>NC_041381.1:659209941-659281239 GCF_002162155.2 Triticum dicoccoides
GGTTGTGGTGGTGCATGAGTAAAGCTCTGGATTTCATCCTCTCTATTTTGGGTGATTTCTAAAATCGAGCTTCGTTGTGCAAATATGGCATGCGGCCATGCGCCGAGTCCAATGCATTTTGAGGCGGAGGCCATCTTCATTTTTTGGAGAATCAGATCTCCAAATCTAGATGAATAATGGTGAGTTGGTCGTGGCATCATAACATTAAACTATAAAGCAGAAAAGATAGCTAATAAAAAGAAAAATTAGACAATACAGGTTGTGAAGAGGCGATCTCTCGTGATATGAAAACCCAGTGTCGATTCAACTTCAGTACATGCACCACAAACAATTATGGTTCTTCCATGTGACAACTAATTGCTCCATGATTCTAAGACTTCTTGGAACCAGAATGATTTGCCGAACTTTTGTACACGGAGAAGTGAATAAAACACCGATAGCAATGCTAAATAGGAGAATTTTATCCTACCGCCAATACTTTGGTATTGTACTAACTTTATGGGTCAAGATTGATCACATACTTGAGAATATCCAATAAACACACCTTTGTGAGCCAGTTTAGCTGCTCATCACAATTACCTAATCTAGTAAGAAACAAATGAAAATAATTTAGAGTGTAGAGTATCCTTTAATAATTAAGGTTCATGGTAACCCAGGAATGTCACATGAGTTAGAAGTTTAACATGAAGCACAATGACCAGCATGCATTTTTTAAACAGATGAATCAAGTCTGACACACTAATAGGGTTACAACATAACTCAGTTGTCAACTTTCATTTGTGTGGACAAAAGGATATCCCCTTTTTTGATCCAGTGCTCTTCACACCAGTTATATACCGTAGCTACAAACACTACTTTTGAGTCGAAATAGGCACATTCTTGAGACACCCGAGCTTATCCGACACCAATTTGTATAGCAACTAATCAAACACCCTTCTCCTTAGTTGGTGGGGGGATTCCATTCTTCCAAATAAACTCTATAGCTAACCAATGGATGTATGAGGACCGAGGGGCCCGCTCCACCAATGCGTGCTTTAAAATTTTAAAAATTATTGCAAAAAATACAATAAAAATGAAATGCAGACAAACCGTATCAATCCACCGATGTTAGAGAATACAGAGTAGATCCCAAAAAAAATATTGTAATCATTCGTTTGACATAAGAACTTAACCCCGAACACATTCATAATGAGCTCCTCAATCACTTGCAGAATTGAACATCTCTACTCCTAAAGGGGGAGTTGATAGTATCGCCTCACTTTCAACCAACCCAATATTTTGCCTGCGAGCATCTTACAAGAGACATTTCGCTCGAGCGCAAGCAATTTGGGCTCGCCCATTTGACGCTTGCATTAACTAAATCAAATAGGCACTTTCCCAAAACAATGACATGCATTAACTCATCAAATCTTAAGAAAAGCTGAATCAAATCATGCATTAATTCATTCAAATCAATCAACACTTTCGCAAAACAACGTCATGCATTAACTCATTCAAATCAAATCTTAAGAAAATATCAATCGAATCGGCACTTCATAAAAACAACAACATGCATTAACTCATTCAAATCAAATCTTAAGAAAATCTCAACTAAATCCAAACTTTCCTTGCCTTCCACTACTCATACCCAAATGAAATGAAATCTTGCCAAAACAATCAACTATAATCAAAGTTCGCAGGCCCATTTGACGCCTGCATGCATTTTTTAAATTTTCTATGTTTCATTTTTGGTTTCTTTTTTATGTTTTATTTTTTATCGCTAACATATTATTTTGAGCTCGGCATCTCTACTCTTAAAAGGGCAATACGTAGGTCGGTTCTTCCTTTGTTACTACCCACACCATCGATCGACAGGACCCCCTCGACCCCCCTCCCATGGATTTTCTTTTTGCCGATCTCCACCACTGATTTTCCTTCACCAACCCACCAATTTTTTTACTCAACAAACTTTCCATGCCCAAAAAACCTGAACTTCCGTATATTCGAGCAGCGAGCCGCTCACCCCCTCCTTGTGCGAGCCACTCCTCTTCCCAGTTACCCTCGCACCTACTATGGTCCATTGCGTCGCCGCCGCATGGTTGCTCTTCGACCAGCCGCGCCTCCTGCCGCTCTGACCCCCACTTACCTCCCAGCACGCCGCCCTCGGGCCACTCTTTCCCGCTCTCCTTCCTTGCTTTCCCTGCAGCCGCCACCTTGGGGTTGGCAAACTCAGCGGTCGTGGGGCGGGACTCAGAAGCCACATCGACTTGGGCGTGCGGCGGCGATGACTTGGGTCGAGCGGATGCAACACGGGATGTTTGCCACGATGCGCGGCCACAAAACAAAGATGGAGGGTCGTGCACCTGCTGGTGCGGATGCTCGCAAGAAATTGATGTTGGGGAACGTAGCAGAAATTCAAAATTTTTTACGCATCACCAAGATCAATCTATGGAGATTCTAGCAACAAGAGATGGAGAGGATGAGCATCTTCATACCTTTGAAGATCGCTAAGCGGAAGCGTTACAAGAACGTGGATGATGGAGTCATACTCGCGGCGATTCAAATCACGGAAGATCCAATCTAGCACCGAACGGATGGTGCCTCCGCGTTCAACACTCATACAGCCCCGGGACGTCTCCTCCTTCTTGATCCAGCAAGGGGAGAGGAGAAGTTGAGGGAGAACTCTGACAGCACGACGGCGTGGTGGTGGTGGAGCTCGTGGTTCTCCAGCAGGGCTTCGCCAAGCACTACGGAGGAGGAGGAGGTGTTGGAGGATGGAGAGGGCTGCGCCAGGGGAAGGGTGTGGCTGCCCTCCCACCCCCTCACTATATATAGGGGGGAGGGAATAGGGGGCCGGCCCCTCTAGATGGATCTAGAGGAGGGGGCGGCGGCCAGGGGAAACCCTAGATGGGTTTGGGCGCCCCCAAGCCGGGGGGGAAGGCTGCCCTAGGGGTGGCGCCCCTGAAGGAAATATGCCCTAGAGGCAATAATAAAGTTATTATTTATTTCCTTATTTCATGATAAATGTTTATTATTCATGCTAGAATTGTATTAACCGGAAACATAATACATGTGTGAACATAGACAAACATAGTGTCACTAGTATGCCTCTACTTGACTAGCTCGTGAATCAAAGATGGTTAAGTTTCCTAGCCATAGACATGAGTTGTCATTTGATTAACGGGATCACATCATTAGGAGAATGATGTGATTGACATGACCCATTCCGTTAGCCTAGCACTTGATCGTTTAGTATGTTGCTATTGCTTTCTTCATGACTTATACATGTTCCTGTAACTATGAGATTATGCAACTCCCGTTTGCCGGAGGAACACTTTGGGTGCTACCAAACGTCACAACGTAACTGGGTGATTATAAAGGAGTACTACAGGTGTCTCCAAAGGTACATGTTGGGTTGGCGTATTTCGAGATTAGGTTTTGTCACTCCGATTGTCGGAGAGGTATCTCTGGGCCCTCTCGGTAATGCACATCACTATAAGCCTTGCAAGCAATGTAGCTAATGAGTTAGTTACGGAATGATGCATTACGTAACGAGTAAAGAGACTTGCCGGTAATGAGATTGAACTAGGTATTGGATACCGACGATCGAATCTCGGGCAAATAACATACCGATGACAAAGGGAACAACGTATGTTGTTATGCGGTTTGACCGATAAAGATCTTCGTAGGATATGTAGGAGCCAATATGAGCATCTAGGTTCCGCTATTGGTTATTGACCGAGAATAGTTCTAGGTCATGTCTACATAGTTCTCGAACCCGTAGGGTCCGCACGCTTAAGGTTTCGATGACAGTTATATTATGAGTTTATGAGTTTTGATGTACCGAAGGAGTTCGGAGTCCCGGATGAGATCGGGTACAACATGACGAGGAGTCTCGAAATGGTCGAGACATAAAGATCGATATATTGGACGACTATATTCGGAGTTCGGAAAGGTTCCGAGTGATTCGGGTATTTTTCGGAGTACCGGAGAGTTACGGGAATTCGCCGGGGGGTATATGGGCCTTATTGGGCCATACGGGAATATAGGAGAGAGGCCAAAAGGAAGGAGGCCTGCGCCCCCCCTTTGGTCCAAATTGGACAAGGGGGCCGGCCCCCTTTTCCTTCTCCCTCTCCTCCTCTTTTCTTCTCCAACAAGGAAAGGAGGAGTCCTACTCCCGGTGGGAGTAGGACTCCCCCCTTGGTGCGCCTCCTCCATAGGCCGACCGCAGCCCCCCTTGCTCCTATATATATGGGGGCAGGGGGGCACCCCAAAGACACAACAACAATTGATCCTTGAGATCTATTAGCCGTGTGCGGTGCCCCCCTCCACCATAGTCCTCCTCGATAATATTGTAGCGGTGCTTAGGTGAAGCCCTGCGACGGTAGAACATCAAGATCGTCACCACGCCGTCGTGTTGACGGAACTCTCCCTCGACACTCGGCTGGATCGGAGTTCGAGGGACGTCATCGAGCTGAACGTGTGCTAGAACTCGGAGGTGCCGTAGTTTCGGTGCTTGATCGGTCGAACCGTGAAGACGTACGACTACATCAACCGCGTTGTTCTAACGCTTCCGCTTTCGGTCTACAAGGGTATGTAGATTACACTCTCCCCTCTTGTTGCTATGCATCACCATGATCTTGCGTGTGCGTAGAATTTTTTTGAAATTACTATGTTCCCCAACAGTGGCATCCGATCCTGGTTTTATGCGTAGATGTCATATGCACGAGTAGAACACAAGTGAGTTTTGGGCGATACAAGTCATAATGCTTACCAGCATGTCATACTTTGGTTCGGCGGTACTGTGAGATGAAGCGGCCCGGACCGACATTACGTGTACGCTTACGCGAGACTGGTTTCACCGTTACGAGCACTCGTGCTTAAAGGTGGCTGGCGGGTGTCTGTCTCTCTCACTTTAGCTGAATCGAGTGTGGGTACGCCCGGTCCTTGCGAAGGTTAAAACAACACTAACTTGACGAACTATCGTTGTGGTTTTGATGCGTAGGTAAGAACGGTTCTTGCTAAGCCCGTAGCAGCCACGTAAAATTTGCAACAACAAAGTAGAGGACGTCTAACTTGTTTTTGCAGGGCATGTTGTGATGTGATATGGTCAAGACGTGATGCTATATTTTATTGTATGAGATGATCATGTTTTGTAACCGAAGTTATCGGCAACTGGCAGGAGCCATATGGTTGTCGCTTTATTGTATGAAATGCAAACGCCCTGTAATTGCTTTACTTTATCACCAAGCGGTAGCGATAGTCGTAGAAGCAATAGATGGTGTAACGACAACGATGCTACGATGGAGATCATGGTGTCGCGCCGGTGACAATGGTGATCACGACGGTGCTTCGAAGATGGAGATCACAAGCACAAGATGATGATGGCCATATCATATCACTTATATTTATTGCATGTGATGTTTATCCTTTATGCATCTTATCTTGCTTTGATTGACGGTAGCATTATAAGATGATCTCTCACTACATATCAAGAAGTGTTCTTCCTGAGTATGCACCGTTGCGAAAGTTCTTCATGCTGAGACACCACGTGATGATCGGGTGTAATAGGCTCTACGTTCAAATACAACGGGTGCAAAACAGTTGCGCACGCGGAATACTCAGGTTAAACTTGACGAGCCTAGCATATAACAGATATGGCCTCGGAACACGGAGACCGAAAGATCGAGCATGAATCATATAGTAGATATGATCAACATATTGATGTTCACCGTTGAAACTACTCCATCTCACGTGACGATCGGACATGGTGTAGTTGATATGGATCACGTAATCACTTAGAGGACTAGAGGGATGTCTATCTAAGTGGGAGTTCTTGATTAATATGATTAATTGAACTTAAATTTATCATGAACTTAGTCCTGGTAGTATTTTGCAAATTATGTTGTAGATCAATAGCTTGCATTGTTGTTCCTAGAGAAAATTGTATTGAAAGATGTTAGTAGCAATGATACGGATTGGATCCGTGATCTGAGGTTTATCCTCATTGCTACACAGAAGAATTATGTCCTTGATGCACCGCTAGGTGACAGACCTATTGCAGGAGCAGATGCAGACGTTATGAACATTTGGCTAGCTCAATATGATGACTACTTGATAGTTTTGTGCACCATGCTTTATGACTTAGAATCGGGACTTCAAAGACGTTTTGAACGTCATGGACCATATGAGATGTTCCAAGAATTGAAGTTAATATTTCAAGCAAATACCTGAGTTGAGAGATATGAAGTCTCCAACTAGTTCTATAGCTAAAAGATGGAGGAGAATCGCTCAACTAGTGAGCATGTGCTCAGATTGTCTGGGTACTACAATCGCTTGAATCAAGTGGGAGTTAATCTTCCAGATAAAATAGTGATTGACAGAATTCTCTAGTCACCATCACCAAGTTAGTAGAACTTCGTGATGAACTATAATACGCAAGGGATGACGAAAGTGATTCCCAAGCTCTTCGTGATGTTGAAATCGACGAAGGTAGAAATCAAGAAAGAGCATCAAGTGTTGATGATTGACAAGATCACTAGTTTCAAGAAAAGGGCAAAGGGAAAGAAAGGGAAACTTCAAGTAGAATGGCAAACAAGTTGTCACTCCCGTGAAAAAGCCCAAAGCTGGACCTAAGCCTGAAACTAAGTGCTTCTACTGCAAAGGAAATGGTCACTGGAAGTGGAACTACTCCAAATATTTGGTGGATAAGAAGGATGGCAAAGTGAACAAGGGTATATTTGATATACAGGTTATTGATGTGTGCCTTACTAGTGTTTATAGTAGCCCCTGAGTATTTGATACTTGTTCGGTTACTAAGATTAGTAACTCGAAACAGGAGTTACAGAATAAACAGAGACTAGTTGAAGGGGAAGTGACGATGAGTGTTGGAAGTAGTTCCAAGATTGATATGATCATCATTGCACACTCCCTATACTTTCAGGATTAGTGTTAAACCTAAATAAATGTTATTTGGCATTTCCGTTGAGCATGAACATGATTTGATCGTGTTTATTGCGATACGGTTATTCATTTAAAGTTAGAGAATAATTGTTATTCTGTTTACATGAATAAGACCTTCGATGGTTACACACCCAATGAAAATAGTTTGTTGGATCTCGATCATAGTGATACACATATTCATAATATTGATGCCAAAAGATGCAAAGATAATAATGATAGTGCAACTTATTTGTGGCACTGTCGTTTAGGTCATATCGGTGTAAAGCGCATGAAGAAACTCCATACTGATGGGCTTTTGGAATCACTTGATTATGAATCACTTGGTACTTGCGAACCGTGCCTCATGGGCAAGATGACTAAAACGCCGTTCTCCGGAACTATGGAGCGAGCAACTGATTTGTTGGAAATCATACATACTGATGTTTGTGGTCCAAAATGTTGAGGCTCGCGGCGGGTATCGTTATTTTCTCACATTCTCAGATGATTTGAGCAGATATGGGTATATCTACTTGATGAAACATGAGTCTGAAATAATTGAAAGGTTCAAAGAATTTTAGAGTGAAGTGGAAAAATCATCGTAACAAGAAAATAAAGTTTCTATGATCTGATTGCGGAGACGAATATTTGAGTTACGAGTTTGGTCTTCAATTAAAACAATGTGGAATAGTTTCACAGCTCACGCTACCTGGAACACCACAACGTTATGGTGTGTCCGAACGTCGTAACCGCACTTTATTGGATATGGTGCGATCTATGATGTCTCTTATCGGTTTTACCACTATCGTTTTGGGGTTGTGCATTAGAGATAGCTGCATTCACGTTTAAAAGGGCACCATCTAAATCCATTGAGACGACACCGTATGAACTATGGTTTAGCAGTAAACCTAAGCTGTCGTTTCTTAAAGTTTGGAGTTACGATGCTTATATGAAAAAAAGTTTCAACCTGATAAGCTCAAACACAAATCGGAGAAGTGCGTCTTCATAGAATACCCAAAGTTAACTATTGGGTACACCTTCTATCACAGATCCGAAGGCAAGTTATTCATTGCTAAGAATGGATCCTTTCTAGAGAAGGAGTTTCTCTCGAAAGAAGTGAGTGGGAGGAAAGCAGAACTTGATAAGGTAACTGTACCTTCTCCTGAATTGAAAAATAGTTCATCACTGAAATCAGTTCCAGTGATTCCTACACCAATTAGTGAGGAAGCTAATGATATTGATCATGAAACTTCAGATCAAATTTCTACTGAACCTCGTAGGTCTACCAGAGTAAGATCCACACCAGAATGGTACGCTAATCCTGTTCTGGAAGTCATGTTAGTAGACCATGATGAACCTATGAACTATGAGGAAGCGATGATGAGCCCAGATTCCACGAAATGGCTTGAGGCCATAAAATCTGAGATGTGATCCATCTATGAGAACAAAGTATGGACTTTGATTGACTTGCTCGATGATCAGCAAGCCATGTTAAATAAATGGATCTTCAAAAGGAAGACGGACGTTGATAGTAGTGTTACTATCTACAAAAGGCTCGACTTGTCGCAAAAAGGTTTTTGACAAGTTCAAGGTGTTGACTACAATGAGATTTTCTCAACTGTAGCGATGCTGAAGTCTATCCGAATCATGTTAGCAATTGCCACAATTTATGAAATCTGGCAAATGGATGTCAAAACTGCATTCCTTAACTGGTTTTCTTAAAGAAGAGTTGTATATGATGCAACCAGAAGGTTTTGTCAATCCTAAAGGTGCTAATAAAATGTGCAAGCTCCAGCGATCCATCTATGGACTGGTGCAAGCATCTCAGAGTTGGAATATACGTTTTGATAAGTTGATCAAAGCATATAGTTTTGTACAGACTTACAGTGAAGCCTGTATTTACAAGAAAGTGAGTGGGAGCACTACAACATTTCTGATAAGTATATGTGAATGACATATTGTTGATCGGAAATAATGTAGAATTATTCTGTAAAGCATAAAGGAGTGTTTGAAAGGAGTTCTTTAAAAGAAAGACCTCAGTAAAGCTACTTACATATTGAGCATCAAGATCTATTGAGATAGATCAAGACGCTTGATAAGATTTTCAATGAGCACATACCTTGACAAGTTTTTGAAGTAGCTCAAAATGGAACAGTCAAAGAAAGAGTTCTTGCCTGTGTTGCAAAGGTGTGAAATTGAGTAAGACTCAAATCCCAACCACGGCAGAAAATAGAAAAGAGAATGAAAGTCATTCCCTATGCCTCAGTCATAGGTTCTATAAAGTATGCTATGCTATGTACCAGACCTATTGTATGCCTTGCTCTTTATTTGGCAACGGAGTACAATAGCGATCTAGGAGTAGATCACTGGACATTGGTCAAGAATATCCTTGGTGAGGACTAAGGAAATATTTCTCGATTATGGAGGTGATAAAAGAGCCCGTCGTAAAGAGTTACATCGGTGCAAGCTTTCACACCGATCCATATGACTCTAAGTCTCAATCTGGATACATACTGAAAGTGGGAGCAATTAGCTAGAGTAGCTCCGTGCAGAGCATTGTAGACATAGAATATTTGCAAAATACATGCGGCTCTGAATGTGACAGAACCATTGACTAAGCTTCTCTCACGAGCAAAACATGATCATACCTTTGTACTCTTTGAGTGTTAATCACATAGCAATGTGAACTAGATTATTGACTCTAGTAAACCCTTTGGGTGTTGGTCACATAAAGATGTGAACTATGGGAGTTAATCATATACAGATATGAATATTGGTATTAAATCACATGGCGATGTGAACTAGATTATTGACTCTAGTGCAAGTGGGAGACTGAAGGAAATATGCCCTAGAGGCAATAATAAAGTTATTATTTATTTCCTTATTTCATGATAAATGTTTATTATTCATGCTAGAATTGTATTAACCGGAAACATAATACATGTGTGAATACATAGACAAACATAGTGTCACTAGTATGCCTCTACTTGACTAGCTCGTGAATCAAAGATGGTTAACTTTCCTAGCCATAGACATGAGTTGTCATTTGATTAACGGGATCACATCATTAGGAGAATGATGTGATTGACATGACCCATTCCGTTAGCCTAGCACTTGATCGTTTAGTATGTTGCTATTGCTTTCTTCATGACTTATACATGTTCCTGTAACTATGAGATTATGCAACTCCCGTTTGCCGGAGGAACACTTTGGGTGCTACCAAACGTCACAACGTAACTGGGTGATTATAAAGGAGTACTACAGGTGTCTCCAAAGGTACATGTTGGGTTGGCGTATTTCGAGATTAGGTTTTGTCACTCCGATTGTCGGAGAGGTATCTCTGGGCCCTCTCGGTAATGCACATCACTATAAGCCTTGCAAGCAATGTAGCTAATGAGTTAGTTACGGAATGATGCATTACGTAATGAGTAAAGAGACTTGCCGGTAACGAGATTCAACTAGGTATTGGATATCGACGATCGAATCTCGGGCAAGTAACATACCGATGACAAAGGGAACAACGTATGTTGTTATGCGGTTTGACCGATAAAGATCTTCGTAGGATATGTAGGAGCCAATATGAGCATCCAGGTTTCGCTATTGGTTATTGACCGAGAATAGTTCTAGGTCATGTCTACATAGTTCTCGAACCCGTAGGGTCCACACGCTTAAGGTTTCGATTACAGTTATATTATGAGTTTATGAGTTTTGATGTACCGAAGGAGTTCGGAGTCCCGGATGAGATCGGGGACATGACAAGGAGTCTCGAAATGGTCGAGACGTAAAGATCGATATATTGGACGACTATATTCGGAGTTCGGAAAGGTTCCGAGTGATTCGGGTATTTTTCGGAGTACCGGAGAGTTACGTGAATTCGCCGGGGGGGTACATGGGCCTTATTGGGCCATATGGGAATATAGGAGAGAGGCCAAAAGGAAGGAGGCCTGCCCCCCCCCTCTGGTCCGAATTGGACAAGGGGGCCGGCCCCCTTTTCCTTCTCCCTCTCCTCCTCTTTTCTTCTCCAACAAGGAAAGGAGGAGTCCTACTCCCGGTGGGAGTAGGACTCCCCCCTTGGTGCGCCTCCTCCATAGGCCGGCCGCCTCCCCCCTTGCTCCTATATATATGGGGGCAGGGGGGCACCCCGAAGACACAACAACAATTGATCCTTGAGATCTATTAGCCGTGTGCGGTGCCCCCCTCCACCATAGTCCTCCTCGATAATATTGTAGCGGTGCTTAGGCGAAGCCCTGCGACGGTAGAACATCAAGATCGTCACCACGCCGTCATGCTGACGGAACTCTCCCTCGACACTCGGCTGGATCGGAGTTCGAGGGACGTCATCAAGCTGAACGTGTGCTAGAACTCGGAGGTGCCGTAGTTTCGGTGCTTGATCAGTCGGACCGTGAAGACGTACGACTACATCAACCGCGTTGTTCTAATGCTTCCGCTTTCGGTCTACAAGGGTATGTAGATTACACTCTCCCCTCTTGTTGCTATGCATCACCATGATCTTGCGTGTGCGTAGGAAATTTTTGAAATTACTACATTCCCCAACAGCCCCTACCTCTCTAGGTTACATGAGATGGGGTGGGAGGGGCGCTCAGCCCCTTAGTGGGCTGATGTGCCCCCTCCCATTGGCCCATAAGGCCCCCCCAACACTTGCCGGGGCCTCCGGAACCCCTTTCGGACATGCTGGTCATCACCTGGTACCCCCGGAACAATTCCAGACTCCAATACCCTTCGTCCAATATACCGATCTTCACCTCCGGACCATTCTGGAGCTCCTCGTCGCGTCCGGGATCTCATCCGAGACTCCGAACAACCTTCGGTAACCACATACTATTTCCCATAACAACTCTAGCGTCACCGAACCTTAAGTGTGTAGACCCTACGGGTTCGGGAATCATGCAGACATGACCGAGACGTTCTCTGGCCAATAACCAATAGCGGGATTTGGATACCCATGTTGGCTCCCACATGTTCCATGATGATCTCATCAGATAACCACGATGTCGGGGATTCAATCAATCCCGTATACAATTCCCTTTGTTAATCGGTATGTTACTTGCCCGAGATTCGATCGTCGGTATCCCAATACCTCGTTCAATCTCGTTACCAGCAAGTCACTTTACTCGTTCAGTAATGCATGATCCCATGACTAACTACTTAGTCACATTGAGCTCATTATGATGATGCATTACCGAGTGGGCCCAAAGATACCTCTCCGTCATACGGAGTGACAAATCCCAGTCTTGATTCGTGCCAATCCAACAGACACTTTCGGAGATACCTGTAGTGCATCTTTATAGCCACCCAGTTACGTTGTGACATTTGGTACACCCAAAGCATTCCTACGATATTCGGGAGTTGCATAATCTCATGGTCTAAGGAAATGATACTTGACATTAGAAAAGCTTTAGCAAACGAACTACATGATCTTGTGCTATGCTTAGGATTGGGTCTTGTCCATCACATCGTTCTCCTTATAATGTGATACCGTTATCAATGACATCCAATGTCCATGGTTAGGAAACCATGACCATCTGTTGATCAACGAGCTAGTCAACTAGAGACTCACTAGGGACATGTTGTGGTCTATGTATTCACGAATGTATTACGATTTCCAGTTAATACAATTATAGCATGAACAATAGACAATTATCATGAACAAGGAAATACAATAATAACCATTTTATTATTGCCTCTAGGGCATATTTCCAACAGTCTCCCACTTGCACTAGAGTCAATAATCTAGTTCACATCACTATGTGATTGTAATGAATCCAACACCCATGGGGTTTGATCACATCTCGCTTGTGAGAGAGGTTATTCGTCAAAGGGTCTGAACCTTTCAGATCCGTGTGTGCTTTACAAATCTCTATGTCATCTTGTAGATGCAGCTACCACGCGCTACTTGGAGCTATTCCAAATAACCGCTCTACTATACGAATCCTGTTTACTACTTAGAGTCATCCGGATTAGTGTCAAAGTTTGCATCAATGTAACCCTTTACGACGAACTCTTTTACCACCTCCATAATCGAGAAAATTCCTTAGTCCACTAGTTACCAAGGATAAGTTTGACCGCTGTCATGTGATCCATTCCTGGATCACTCTTGTACCCCTTGACTGACTCATGGCAAGGCACACTTCAGGTGCGGTACACAACATAGCATACTGTAGAGCCTACGTATAAAGCATAGGGGACGACCTTCGTCCTTTCTCTCTCTTCTGCCGTGGTTAGGTCTTGAGTCTTACTCAATACTCACACCTTATAACACAACCAAGAACTCCTTCTTTGCTTTTCTATTTTGAACTCCTTCAAAATCATGTCACGGTATGTATTCATTTGAAAGTACTATTAAGCGTTTTTTGATCTATCCTTATAGATCTTGATGCTCAATGTTCAAGTAGCTTAATCCAGGTTTTCCATTGAAAACACTTTTCAAATAACCCTATATGCTTTCTAGAAATTCTACATCATTTTTGATCAACAATATGTCAACAACATATACTCATCAGAAATTCTATAGTGCTCCCACTCACTTCTTTGGAAATACAAGTTTCTCATAAACTTTGTATAAACCCAAAATCTTTGATCATCTCATCAAAGCATATATTCCAACTCCGAGATGCTTACTCCAATCCTTAGAAGGATTGATGGAGCTTTGCATACTTGTTAGCATCTTTTAGGATTGACAAAACCTTCTGGTTGTATCACATATAACCTTTCTTCAAGCAACTCGTCGAGGAAACAATGTTTTGACATCCTATCTGCAAGATTTCATAAATAATGCAGTAAGTACTAATACAATTCCAATAGACTCTTAGCATCGCTACGAGTGAGGAAGTCTCATCGTAGTCAACTCCTTGAACTTGTCGAAAAATATCTTAGCGGCAAGTCGAGCTTTCTTAATGGTGACACTTACCATCATTGTCCGTCTTCCTTTTGAAATCCATATGTACCCAATAGCCTTATGACCATCAAGTAGTTCTTCCAAAGTCTACACTTTGTTTTCATGGATCCTCTCTCGGATTTTATGGCCTCGAGCCATTTGTCGGAATCAGGGCCCACCATCGCTTCTCCATAGCTCGTAGGTTCATTGTTGTCTAGCAACATGACCTCCAAGACAGGATTACTGTACCACTCTGAAGCAATACGTGTCCTTGTCATCCTACGAGGTTTGGTAGTGACTTGATCCGAAGTTTCATGATCACTATCATTAGCTTCCACTTCAATTGGTGTAGGTGCCACAGGAACAACTTCATGTGCCCTGCTACACACTGGTTGAAGTGATGGTTCAACAACCTCATCAAGTCTCCACCATCCTCCCACTCAATTCTTTCGGGAGAAACTTTTCCTCGAGAAAGGACCCATTCCTAGAAACAATTACTTTTGCTTCCGGATCTGAATTAGGAGGTATACCCAACTGTTTTGGGTGTCCTATGAAGATGCATTTATCCGCTTTGGGTTCGAGCTTATCAGCATGAAACTTTTTCACATAAGCATCGCAGCCCCAAACTTTTAAGAAACGACAGCTTAGGTTTCTCTAAACCATAGTTCATACGGTGTCATCTCAACGGAATTACCTGGTGCCCTATTTAAAGTGAATGTGGTTGTCTCTAATGCTTAACCCATAAACGATAGTGGTAATTCGATAAGAGACATCATGGCATGCACCATATCCAATAGGGTGCAGCTATGACGTTCGGACACACCATCACACTATGGTGTTCCAGGCGGCATTAGTTGTGAAACAATTTCCACAATGTCTTAATTGTGTACCAAACACGCAACTCAGATATTCATCTCTATGATCATATCATAGACATTTTATCCTTTTGTCACAACGATCTTCAACTTCACTCTGAAATTACTTGAACCTTTCAACAATTCAGACTTTTGTTTCATCAAGTAAATACACTTGGCATCTACTCAAATCATCTGTGAAGTAAGAACATAACGATATCCACTGCGTGCCTCAGCACTCATTGGACTGTACACATCAAAATGTATTACTTCCAACAAGTTGCTTTCTTGTTCCACTTCACTGAAAACGAGGTCTTTCAGTCATATTGCCCATGTGGTATGATTTGCATGTCTCAAGTGATTCAAAACCAGGTGAGTCCAAACGATCCATTTGCATGGAGTTTCTTCATGCGTGCATACCAATAGACACGGTTCGCATGTCTCAAACTTTTCAAAAAATGAGTGAGTCCAAAGATCCATCAACATGGAGCTTCTTCATGCGTTTTATACCAATATGACTCAAATGGCAGTGCCACAAGTAGGTGGTACTATCATTACTATCTTATATCTTTTGGCATGAACATGTGTATCACTACGACCGAGATTCAATAAACCATTTATTTTAGGTGCAAGACCATTGAAGGTATTATTCAAATAAACAGAGTAACCATTATTCTCCTTAAATGAATAACCGTATTGCAATAGACATAATCCAATCATGTCTATGCTCAAAGCAAACACCAAATAACAATTATTTAGGTTTAACACCAATCCCGATGGTAGAGGGAGCGTGCGATGTTTGATAACATCAACCTTGGAAATACTTCCAACACATATCGTCACCTCGCCTCTAACTAGTCTCCGTTTATTCCGTAGTCTTTTATTTCGAGTTACTAACACTTAGCAACTGAACCGGTATCTATTACCATGGTGCTACTAGGAGTACTAGTAAAGTACACATCAATATAATGTATATCCAATATACTTATGTCGACCTTGCCAGCCTTCTCATCTACCAAGCATCTAGGGTAGTTCTGCTTCAGTGACCGTTCCCCTCATTACAGAAGCACTTTGTCTCGGGTTTGGGTTCAACCTTGGGTTTCTTCACTAGAGCAGCAACTGTTTTGCCATTTCATGAAGTATCCCTTCTTGCCCTTGCCCTTCTTGAAACTAGTGGTTTCACTAACCATCAACAACTGATGCTCCTTCTTGATTTCTACTTCCGCGGTGTCAAACATCACGAATAACTCAAAGATCATCATATCTATCCCTGATATGTTATAGTTCATCACGAAGCTCTAGTAGCTTGGTGGCAGTGACTTTGGAGAAACATCACTATCTCATCTGGAAGATTAACTCCCACTCGATTCAAGTGATTGTTGTACCCAGACAATCTGAGTACAAGCTCAATGTTTGAGCTTTTCTCCCTTAGTTTGTAGGCTAAGAAACTCGCCAGAGGTCTCATACCTCTTGACGTTGGCACTAGCCTGAAATCCCAATTTCAGCCCTGGGAACATCCCCTATGTTCCGCGACGTTTCAAAAATCGTCTTCGGCGCCTCAATTCTAAACCTTTTAACATTATTGAACTATCACGTAGTCATCAAAACGTGTATGTTAGATGTTCGCAACATCCACAGATGACATTCGAGGATCAGCACACCGAGCGGTGCATTAAGGACACAAGCCTTCTACGCAGCAATGAGGACAATCCTCAGTTTACGGACCCAGTCCGTATAATTGCTACTATCAACTTTCAACTAAATTTTCTCTAGGAACATATCTAAAATAGTAGAACGAAAACGCGAGCTACGACATAATTTACAAAGACCTTTTGACTATGTTCAGGATAATTAAGTTCATCTAATGAACTCCCACTCAGATAGACATCCCTCTAGCCATCTAAGTGATACATGATCCGAGTCAACTAGGCCGTGTCCGATCATCACGTGAGACGGACTAGTCATCATCGGTGAACATCTCTATGTTGATCGTATCTTCTATACGACTCATGTTCGACCTTTCGGTCTCTTGTGTTCCGAGGCCATGTCTGTACATGCTAGGCTCGTCAAGTCAACCTAAGTGTTTTGCATGTGTAAATCTGGCTTACACCCGTTGTATATGAACATTAGAATCTATCACACCCGATCATCATGTGGTGCTTCGAAACAACGAACTTTCGCAACGGTGCACAGTTAGGGGGAACACTTTCTTGAAATTTTAGTGAGGGATCATCTTATTTATGCTACCGTCGTTCTAAGCAAATAAGATGTAAACACATGATAAACATCTCATGCAATCAAATAGTGACATGATATGGCCAATATCATTTTGCTCCTTTTGATCTCCATCTTTGGGACACCATGATCATCATCGTCACCGGCATGACACCATGATCTCCATCATCATGATCTCCATCATCGTGTCTCCATGAAGTTGTCTCGCCAACTATTACTTCTACTACTATGGCTAACGGTTTAGCAATAAAGTAAAGTAATTACATGACGTTATTCAATGACATGCAGGTCATACAATAAATTAAGACAACTCCTATGGCTCCTGCTGGTTGTCATACTAATCGACATGCAAGTCGTGATTCCTATTACAAGAACATGATCAATCTCATACATCACATATATTTCATTCATCACATCCTTTTTGGCCATATCACATCACGCGGCATATGCTGCAAAAACAAGTTAGACGTCCTCTAATTGTTGTTGCAAGTTTTTACGTGGCTGCTATAGGTTTCTAGCAAGAACGTTTCTTACCTACGCCAAAACCACAACGTGATATGCCAATTGCTATTTACCCTTCATAAGGACCCTTTTCATCGAATCCGATCCGACTAAAGTGGGAGAGACTGGGACCCGCTAGCCACCTTGTGCAACAAGTGCATGTTAGTCGGTGGAACCCGTCTCACGTAAGTGTACGTGTAAGGTTGGTCCGGGTCGTTTCATCCCACAATACCGTCGAAACAAGATAGGACTAGTAACGGTAAGCATATTGAACAAAATCAGCGCCCACAACAACTTGTGTTCTACTCGTGCATAGAATCTACGCAATAGACCTAGCTCATGATGCCACTGTTGGGGAACGTAGTAGAAATTCAAAATTTTCTATGCATCACCAAGATCAATCTATGGAGATTCTAGCAACAATAGAGGGAGAGAGATGAGCATCTTCATACCTTTGAAGATCGCTAAGCGGAAGCCTTACAAGAACGTGGATGATGGAGTCGTACTCGCGGCGATTCAAATCGCGGAAGATCCGATCTAGCACCGAACGGACGGTGCCTCCGTGTTCAACACTCGTACAGCCCGGGGACGTCTCCTCCTTCTTGATCCAGCAAGGGGAGAGGAGAAGTTGAGGGAGAACTCCGACAGCATGACGGCGTGGTGGTGGTGGAGCTCGTGGTTCTCCAGTAGGGCTTCGCCAAGCACTACGGAGGAGGAGGAGGTGTTGGAGGATGGAGAGGGCTGCCCCAGGGGAAGGGTGTGGCTGCCCTCCCACCCCCTCACTATATATAGGAGGAAGGGAAGAGGGGGCCGTCTGTGACACTCCAAATTTTTTTGTGGTTTTTGTTTTCAGAAAGAGCCTTGCTTGGTTTGAAGAAGGTCATTTAAACCCTTCTTAAAAACCCTCTTCTAAGTTTGCCCTCTGAAAATCTTTTCTTGGATTTAGTTTCTTCTAAAAAGAAAACCTTTTTGGTTTGGGGCTTTTATTTGATTTTGATCCATTCTTATTTTACCATGCCTCTTATGGTAAAACTCCCCCAAAACCCCTCCTTCCACTTTGGAACAACCCAAACATTCTGTCCAAACTAATAAAATCCATTTTTGGATTTTATTCCAATTATTTCTTTTCCCAAAATAATTCTGTCCTTTCTTTTGAGCCAAGGTGATTTGCAAAGCAAGTACCCTAATACCTTTGATTCTTGATCCCAAACCAACTCCCCTGGATAGTCCTTAGTACCCACAACCTAGAACCATCAAGATCTACTCTTCTTCTTTTCAAAATTTTCAAATTTCACCCTCTGCAAGTTTGGACCAGATTAGCCAAATTTGGTGAAACTCATATCTCCACTCCTCCAAAAATTCCACCAAAATTCAGGCAACCTCTAGTTGCAATGAGAGACCTCTCCACCAAAAATAAGCTCAAGGAAAAATCCCTATATGCCTAGATCATTCTGTCGAACACCTGGCATGCACCATTTATGTTCATCTTCAGTAAAAATTAAGATTCAGTGTCGTTTCTCCGTCAGAATTTCAGTCACATGTCCACTGTGCATCTGGCTCGTTGCTCGCAGCCCCTTCCTCTTGTCCGAAGCACCACACACGCGCTTGGCGCCTTCCTGGCGTCGGTGACGCCCTGGCCCGCCTGCGCCGACGTGTCCCGCGGCGGCATAAACACCGTAACGGCCGACAGGGGGCAACACTGCTACATAACGCCGTTCGGCGCCGCTCAAACCTCCTGAGAGCTCCACGTGGCCACCTCCTTGCCAGCGCACGCATGCAGCACCATCGCCGTGGCCTGGCACGCGCAGAGCGCGTTCTCTGCCGCCGACGTGCCGTGCGGCCGTTCCGTCGAGGAGAGGCCGTAACCACCCCTCCCGTGCTGAGTTGGACACTGAAATGGCACCAATGCTCCGTCTAGTCGATACTCCAGCTCCTAAGCCGACCGTCCAGCCACAGTGCCGCCGTAATCACTCGCCGGACTTATCCGTTCACGGCAACCGCCTCGGGCCGGCTATAAATAGCAACCCCGAGCTTGCTCTCGCCCCCGCACAACTCCACCACCTCACCAGACCCCGCATAGCCACTAGAAGAGCCTCGAGGGGCCTTTCTTCCTCGACTCCGGCCACCTCCGTCCGCCTCGGGCTCCAGCAATGTTCTCTCCGGTGAGAACTCCTCCGCCGCCCTACTCTCGCCCGTAGCCTCGTACCACCTCCAGAAGGCTAACCCCCACTTCAATTTGACCCCCGCAGCTCCCTCCGGCGAGATCCACGACTGCCCAAACCGCCGTCCATCGGAGCAAGGGCCGCCGTCGACACAGTGCTCGCCGGCAACCACCACCACTACCCACAGACGCGGAAGGACGTGCTGATCACGAAAGTACCGTGCGATCCCCCTGCCTCGCCGTGGATCGCCGCCGGCGACCACCGCACCTCTCGGGCACCGTCGCGCCCTGTTTCCCTCGTTTGAAAATTCAAACCTGACGGGTGGAGCCCGCCTGTCAGTATCTCAACCATTTCTTTTAAACGAACCATTTTCTGGACTTTTCCGCAGAACCCCCTGGAAGTTTTCTGTTTCATTACAGATGGGTCCTTGGACCAAAACTCTTATAACTTTTAAAAAGAAAATGGTTTTTAATTGATTCTTTTTCTGTCATCTTTCTTTATCTGTCTAGTTTTTTGTCATATTTGTTTGAAAAATATTTGGAACACTTTTCTGTACACTCACGGTATTTACGTTACGTATGTATTTTTCTTATACCGTAGATACCGGAGGAGGTGACGGAGCTGCGAACTTCACACAGTTAAACTCCGACTACTCCGAACAAGGCAAGCATGTTTGAACTCTTGATATGATGAGTGGTTGTTGCATGTTTGCATTTTTGTATGGTCATGGCATGTTTATGAACATTTCTTTGAATGTTATATTTCGTGCACATAAGTGGAAAGTATGTTTCGGAAAGCATTATGTTGTTGGATACATATTTGCATGGCCATGTGATGGCATGAGGATGGGTAAGATGGCAGTGTTGTGACATGCCAGTCTTATGTCAGATTATTTGACTTCCGTGTCATCGTGAATCAAATCACATTTCCATTCATTTCCTTCCTGTACTGCCACATGTTTTCCGAAAGGAATATGGCTTAGTAAGTTGCAAATCGTTTTCCTGGTACACACCAAATAGAGAGGCCGGGATGAGGGTTCCATGGCCCTGGATTAAAGCCCGTCATCCGGTCAGGGGGCATGGGTGTTTCCGGTTGGGACCGAGAGGGGGGCACCCCTTAGAGCGCGCGTATAGAAATTTGATCCCATGCTATTCGAGGTTGTGACCTCCCCGTCTCAAAGTTTTTCTTGGACGTTGTCCAGGGTGATTCCTGGCATCGTGAGGTGAAATGGGTGTGTACTAGTTAAATGAGTTTCTACTGAAATACCGTAAACGGAACTAGTCCATCGTGACTACGGAAATCCGTTGGCTGTGGTCAGTTCATACAAACTCTGCAGAGTCTCAAATTCTTTAAATCATCTTGTACTTGTCCAAGTATTGTATTCATCTTATCTTGTCAGATATCAACCTCAGTGACAAATCTCCGGTGGACTACATGTGTGTAATCCGGTTAAAAGTTTATTCTTGTGAATGGACTAACCTGTTATTACTTTTGTTATCAAGCCCTTTCTCTGAAGTCGCTCAGACGTCCGACTGTGGTATATTTGTTATTTACTTTTGTTATAAAGCCCTTTCTGTGATGTCGCTCAGACGTCCGACTGTGACATACTTGTTATTTATTTTTGTTATCAAGCCCTGTCTGTGACGTCGCTCAGATGTCCGACTGTGGCATTTCTTTTATAAGCCCTGTCTGTGACGCCGCTCAGATGTCCGACTGTGGTATTTCTTTTAAGCCCTTTATGTGGTGTCGCTAAGACGTTCGACTGTGGTATTTCTTTTAAAGCCCTTTATGTGGTGTCGTTAAGACGCCCGACTGCGGCATTTCTTTTAAGCCCTTTATGTGGTGTCGCTAAGACGCCCGACTGTGGTATTTCTTTTAAAGC
The DNA here is from genome assembly GCF_002162155.2 of Triticum dicoccoides. Taxonomy (NCBI): domain Eukaryota; kingdom Viridiplantae; phylum Streptophyta; class Magnoliopsida; order Poales; family Poaceae; genus Triticum; species Triticum dicoccoides. Next base: position 659,231,389 of record NC_041381.1, read on the forward strand.
CCTTTATGTGGTGTCGCTAAGACGCCCGGCTGCGGCATTTCTTTTAAGCCCTTTATGTGGTGTCGCTTAGACGCCCGACTGCGGCATGAACTTTATTTGTTTACCTTTCGAGGCGTCGCTCCAGACACCCGATCGGTTTTGAGTTATTTATTTTATTTATCAAGTCATGCAATAATATTATTGTTGAGATGAGCATCATTATTTTTATTCATGACGCATTCATGCATTCATTTATTATATCTTTTGTCCGAACTGTCTTGTGAGTACTTTTAAAGTACTCACCTGGCTTGTTGATTTGGCCAGATGTTGATGAAGGCGAACTCATGGATGAAGAGTTTGATAGAGAGTCCGACGCCTAGAGGAGTCCCAGTCAGTCCCGTGCGATCCTGTTTTGGTCACTGTATTATCCGCTTCCGCAACCCCAGAAATAAATTCATCGAGCCTCACCTCGACGCTCGATGAGCTGCCAGTTAGGAGTCAAGTTATCCACCACCACCTTTTTCTTCGAGCTAGTAGCATGCCACCACACCCCTGTGTCATAACCGCCCTTATGTAAAATATTGGCGAGTTTGTAATAATTTGTTGAGCAGCCTCAGCTCAACCCTGTAATATATTTAATGCTACTGGTCCTCTGTTTTATCAAGTATTTGTCTACCAGTGAGGATGACTTTTTCCTATAATGGGATCTAAAGATCGATTTTCTCAATAATTATTTTATTGAAAAACCGGTCATGACAGACTTGGTAACCAGAGCCAGGCTGGCTGTAGGAAGCCACTATGTGCGATCACTAATTGGTTATTAGCATGATAGAGTTTATTCATGTTTTTACAAATGTAGTCATTTTTCTGACAGTCAGCATAAAATTTATGATCTGATCGTTCAGAATTTTTGCCTACTTTTGTAGATGGCCGGCAACGACTGTGAGTCGCAGATGTTCGCCAACGTGCCTGAGGGGTTCGTCAAACTCCTCTCCTTCATCGTTCAGGTCGCGATGTGGCCATTCGTGCGCCCAGTCTTCACACTTTATCCACACAAGATCAACGACAGTCTGACCATGCACCAGGCCGCGGTGTAATTCAGGGGAGGGCGTGTTGAGATACGCCGCTTCCGTTTCTTGGGGAGAGCCATGCCTACAGAGAGGCATGCTATGCAGATGGCTGCCCGCGAGGCGATAGCTCGTCTTCGGGATGTCCTTCCTGCAATGAAGACCCGTCGCTACCGCTACCTTCCATGCCACGTGCCATACACCTGTCACTACTCATTCTCTTGCCCCAGAGGAGAGCGAGACGAGGCCTTTGAGATGCTTGTCGAGTACCTCCGAGCCCTGGAGGCAGCCTTCGACAGCATGGTGGATGACCTCGTAGCTGCCCCGCATGGACTCAGTTCATGGCTGTGCTGCTAACAGGAGGGAACTCCTACACACCGCTCCACCGCTGACTTTTATCTCGTCCTCAGCTTCTCATTCGCCTACCATTCTCGCCACTGCTCGTCGTTTGCCTACCACTGAGGAGTTTAACCAAGCTATTGCACCCACTCCCGTTCGCACTGCACCACTTTTTGCACCCACTCCCGTTCGCGCTGCACCACTTTTTGCACCCACTCCCATACGTGCTACTCCACCTATTCCGCCCACTCATATTCAGGTTACTCCGCCTATGGCACCTGCTCCATCAGCTCAGCGCAGCGTTCCTCGTCTGGAACCTATTAGCGAGGAGGAAGTTGATTCCCCAGCGTCACTGCGTCTCACCCTCGGCAGGCCAAGAGAGATCCTCACCATCTCCGACTGAGTACGCGTAGACGACATGCGATGTACCGACTTGTGTAATATGTTTATATGTACATAGGTTGTGAGAAGTAGCCTGTTTGCGCATCATGTAGGATCTGGAGAAGTGCACTAATTTAAATAACATGTCAGGATTATGTACGCATATCCTGAGTGATGTAATGTATAATTATGCTTGAGTGTAAGATATGTAATAGTCCTTCTCCACGCGAAATCGTGTATTTTCAAAAGTATCCTGGAGTTTTAAAATTTTCTTTATGTGTGATTTTATTGACTCTTGCGACTCTCTTTATTGTCTTACGAGTTTCACAAAATATATCCCCAGAATGAAAGATGTCTTTCCTTGGACGCGCTCCATGCCAAATCAGCCAGAGGAAAATTATGGCACACCGCAAAACCACAATTTCACTCAGGGACAGACAAGTCAATAGGACTGTGAAACAACATTTACCCAAGTGTGTTGTCTGTATGAATAGAGTCAGCAACAACACCAGGAAATGATGAACCAATTCATCAATATGGGAAGTAACCGTGGTCAGTATCAACCGCAATTCAAATTATCTGAGTTACAGAAGACGCGTCCTCCAACATTCTCTCACACTGATAAGCCTATTGAGGCCGACGACTGGCTTCGGGACATGGAGAGAAAATTAATTATTGCACAGTGTTCAGACCGTGAAAAAGTATTGTATGCACCACATTATCTCACGGGAGCAGCTGCATCGTGGTGGGAAAACTTCCTGCACATGCACCCCAACAAAAATGAAATAACCTGGGAGGATTTCAAAGAAGGTTTTCGTGGGGCACACATTCCTAAGAGTGTTATGAAAATCAAGAAAAGAGAATTTGATGACCTCAAGCAAAGGACCATGACAGTGCCAGAATACAACAACCAATTTACTTTGCTGTCACGCTACGCCAATGAAGAGCGTATGACCGAGAGCAAGAAGATGGAAAAATTCTTGGAAGGCCTGGCACCCGCCCTTAAATGCCAGCTGGTTGTGCATACCTTCCCAGATTTTAAAACACTGGTGGATAAGGCCATTAATTACTCTGGAAAATGAGCGACGTAGCCTGGAAGATTTTTGCAAACGCAAAAGGGACCAGACTACTTTTGCTCGCAACCCCAGAAGCAAGACGGAATTTCAGAAGGGTGGAATACACAAAACCCCGACGGATAATTCATGCCCAATCAAGAATTTCCATGCAAGAGACAAGGAGTTCACCTATCGCCCAGGCGTTACTTGTTACGCTTGTGGAGAAGAAGGGCACTATGCCAAGCAGTGCCTCAAGCCAAGGAACTCAACCCCGAAGTCCAACAATGGTGGCAATAATTCAACGCCAAAGTGAAACAATTTCAACCCCAATAACAACCACCGGAAAGGTCACCTGAACCACGTGACCCGAGAGGAAGCACAGAACGCCCCAGATATCGTACTCGGTACGTACCCCGTCAACACAATACCTGCCATGGTTTTGTTTGATTCTGGAGCTTCTCACTCATTTATTTCGAAGAGTTTTGCTTTGCAAAATAATTTTTCGATGCTTCCCTTGGAAAAATCAATGATCATCAAGTCCCCTGGAATTAAGCAAGTGACCCAGAGTTACTGTCAAGGTGTGGTTATTGAATTTGAAGGATTGAAGTTTTACGCCAACCTTATTGTATTGGAAAGGCAAGGACTGGATGTCATCCTACGGATGGATTGGTTAACCACCAACAAAGGTTTTATTGACTGCTTCAACCGGACCGTGATTCTCACACACCATCATGGGAAGAAAATAAAAGTTTCAGCCAAAGAAAGACAAATACCTCGGCAACCAAGATTAAACAAGGTGGACGTTTCTGAGCTGAACAAGGTTCCAGTAGTATGTGAATTCCCAGACGTATTTCCAGAAGAACTACCAGGCATGCCACCGGACCGAGAGATAGAATTCAGCATTGAGCTAGCACCCGGAACCGCTCCCATTTACAAGAAACCATACAGAATGGCACCATCCGAATTGGTGGAATTGAAGAAGCAAATAAAATAATTATTGGAGAAACGATACATTCGAGCCAGTTCCTCACCTTGGGGTTCTCCAATTTTATTTGCCAAGAAAAAAGATGGAACACTGAGATTGTGTATTGACTATCGAGCTCTCAACATGGTCACAATTAAGAACAAATACCCAATGCCCCGAATAAATGATTTATTTTGATCAGCTCGCACAGCCAAAGTCTTCTCAAAAATTGACTTGAGATCAGGATACCACCAATTAAAAGTACGGACAGAAGATATTCCCAAGACAGCCTTCACTTCCAGATATGGACTGTATGAGTTCACAGTAATGCCATTTGGGCTAACCAACGCCCCCGCATATTTTGTTCACCTCATGAACAAAGTATTTATGAAGTATATGGACAAGTTTGTTGTGGTATTCATCGACGATATTTTGATATACTCCAAAACACCAGAAGAGCACGCCGAGCATCTCAGGATTGTACTAGAAAACTCAGGAAACATCAACTGTACGCCAAATTCAGCAAATGTGAATTTTGGCTAAGGCAGGTGGGTTTTCTGGGCCACGTACTCACCCAAGAAGGTATTGCAGTAGACCCGAAAAAGGTCAAAGCCGTACTTGGCTGGAAGCCACCAGCTAGCGTAACGGACGTACAGAGTTTCTTGGGAATGGCAGGCTATTATCGGAGATTTATTGATGGATTCTCCACCATAGCAAAGCCAATGACACAGTTGCTCAAGAAAGGCAAGAAGTTTGAATGGACGGAAGCATGTGAGCAGAGCTTCCAAGAGCTAAAAAGCAAATTAACAACGGCACCAGTATTAATTGTGCCAGATATACACAAGAATTTTGAGGTATTTTGTGACGCATCCCGGAAAGGCCTCTGATGCGTATTGATGCAAGAAGGCAAGGTAGTCGCGTATGTCTCCAGACAACTTCACAAGCATGAGGAGAATTATGCCACTCATGACCTAGAATTGGCAGCGGTCATCCATGCACTCAAGGAATGGAGACACTTCCTACTTGGAAATCGTTGTGAGATATACACAGACCATAAGAGTCTTAAGTATATTTTCACACAGCCGGAACTTAATTTACGGCAACGACGCTGGTTAGAGCTGGTGAAGGATTATGATGTTGGGATCCACTATCATCCCGGAAAAGCAAATGTTGTGGCAGATGCCCTTAGTCGGAATCCCAGCACGGACGACGACAGTATACCAAAGTTGAGGCCAGAATTTCAACAGGAATTCGCTAGACTCAATTTAATAATGGTTACCGAAGGCAGTGTGTCGAATCTAGAAATACAGCCTACCCTGATGGAAAAGATTAAGGAGGCTCAGCACGGACACCCCAGCATTGAGGGCATAAAAAGGAAAGTGAATATGGGCAAGGCCTCAAAATTCAACATAGACGAGCAAGGAATATTGTGGTATGGAGAGAGACTTTGTGTACCAAATATCAAGGACCTCAAACAACAGATTTTGGCTGAAAGTCACACGCCTCCGTATTCAATCCATCCTGGAGGAACAAAAATGTACAAAGACCTTCAGGGAAATTTTTGGTGGCACGGTATGAAGAGAGATATAGCCACGTTCATTGCATGCTGTGACTCTTGTCAACGTATCAAGGCCGAGCACCAGAAACCAGCCGGGCTATTACAACCAAACAAGATACCCGAGTGGAAGTGGGACGAGATTGGAATGGATTTCATTGTTGGACTGCCACGGTCACGACACGGAAACGATGCCATATGGGTCATAACCGACAGATTAACCAAAGTGGCACATTTTATTCCGGTGAAGACAATTCACACCACTTAGAGGTTGGCCAGACTTTATCTTGCCCGTATCGTCTGCCTGCATGGAGTCCCAAAGACTATCATATCTGACAGAGGCACACAGTTCGTCTCTAGATTTTGGGATCACCTACAACAGGCACTGGGAACCCAACTAGCATTCAGTACCGCATACCATCCCCAGACTGATGGGCAGACTGAACGCGTAAACCAAATCCTAGAAGACATGCTGAGAGCCTGCATTCTCACCTACGGAACCAGTTGGGAGGAAAGTTTGCCATATGCAGAGTTCGCATACAACAACAGTTATCAAGCCAGCTTGCAAATGGCACCCTTTGAAGCTCTATATGGGAGAAGATGTCGTACCCCGCTAAACTGGTCAGAGACTGGAGACAGCCATATCTTCGGCCCACATATGCTCAAGGAGGCCGAGGAGAAAGTTAAAACAATTAGAGATCGACTCAAAACAGCTCAAAGTCGGCAAAAGAGTTATTACGATCGAAAGCATCGGGAAGTCAGTTTTGAACCCGGAGAATTGGTATACCTAAGAGTTTCTCCTATGAAGGGTCTGCAGCGATTCAGGATTAAGGGAAAGCTAGCACCAAGATTCATCGGACCATTTCATATAGTGCCCCGAAGAGGCACGGTAGCCTACCAGCTAGACCTACCCGAAGATTTATCCGGTATCCACAACGTGTTTCACATCTCGTAGTTGAGAAAGTACGTGAGCAACCCAGAGAAGCAAGTATCGCATGAAAATATTGACGTGCAACCAGACCTCACCTACCGAGAGCACCCAATAAAAATATTAAAAGAGTATGAGAGGAGGACCCGACAGAAAACCATCAAGTTTTTCAGAGTTCAGTGGAGCAATCACACCGAGAATGAAGCAACTTGGGAGAACGAGGATTTTCTTCGGACAGAGCACCCACACCTGTTTAAGGATCAGCTGAAATCTCGGGGACAAGATTTTTCGTAAGGGGGTAGGTGCTGTGACACTCCAGATTTTTTTGTGGTTTTTGTTTTCAGAAAGAGCCTTACTTGGTTTGAAGAAGGTCATTTAAACCCTTCTTAAAAACCCTCTTCTAAGTTTGCCCTCTGAAAATCTTTTCTTGGATTTAGTTTCTTCTAAAAAGAAAACCTTTTTGGTTTGGGGCTTTTATTTGATTTTGATCCATTCTTATTTTACCATGCCTCTTATGGTAAAACTCCCCCAAAACCCCTCCTTCCACTTTGGAACAACCCAAACATTCTGTCCAAACTAATAAAATCCATTTTTGGATTTTATTCCAATTATTTCTTTTCCCAAAATAATTCTGTCCTTTCTTTTGAGCCAAGGTGATTTGCAAAGCAAGTACCCTAATACCTTTGATTCTTGATCCCAAACCAACTCCCCTGGATAGTCCTTAGTACCCACAACCTAGAACCATCAAGATCTACTCTTCTTCTTTTCAAAATTTTCAAATTTCACCCTCTGCAAGTTTGGACCAGATTAGCCAAATTTGGTGAAACTCATATCTCCACTCCTCCAAAAATTCCACCAAAATTCAGGCAACCTCTAGTTGCAATGAGAGACCTCTCCACCAAAAATCAGCTCAAGGAAAAATCCCTACATGTCTAGATCATTCTGTCGAACACCTGGCATGCACCATTTCTGTTCATCTTCAGTAAAAATTCAGATTCAGAGTCGTTTCTCCGTCAGAATTTCAGTCACATGTCCACTGTGCATTTGGCTTGTTGCTCGCAGCCCCTCCCTCTTGTCCGGAGCACCACACGCGCGCTTGGCGCCTTCCTGGCGTCGGTGGTGCCCTGGCCCGCCTGCGCCGGCGTGTCCCGCGGCGGCAGAAACACCGTAACGGCCGACAGGGGGCAACACTGCGACATAACGCCGTTCGGCGCCGCCCAAACCTCCTGAGAGCTCCGCGTGGCCACCTCCTTGCCAGCGCACGCATGCAGCACCGTCGCCGTGGCCTGGCACGCGCAGAGCGCGTTCTCTGCCGTCGACGTGCCGTGTGGCCGTTCCATCGAGGACAGGCCGTAACCACCCCTCCCGTGCTGAGTTGGACACTAAAATGGCACATAATGCTCCGTCTAGTCGATACTCCAGCTCCTAAGCCGACCATCCAGCCACAGCGCCGCCGTAATCACTCGCCGGACTTATCCGTTCACGGCAACCGCCTCGGGCCAGCTATAAATAGCACCCCCGAGCTTGCTCTCGCCCCCGCACAACTCCACCACCTCACCAGACCCCGCATAGCCACTGGAAGAGCCTCGAGGGGCCTTTCTTCCTCGACTCCGGCCACCTCCGTTCGCCTCGGGCTTCGGCAACGTTCTCTCCGGTGAGAACTCCTCCGCCGCCCTACTCTCGCCCGTAGCCTCGTACCACCTCCAGAAGGCTAACCCCCACTTCAATTTGACCCCCGCAGCTCCCTCCGGCGAGATCCACGACTACCCAAACCGCCGTCCGCCGGAGCAAGGGCCGCCGTCGACATAGTGCTCGCCGGCGACCACCACCACCACGCACAGACGCGGAAGGACGTGCTGATCATGAAAGTACCGTCCGATCCCACTGCCTCGCCGTGGATCGCCGCCGGCGACCACCGCACCTCTCGGGCACCGTCGCACCCTGTTTCCCTCGTTTGAAAATTCAAACCTGACGGGTGGAGCCCGCCTGTCAGTCTCTCAACCGTTTCTTTTAAACGAACCGTTTTCTGGACTTTTCCGCAGAACCCCCTGGAAGTTTTCTGTATCATTACAGATGGGTCCTTGGACCAAAACTCTTATAACTTTTAAATAGAAAATGGTTTTTGATTGATTCTTTTTCTGTCATCTTTATTTTTCTGTCTAGTTTTTTGTCATATTTGTTTGAAAAATATTTGGAATACTTTTCTGTACACTCACGGTATTTACGTTACGTACGTATTTTTCTTATACCGTAGATACCGGAGGAGGTGACGGAGCTGCGACTTCACACAGTTAAACTCCGACTACTCTGAACCAGGCAAGCATGTTTGAACTCTTGATATGATGAGTGGTTGTTGCATGTTTGCATTTTTGTATGGTCATGGCATGTTTATGAACATTTCTTTGAATGTTATATTTCGTGCACATAAGTGGAAAGTAAGTTTCGAAAGCATTATGTTGTTGGATACATATTTGCATGGCCATGTGATGGCATGAGGATGGGTAAGATGGCAGTGTTGTGACATGCCAGTCTTATGTCAGATTATTTGACTTCCGTGTCATCGTGAATCAAATCACATTTCCATTCATTTCCTTCCTGTACTGCCACATGTTTTCCGAAAGGAATATGGCTTAGTAAGTTGCAAATCGTTTTCCTTGGTACACACCAAATAGAGAGGCCGGGATGAGGGTTCCATGGCCCTGGATTAAAGCCCGTCATCCGGTCAGGGGGCATGGGTGTTTCCGGTTGGGACCGAGAGGGGGGCACCCCTTAGAGCGCGCGTATAGAAATTTGATCCCATGCTATTCGAGGTTGTGACCTCCCCGTCTCAAAGTTTTTCTTGGACGTTGTCCAGGGTGATTCCTGGCATTGTGAGGTGAAATGGGTGTGTACTAGTTAAATGAGTTTCTACTGAAATACTGTAAACGGAACAAGTCCTTCGTGACTACGGAAATCCGTTGGCTGTGGTCAGTTCATACAAACTCTGCAGAGTCTCAAATTCTTTAAATCATCTTGTACTTGTCCAAGTATTGTATTCATCTTATCTTGTCAGATATCAACCTCAGTGACAAATCTCCGGTGGACTACATGTGTGTAATCCGGTTAAAAGTTTATTCTTGTGAATGGACTAACCTGTTATTACTTTTGTTATCAAGCCCTTTCTGTGACGTCGCTCAGACGTCCGACTGTGGTATATTTGTTATTTACTTTTGTTATAAAGCCTTTTCTGTGATGTCGCTCAGACGTCCGACTGTGGCATACTTGTTATTTATTTTTGTTATCAAGCCCTGTCTGTGACGTCGCTCAGATGTCCGACTGTGGCATTTCTTTTATAAGCCCTGTCTGTGACGCCGCTCAGATGTCCGACTGTGGTATTTCTTTTAAGCCCTTTATGTGGTGTCGCTAAGACGTCCGACTGTGGTATTTCTTTTAAAGCCCTTTATGTGGTGTCGCTAAGACGCCCGACTGCGGCATTTCTTTTAAGCCCTTTATGTGGTGTCGCTAAGACGCCCGACTGTGGTATTTCTTTTAAAGCCCTTTATGTGGTGTTGCTAAGACGCCCGGCTGCGGCATTTCTTTTAAGCCCTTTATGTGGTGTCGCTTAGACGCCCGACTGCGGCATGAACTTTATTTGTTTACCTTTCGAGGCGTCGCTCCAGACACCCGATCGGTTTTGAGTTATTTATTTTATTTATCAAGTCATGCAATAATATTATTGTTGAGATGAGCATCATTATTTTTATTCATGACGCATTCATGCATTCATTTATTATATCTTTTGTCCGAACTGTCTTGTGAGTACTTTCAAAGTACTCACCTGGCTTGTTGATTTGGCCAGATGTTAATGAAGGCGAACTCATGGATGAAGAGTTTGATAGAGAGTCCGACGCCTAGAGGAGTCCCAGTCAGTCCCGTGCTAGTAGCATGCCCCAGAAATAAATTCATCGAGCCTCACCTCGACGCTCGATGAGCTGCCAGTTAGGAGTCAAGTTATCCACCACCACCTTTTTCTTCGAGCTAGTAGCATGCCATCACACCCCTGTGTCATAACCGCCCTTATGTAAAATATTGGCGAGTTTGTAATAATTTGTTGAGCAGCCTCAGCTCAACCCTGTAATATATTTAATGCTACTGGTCCTCTGTTTTATCAAGTATTTGTCTACCAGTGAGGATGACTTTTTCCTATAATGGGATCTAAAGATCGATTTTCTCAATAATTATTTTATTGAAAAACCGGTCGTGACAGACTTGGTAACCAGAGCCAGGCTGACTGTAGGAAGCCACTATGTGCGATCACTAATTGGTTATTAGCATGATAGAGTTTATTCATGTTTTTACAAATGTAGTCATTTTTCTGACAGTCAGCATAAAATTTATGATCTGATCGTTCAGAATTTTTGCCTACTTTTGTAGATGGCCGGCAACGACTGTGAGTCGCAGATGTTCGCCAACGTGCCTGAGGGGTTCGTCAAACTCCTCTCCTTCATCGTTCAGGTCGCGATGTGGCCATCCGTGCGCCCAGTCTTCACACTTTATCCACACAAGATCAACGACAGTCTGACCATGCACCAGGCCGCGGTGCAATTCAGGGGAGGGCGTGTTGAGATACGCCGCTTCCGTTTCTTGGGGAGAGCCATGCCTACAGAGAGGCATGCTATGCAGATGGCTGCCCGCGAGGCGATAGCTCGTCTTCGGGATGTCCTTCCTGCAATGAAGACCCGTCGCTACCGCTACCTTCCATGCCACGTGCCATACACCTGTCACTACTCATTCTCTTGCCCCAGAGGAGAGCGAGACGAGGCCTTTGAGATGCTTGTCGAGTACCTCCGAGCCCTGGAGGCACCTTCGACAGCATGGTGGATGACCTCGTAGCTGCCCGCATGGACTCAGTTCATGGCTGTGCTGCTAACAGGAGGGAACTCCTACACACCGCTCCACCGCTGACTTTTATCTCGTCCTCAGCTTCTCATTCGCCTACCATTCTCGCCACTTCTCGTCGTTTGCCTACCACTGAGGAGTTTAACCAAGCTATTGCACCCACTCCCGTTCGCACTGCACCACTTTTTGCACCCACTCCCGTTCGCGCTGCACCACTTTTTGCACCCACTCCCATACGTGCTACTCCACCTATTCCGCCCACTCATATTCAGGTTACTCCGCCTATGGCACCTGCTCCATCAGCTCAGCGCAGCGTTCCTCGTCTGGAACCTATTAGCGAGGAGGAAGTTGATTCCCCAGCGTCACTGCGTCTCACCCTCGGCAGGCCAAGAGAGATCCTCACCATCTCCGACTGAGTACGCGTAGACGACATGCGATGTACCGACTTGTGTAATATGTTTATATGTACATAGGTTGTGAGAAGTAGCCTGTTTGCGCATCATGTAGGATCTGGAGAAGTGCACTAGTTTAAATAACATGTCAGGATTATGTACGCATATCCTGAGTGATGTAATGTATAATTATGCTTGAGTGTAAGATATGTAATAGTCCTCCACGCGAAATCGTGTATTTTCAAAAGTATCCTGGAGTTTTAAAATTTTCTTTATGTGTGATTTTATTGACTCTTGCGACTCTCTTTATTGTCTTACGAGTTTCACAAAATATATCCCCAGAATGAAAGATGTCTTTCCTTGGACGCGCTCCATGCCAAATCAGCCAGAGGAAAATTATGGCACACCGCAAAACCACAATTTCACTCAGGGACAGACAAGTCAATAGGACAGTGAAACAACATTTACCCAAGTGTGTTGTCTGTATGAATAGAGTCAGCAACAACACCAGGAAATGATGAACCAATTCATCAATATGGGAAGTAACCGTGGTCAGTATCAACCGCAATTCAAATTATCTGAGTTACAGAAGACGCGTCCTCCAACATTCTCTCACACTGATAAGCCTATTGAGGCCGACGACTGGCTTCGAGACATGGAGAGAAAATTAATTATTGCACAATGTTCAGACCGTGAAAAAGTATTGTATGCACCACATTATCTCACGGGAGCAGCTGCATCGTGGTGGGAAAACTTCCTGCACATGCACCCCAACAAAAATAAAATAACCTGGGAGGATTTCAAAGAAGGTTTTTGTGGGGCACACATTCCTAAGAGTGTTATGAAAATCAAGAAGAGAGAATTTGATGACCTCAAGCAAAGGACCATGACAGTGCCAGAATACAACAACCAATTTACTTTGCTGTCACGCTACGCCAATGAAGAGCGTATGACCGAGAGCAAGAAGATGGAAAAATTCTTGGAAGGCCTGGCACCCGCCCTTAAATGCCAGCTGGTTGTGCATACCTTCCCAGATTTTAAAACACTGGTGGATAAGGCCATTAATTACTCTGGAAAATGAGCGACGTAGCCTGGAAGATTTTTGCAAACGCAAAAGGGACCAGACTACTTTTGCTCGCAACCCCAGAAGCAAGACGGAATTTCAGAAGGGTGGAATACACAAAACCCCGACGGATAATTCATGCCTAATCAGAAGACTACTTTTGCGGCATTTCTTTTAATCCCTTTATGTGGTGTCGTTTAGACGCCCGACTGCGGCATGAACTTTATTTGTTTACCTTTCGAGGCGTCGCTCCAGACACCCGATCGGTTTTGAGTTATTTATTTTATTTATCAAGTCATGCAATAATATTATTGTTGAGATGAGCATCATTATTTTTATTCATGACGCATTCATGCATTCATTTATTATATCTTTTGTCTGAACTGTCTTGCGAGTACTTTCAAAGTACTCACCTGGCTTGTTGATTTGGCCAGATGTTGATGAAGGCGATCTCATGGATGAAGAGTTTGATAGCGAGTCCGACGCCTAGAGGAGTCCCAGTCAGTCCCGTGCGATCCTGTTTTGGTCATTGTATTATCCGCTTCCGCAACCCCAGAAATAAATTCATCGAGCCTCACCTCGACGCTCGATGAGCTGCCAGTTAGGAGTCAAGTTATCCACCACCACCTTTTTCTTCGAGCTAGTAGCATGCCACCACACCCATGTGTCATAACCGCCCTTATGTAAAATATTGGCGAGTTTGTAATAATTTGTTGAGCAGCCTCAGCTCAACCCTGTAATATATTTAATGCTACTGGTCCTCTGTTTTATCAAGTATTTGTCTACCAGTGAGGATGACTTTTTCCTATACTGGGATCTAGAGGAGGGGGCGACGGCCAGTGGAAACCCTAGATGGGTTTTGGCGCCCCCAAGCCGGGAGGGGAGGCTGCCCTAGGGGTGGCGCCCCTACCTCTCCAAGTTACGTGAGATGGGGTGGGAGGGGCGCTCAGCCCCTTAGTGGGCTGATGTGCCCCCTCCCCTTGGCCCATAAGGCCCCCCAACACTTGCCGGGGCCTCCGAAACCCCTTTCGAACACGCTGGTCATCACCTGGTACCCCCGGAACAATTCCGGACTCCAATACCCTTCGTTCAATATACCGATCTTCACCTCCGGACCATTCCGGAGCTCCTCGTCACATCCGGGATCTCATCCGGGACTCCGAACAACCTTCGGTAACCACATACTATCTAGCGTCACCGAACCTTAAGTGTGTAGACCCTACGGGTTCGGGAATCATGCAGACATGATCGAGACGTTCTCTGGCCAATAAACAACAGCGGGATCTGGATACCCATGTTGGCTCCCACATGTTCCACGATGATGTCATCGGATGAACCACGATGTCGTGGATTCAATCAATCCCATATACAATTCCCTTTGTCAATCGGTATGTTACTTGCCCGAGATTCAATCGTCGGTATCCCAATACCTCGTTCAATGTCGTTACCGGAAAGTCACCTTACTCGTTCCGTAATGCATGATCCCGTGACTAACTACTTAGTCACATTGAGCTCATTATGATGATGCATTACCGAGTGGGCCCAGGGATACCTCTCCTTCATACGGAGTGACAAATCTCAGTCTCGATTCGTGCCAACCCAACAGACACTTTCGGAGATACCTGTAGTGCATCTTTATAGCCACCCAGTTACGTTGTAACGTTTGGTACACCCAAATCATTTCTACGGTATCCAGGAGTTGCACAATCTCATGGTCTAAGGAAATGATACTTGGCATTAGAAAAGTTTTAGCAAACGAACTACACGATCTTGTGCTATGTTTAGGATTGGATCTTGTCCATCACATCGTTCTCCTAATGATGTGATCCCGTTATCAATGACATCCAATGTCCATGGTCAGGAAACCATGACCATCTGTTGATCAACGAGCTAGTCAACTAGAGGCTCACTAGGGACATGTTGTGGTCTATGTATTCAGACATGTATTACGGGTTCCAGTTAATACAATTATAGTATAAACAATAGACAATTATCATGAACAAGGAAATACAATAATAACCATTTTATTATTGTCTCTAGGGCATATTTCCAACAATTGGGAGCTGGACGGGATTGAGCTCGAACTCAATACCGCTGAAATCTGGCTTCCAGCGCACCTGTTTGGCAGCTATGCGGTCCTGGCCATCAGCTAGTCCAGTGCTGATAGCACGTCCTTCCACGAGTTGTGCTTAGGAAATGGAGGCACCAACCGTGGCTGCAGGCTTTTTTATGTAGTGCTATATAATCCATTCAATTTTTCCATGTTAGGAAAACTAAAGGATGCAGCCTGGTACCATTTTTCAGTATGTTCTTAGGTGGTTAAGATTAAGTCTGAGTGATGTTGTTTCTTAGCAGGATGCACGTCTTTACAAAGATGGTGCTTCGTAGTTGCACACCACGTGGTACACCCGGCTAGCACAACCATGATTTTTGAATATGTCAAGACTTGAATTGAGAAACTTTATATAAAATGTTCGGTTTGTATTTCGGTACAAAAATTAACATATAACTTCATCAAGTACACACTTCTATCTTGATACAAAAATATAGATGAGTACCTACTTCATACATTTATGTAAATTATTTATATCCTGCTATAAAATGTACCGGGCACTCCTCCTTGGCGATCCATGGGGAGGTACAGTGTGAAGGAGAGAGGGCGCCATAGCGATGGTGTGATATGGCTTCATCTGATTTTAAGGGAGAGAGCTCCAGCGAGAAATGTCCTACTATGACGAGAAACTGAGCTGGGAGGGGAGTGTCCTACAGGCAAAGGAAGGGTGCGCCATGAGGGTGGGCTTTTGTGTTGGGCCCACGTGTTGAAAATAGCATGGAGGATAGTACGGAGAACCATACCCCCCTCCCTCCCCCCACACACACATGGTCTGGATTTGAGCGAGTCCGGACTATCCAGACGGTTAAATTTTGGGAAGCTTGTTGGGCGTCCGTTTGATGTCCGAACACGCGCGAACGTATGAGGAAGAAATGAGCTTCAACCTTGGAGACAACCTTAAATATTTGTTTGATTCATTTATATGCATTATAGCTCGTAGCAACACATGGGTGTTCTACTAGTAATGGATTTAGTTTTGAGATAACCGAGGAAGGTATAAGAAAAAAAAGTTACATTGTCTAGGTCAGGGCGTGTAAAACAACATGGTCATTACATGATACATAGTTACCAAGGGTGAACAACATTTCGTCGATATATTGAACAAACTACTTGATCAGGTAGGTAGTCCCTCGGATGCTGAAGTACTAGAATATAATTCCAGCACAAACCACAAAGTAAAGATATAATCATGAACAAAGAAATAATGATATCACTTGCCTAAAAAACCTATCTCTAGATGAAATATATCAATATAGACATATCATGCCTCTAAGTAATTTTTATATTACTTCCATAACCAGGTACAGTCGATATTAAAATCATTTTGCAAGTGTCAGCTGTCATAAAGCAAACTTTATCCAGTGTTGGAGTATTTCTATAATAAATTGGTTTACCATATCAATGACATCTAATTAAGTAAGTTCCATATTATTTTCAGAATAACGTATATTGTCCGGCAAGTGAGTATCGACATAAATGAAAGTTTTCTAGTTTTTCAAATCCACAGTAAAATGGTTTCATAGATCAAAGGGCCCTACTGAACCTAAAAAGTTCTGCTGTTAGATATGATACATTGTTGTAATACGAACCATTAAAATGAAAATGTGTCATTGACCAATTTTCTTTTGCAGATCATTGTTGTAAATATTGATATCTTCCAGAGCAAATGCATATTCTTATAAACATCCAACCTTGTGTACACAACCTTATGATAAGATACTTCTCTTCTTTTCTTTTCATTACAAAGCTTCTTAATCCTCACATTTTAAAATTTGACATGTCCAACATTCTAATGCTCATCCCAATGTTCTCTATTTTTCAAAGCGGGATTATATGGTGTCTTACAGTCGAGTTACCAACATATGACTTCGCTATTTTGCTTCCAACCTTGTTGGATATAGGATTGTAGTGAGGTTCGTTTGCCAATGCCACCCTTCGTTCAGGTTTGCATTGCCAAAGAAAGCTTGGAAATCTATAGCCAAAGTTAGGGCAAAGAAAAGTAAAACCATGTGCAGACAAATTGGCTACCTCAAGCTAGTGTGGGCTGGCATCAAAACATGGAGAGATGACGAGTTAAAAGGTCAATGAGCAAGTGTTGCACACTAATACTGGGTATTAATTCTAAAAATGAAACTATACTAACCATACTCTTACTGGTAGCAAATATCTCTTCTTAAAGAAGTAAACATCCTAAACAACAAAATCCATATAGTTATAATAGATATTATGATGCAACCAGATTGTATTGAACAACTAAACGGTGTATATAAAAATATGCATTATGGCTGGACGATAATTGAAACCAAATCAACCTACTTAAAGGTTCACATCGACAGATCCTTCCTACTCAATAAATCCATAATAGCCCCCAACACATGCTAGGTGTGGGGCAGATGATTTCATCACTTGCCGCTTCACTTTGGGACGTTTCGCTCATGTCCATCAAGTTTCAGCAAGATGGCGTCATATATTCCCATTAATCATAAGCATGGGACCTGTCCTTGAGGAATTTCAGCTAGCATGTTTGTTCATGCTAGTAGCTAGATTCATGCAGTGTGGAGAAGGTTGGGGGTTTAAAAAGGTTGGAGGCTGATCAATCTTCACCATGATTCGGCTTCAGAGAAGGAGATGAAGAAAACGGGGGAATGCTGAGAGCAAGAGAACCTCCAAATGGACCAATGTCCACGACACAACCAGAAACCTACAGACCATGAAGGCACAAACAGAAAACAAAACTCGCACGAGGCCCCCGCGTCGGCACGTCGTCCCCAGGGGCGACTTGAGTGATACTCATGTAAATTGCAACGAAAATGCCAATGTTAGTTTAGCTAACTTTGCGCATAATGAGGGCATAACTATGACTTGGATTGGTTTTGGCCTAGTAGAAGCAGTAGAGCTAGCTATGATTGATTGTATGAACACTATGAGTTGAGTAATGCATTATTTCACTCGCAAAAAAAAGTGTAATGTGAGGAAGAGAGATTTGAAGTACGAGACAAATCACACATGGTTTAAACCTATACTATCTCTATCTTCTTATCTTTACATTTAACATAATTATACTCCTAACATCCGTAAAAAAAAAAGAACCCTCTCCACATGCTATGTTTGTTGTTCGTAGCAACTGCATGTTACAGTAAGCTAGATTTGTCTTGAAATGTGAGTTTGTGAGACATGGGTCATCCACTCAACTTCATTCTCCCTCTAATAATATGTGAAGAAATATTAAACAAGACCACATACTGTCAGCCACATTTGACAAGCTTGTGACAGAAATGAGGTGTGTTGTGCACCACTACCACGAATTTAGAGTTGTGACGCTAGCCTACGCACCGAACTGAATGACCTGCCTTCTTGAATTTGTGTGTTATTATCGACTTCTTTTGGGGTTTATTCCCGGTTTGTATGGCTGTAATAAGTTTCTGGTGGTGTGAATACTAGATGCAGAGGCCGGCCAATGTATATTGTGGAAAATCACTAAAAATATCATTTCCAAAAAGACAAAATGAAGAAATGGAATTAGCGCAGTGACATGGAAGACATTATTGTTTGCACATATATTTCAATTTTTTTTGCGAGAGACATATATTCAAGTTTAATGACAAGTACGGCTACTTAATCAGATACTTGTATTTTTTTACAAACACTTCACAATATGATTTTTTATTTGACAATATCAAAGCATCACTTTTGTTTTAGGGAACATGACACATTTTACACTTTTGTTAGCAGAAGAATTACCGTGTACCTGTTATGTAATACACACTAGCAAAAACCCGGTTAATTGATTTGCATAGCGAATCAACGATTTATTCATCTGCTCAGCAAGATCAATGAGATTGTAATGTTCAAATTGCTTCTATTCTCCAGTATCTGTTGGAGACCCTGCTTACTCTAAGATTGTGATATCACACCTTACACCGAAAGCATCGTCTTTCAGGTAGCCGGATCCCTCCAAGACGCTCCTCGCGATGAGCTTCCCACCATGTCCTCGCCCATGGGAGAATTCGCGTGGTGAACTGCTAGCCCTACTGCACGATGGCACCGGGTTTCTGTCCTGGCCGAGCAAATTGATCTCGTACCTCGCTTTGACAACGCCTTCATCATCATCACGGGTGTAATTACGCATGATGACGATGGATATCCAGCCGGCGTCCTCTGAGGTTTGGCCGTCGGGGTAGTATTGCATACTCCAGTGACGACCACCGATGACGAACACCATGGACATGACGCATCTGCCATTACCGAGCCCTTTGGTTTGGGAGTAGCCGTCTATCTTGAGAACGTGTGACCGGATACGGCGGTGGCCTGGTCGATGATGATCTGCACGAGGGAAGGGCAGCTTGTCTTAAGGTGCTGAAAGTCATCGCTCGCCATGACGGCCTCAAGGTTGCCCGGAATCTGACTGAGGAAGTTGAAGCACGCCTCCTTGAGGCCACAACAGCCATGCTGCTCGGCTAGTGTCAGGGTGGTCGCCACCGTGCTCTTGTCAATGTTGTCGCACAACATGTCCTCGCAGATCAACTTTAGCCTTTCGAGATTATACCTATCTGCCGCCACGAGCAGGTGCTGGGCCATCTCCACCTTCTCGCCGCCGTCAATTTTGGGCAGTGAATCAGTGTAGATGAACTCGAGCATGGCCTCGAAGACTGTCGGCTCCATGTCGTCGACCTGCACCTTGCCCGCAGTGTTCTCCGACATTGGGCCGAAGAGCTCTGCCATGAAGACCGAGGAACAAGCGGCGAGCATGTACCTATGCGCCGTGAAGAGCTCGCTGCTGACCTCGAACGTCACGGCCCCTCCCCGTTCGCTCCTCAGGAGGGCGAGGAGCTGCCGTTGCAGGTCGGACGGCGGGACGACGACAGGCCGGGGGGCGTCGGCGGGCTTTGCACAGATCCTGTGGACGACAACATCGTACTTGAGTCTGAAACGATCATCTCTTAGGTATCTCTTCAATTCATGTCCGGCGATCAACCGGGGAAGGCCGTACTGGTCTTTGGAAGCGTAGGGTTTGATCTTGGAGCGGTTTCTGCTGTACGACGGCACCGGCTCCCCGTCCTGGTCGAGCAAGCTGATGCTGAACTGCGCCATGACCATCTCGCCGTCGATGTTGGTGCCACCGAGAAGCTGCAGAAACACGGAGACCCAGCCGGCGTTGGCCGAACCCTTGCGGCCGTCGGGGTAGATCTTCACGCACCAGTTGTAGCCCCCGGCGTCGAACTTGGCGGTGTGTAAACGGGTGTTGAGCCAGGGCTCGACGACGAAAGAGACGATCGAGGGCTTGTCGTACCACGCCACAATGCACGACGCAGTCTGCCATGGCATTGGCGTGCCGGTGGCGGCAGCGACACTGGCGTCACCATCCACCGAAGGAGACGCTGGACGTGACATAGGGCTACAAGATACAGAGGGACCCCGATGCCGAGCTAGAAGATGAAGACCTACCCTTCCATGGATGCCACAAAAATCACGCATTGGAATCAGGAGCTTCTGTTTAGCTTTTTTTTTTTTTTTGAGGGGAGGAGCTTCTGTTTAGCTGTTAGGCAAGATATACACGTATGGTAGGTTACAACATAAATCACGATAACACATTGAAACAATTACGGCACTAATTTGATCCCATAAGGTCAGCCATAATTACGATCGTAATTGGCTGGGTATTCTATCACGTGAAAGATAAATGACGCGAATATCCGGTGAACGTCCGCTGGGAGCAAAATTGCCGGCCAACGCCTGAGTTGCCTTGCAGAACATTTTCCAAAGCTGCGGAGAATTTTTGCAATTTGTGAACAATTCTTGAATTCATGAACATCCTTTTCAAATTTGCGTTGTAAAAAATCCACAATTTCTTAATTCATCAACATATTTTCAAATTCATGAATATTTTTCGAATTCATTATATTTTTTTGAATTTGTAAACATTTTTTAAAATTAATGAAGAAACTTTAAATTCGCGGAATTTTTGAAATTCAAGAATAGGTTTAATTCAAGAACAGTTTTTAACTCACACTTTTTTTTCAAAATCATGAACATTTTCAAATTAATTTTTGTTTGAAATCCCGAACACCGCACATGGGTTGGCCCAAAGCGCTCGCTGCAGGAGCGACAGGGTGCGCGTTTGCTAGGCGGGCATCGCACAACGCACCAGATTAGGAGGTCCAGGTAGGCCTCTGCTGCACGCCTAAGCTTCCACTCAAAGGCCCAAAAGCAACAGAGTGGTCCTTGATTCGTAACACAACATTCGCAGTTTTGCACACCGGAGGACAGAAACGCAATGCAACAACCGCTAGTCTGCCACCGCGCGCACCGGCCACGATGCTGCGATCTTTCCTTGCTCTCCGTCACCCTCGCACTCTCCTCTCCCATCGCCACGAGCGCCGCCGTCTCGGCCGCAGCGCGGATGCGATCCCGTCCCCATCCCGGAGCTACATGTCGTCGGAGTACAAGACGACGGCCACCAAAGCCGATTGCGCGGCGGCCAAATCATTACCACCTGCCTCTGCTAACCGCCATGGCCGCACATCACCCAACCACAGGCGGCAGCATCTGTACCTGGTTCTCGACGACCGGAAGAAGGGCTTCAGCATCCACAAGCTGGACCTGCACGACAGCTCGGACGGCGGCGACTTGGCCCTGCCTCCGGTCCACGACCAATCGAGTGAACAAACTAATTACTGGAGCTTCGCCGCCCTTGGCAGCAACATCATCGCCATGGGGAACCTAAGGCACTACTCGGAAAAAGATTGTGTCACCCTCGTGTACGACACGGAGACGGCGGGGCTTTCCACCCTCTCTGATGTTCCAGAGCCGTTGTGTGCTCATTGGCTCGGCTCCACACGGCGGCGGTCGGTAATGAGAGCTACTACAAAGGATGCATGCATCGCCTCGAAGATGTGCCTCCACCGACGGACACGGCGGCGCACCGGTGGGGGAACAGCAACCACTGGTCTTGGAGCAGCATACCATGGACACTCCCTTTCAACGTGTTCCAAATGCAGTCGATCACAGTGCACCGGACGAATAGAGGGGACACATTGTTTGTATCGGTTGAGGGGGGTCGAGACTCAGACCCCTGGGGCGAGGGGGGTGGTGACCCGGACCTATATCTGGCCATGGGCCGGGCCGGGCCGGGTTTGGGCCGGGCCTGAAAAAGCCCACAGCAGAAAACTGAGGCCCAGGCCCTCCCAGGCCCTAACACTGGGCCTACTTTTCAAGCCCAAGCCCGGCCCATCTGGTAAAAAGCCTTAAAAAGCCCTTAGGGCTTAGGGCCATGGGTCGGGCCTCTTCCTTAAAATGCCAATATGCCAAGCCCAAGCCCGTCCAGGCCCTACTGGTGGGCTCAAAAGTCAGGCCCAAGCCCGGCCCATGGGCAAGCCCATTGGGCCTAGGCCCTGCATTTTAGGGCCGGACCTGGATGGGCCGACAGGGCCGGGCCTGAGATGGCCAGGACTACTCGGACCCCTTGGGCCAGGAAAGCCCCTCCGGCACCTACTCCCATGACACCGAGAGCGGCAAGTGGAGGGGCCATGGCAAGTGGGGTCTACCCTTTTTTGGCCAAGTCCACTTCGACAAGGAGCTCGACGCGTGGGTTGGGCTACACAAGGCACATGAATACCCAGATGGCTACATCTGCTCCTGCGACGTCATCTCTCCCACCGAGAGCCACACAAAGCCGGCTTGGAAACTATGCAAGGAGTTGATGTTCGACCCTGATGCAGCCATGAAGCTATATATGGATAGGCACGTCCCGGCTAGTCTTGTGTACATGGGTGATAGTAGCTACTGTCTCGTCGAGGTCTTGCCGCAAGAAAGATTCAACAAGAGGCACCACTCCAGCACTGGCAGCAAGTGCATGATCCGTTGGTCCACGTTCCAACTCAAGTACGGCGAGAACGGCGAGCTCAGAACCACTGCCCACAAGCCTAACCGCTCCTTCCTCTTTTCCAAATATAATGAGGATTTTCAGGTGCGGGCATTTTGGATGTGATGGAGGTCGTATTTCTACTCCTAATATAGCAGTTGGTGAATAGTCTTCCGGTTTTTTCGCTGGTTTTTTATCGTCTATCCCCTCCCTTCGCTGGTTTTTCTTCGTCTAACGCCCCGCCCACGTTACGTCACAGATCTAACGCCAAAAAAAACGCCCGATCGATGCGTCGTGCCCAGATCTGATCTTCCGCCGCCGCCGGCCTCTCCTTCGCTCGCCCGATCCATCCCCTCGCCCCCGCCGGACATCATTGCCTTTGCCGCTGCCGATCCTAAGTTTCGCCTCCGCCGCCCTTCAGCGGACGGCGCCCGCGTTGCCGTTTTGGAGGCGCCGCCGATCACGCACAGGAACCGACGGCGCCGCGTTCCCTTCTGGACACTGCCGGGGCTGATCCCAGTTTCCCAGTTCCTGGGTAGGTATTATAACGGTTGCGCTTACAGTACATACTTTCACCAGTTCCGCGCATTGGTTCTGTCTTACATCCATTGTTGAAATATCCACAAATTGATTCTGTCTTACATCCATTGTTGAAATATCCACAAATTGATTCTGTCTTACATCCATTGTTTCAAATACATTGAATGCATTGACATCCGACTTTCGCTCCTGGACACCCAGACGGGATGCATGATCTGCATGGCATTGATTTATTTCTTCAGTATCTAGACAGCATAAGAGTTTTACTTGGATAATCAAGTATTTAGACTTTGCATGGGAACTCAAGTCAAAAAAAGCAATCCAGTTCCTTTTAACATTCATCAAATTGGAACCATTCAGTAATCACCATGATTTAGCACCCCCCAAAATACATCTGATCTAGCATATATGCATAGGTATGAATAACAGGATGAGAGAAGTATCCATTCCACATAGAAGAGCACTACAAGATGTACACACAACTGCATAGAGCGTACCTGAGATGCTCTCGACAGCTCCAATTGAGGTGCAGTGCAGGCTGGTGGGCCGTTCTCGACTCATCCGTAACAGAGACTAACACCGCATGGAGAAGAGAACACCCCAGCCGCGACATCTACCCAGCTTTCATGTGTGCCAAAAAACTGTGTAACAAATTAAAAATATGGTAAAGAGCCTGCAAATTGCTCGAGCTTTCTGATCAGTTTGTGACAAATGGGTGTCATTGTCATAAAACTCATCATTCATAAACTGTACCTTCAAATGTCTCACTGCTCCCTGAAAGTACATTGACCATCTTCTAATGGGTCTCACTGCTCCCTGAAAGTACATTTGAATGCGTCAAAAAATATCAAGCCTATATATACAATTAGATGTGAGTGTAACACCAGCATTTAAAGTAGCATGCATGCACATGACTGATTATGCAAGCACCACATACAATAGATAAGAGTGAGTGTATCATCTTAGCATGGCGGCAATTTTAGTGTTTATTAATTGTTTTCCTTTCTGATTTTGCTGTTTTTGAAGATTTAATGTGTAGATGCCGGTTAGGACACAAACCATTATGATGCATCAAGTTTTGGGTTGAGAAATCTGTGGAATGTTTGTCAAAATATAATGTTTGGCTATATTGTTCTTTTTGAAATAGAATAGAAAGAACAAATGCATAGAGAACCAATCAGTTTATATATGCAAATACATAGAGAACAATGTCTTCTACATTCTAATTGAAATTTCTGCATATCAGGAAGAAAACAAGAATAAACTTGGCAAAAAGCATTTCATAGATTTTAGTGTTTACAAAATCTGTGCTTACAGGTACGTATGGGGAATCCACAAAGCAAAGCAGCAGAAAGTATGACACCGACGGATGTACCTCCAGGTATATATTAACCTAAAAAATCTTGCTATACATGTCAAGCTAGATCCCAATTGTGATTTCATGTCATGAAGTGGTTGCAGATGAGTTGGTTGGGACATATGATGTTGAGAACTACCCAAATACCCCAATTATGCCAGTTGGGTCCACACTGCTACCTGTTGTTCCGCATAATGAGATGGATGGGACAATATTTGATGATGATAACCCTATTATTCAAGGTATGAGACTGTGCGGAGAGAATACCCATAAATTTAGTGTCTGAATTTGATTAACTGTATTTCGGTTACTTGTATGAACCAGCTTCAGATCGGGATATAACAAGTCAAACCGCACAGCCGGTTGTTCCCCAACACACTAATGGTGATATCACATATGTTCAGCCGCCTTCCGATATGGTCTCAGGTGAGAATTAAACATAAAGAATAATCGACGCATTTTGGTTAGCAGTAAACTAAACTATCGGTTATTTTTTCATCAAGCAGACAAACCGGCTAGCTCATTCATATTGAATAAGGCTTCGTTTGTGCCTCTCAGTTGTATCTCAAACGAGTCTGCCACAGCCGCAACACAAAGTGTAAATGGTATTACCTGATTCTACTTAATTTGTGAACCTTATCATGGTTTATGTTTTTATCTTGCATATGTACAAAAATCATGTTGCTCTTCTGTTGCGACAGAGACTCCTGAGTTGTCTCGTATAGATGGAAGAAGACAAGTATACATTAATGCAGCTGCTCATGTTTTACCGGCATCCGACTCAACATCCGAGAAGATGACTACACGATCTAGCAGCTATGTCCACAATCAAACTAAGAAAGTTATCTACTCTGATGAAAGAAAGCAGCAGATAAACGCCAAGAGGCGAGCTCCTTATCGAAAGAAAAAAGATGAGGAAGCTACGAAACTACATCATGAATATCAATCTTCCGTTTCAATGTCTGGTATGTTTCTTTGATTATTAAATATTATTAGTAACCATTAATACAATGTGCATTCCTAGATTCACTTCTCTCACATCTTGATGTTTCACTCAGTATTTGACAAGAGGGACCTAATAAACAATCGGAGACGGGCATCGTATCGTAAGAGCAAATCGGACGCTGGCGAAAACAAGGAGCCATTTATGGCTCCGATTCGTGGTGGACATCGAAAGAAAAATGAGAACGCCGCCAACAATCATCTCCATGAACATCTCTCTGCCCTTAACTTAGCAGGTACGAGTATGCTATATTACAGCAGTATGACACCTTCAAGGAAACAAGATGTATCTAATATGTCCGGTTGAGCGCTCCGAGTCAGAAGTATCGCCAAGTTATAGTTTTTCCTGTAGCAGTTGCTATACATATCTTCATATTTCAGGATTGTGAAAACATTTGCTGAAGTGGTTGCAGATAAGACAGAGGAATCCTTTGATGGTGATAACTACCAATGGATGATAAGTATGTGTGATGGAACAACCCCGCAACCGGTTGTACCCCAACAAACTGATGTTGATATCACATATGTTCATGGGCCTTCCCATTTGATATCAGGTGGGTATTAAACATAATTAAGAATCGATGCTGTACGGTTAGCAGTAAACTGACACATTATGTCCACTACCGGTTATTTTTTCATGTAGCAGACAACCCGGCAACCTCGATAGGGGGTAATGACACTGCGTTTGTGCCTCTCAGTTGTCTCACACGCGATTCTGGAGCCGAAATATCAAAGAGTAGTAATGGTATTACCGGTTTCGTATTTAGTTGTACAGTGCTTAAGGAGTTTTTCTTGCAGATGTTCATGACCCATATTGTATTTGTGTTGTTCCAGAGGCTCTAGATGTGAATCCTATAGATGGCAGCAGACACGCGTTAATGTGTGCAAATGCTCAAGCTTTATCGGTACCCGATGCAGCATCCGAGCAGATCGCTACATGATCTGTCGTTAATGTGTGCAAACTAACAAAGAAAGGTTTCATGTCTGACGAAAAAAGGGAACAGATAAATGCCAACAGGCGAGCTGCTTACCACAAGAAAAAAGAAGAGGAAGCACAAAAACTCTTGCATGAGTATCAACCGGACCTTACAATGTCTGGTAAGATTGTTTGATTTATAATCAATCCAATGAATAATTAGATTCAATTTGCATTCCTGCGTTTAGTACTAACATATATGGATAGCACATTTACTAGATGACAAGAGGGAGCGAGACGGGCATCGTATCGTAAGGGTAAACTGGATGCTAACGAAAACAATGAGCCTTTAAAAGCTCCGATGCGAGGTGGTTATCGAAAGAAAAATGTAGAAGCTGCCAACAAGCATCTCCATGATAATATGTCTGCCCTTGACATATCGGGTACGATTAATCTATAGTTCAGCACTACGGCTAATGGAGATACTCGTTTTGTTGTCAACTATCAGATTGTTATCGGAATATAAATGAGTACATCACCTGAGATCATCATGCAGGTACCCAAAGTGTTCCACGGATCGCTCTAGGTGATATAACTAATGGGGAACAAACATCGTCAATAAACCTTGACGATAGAAATATTATTATAAAGTCAACAACTAGGGTTGTGGATAATCACCAAGATGAAAATCTTCCCGCCCTTATGATATCAGGTTATGATGCTTTATTTTTCATCTGCATTTTATAGTACATATTTTTAATGTTTGCCATTAAGTATGGTTAATGTATTTTCATGCAAGTCAAACGTTTGAACTTCAATTTTTTAACGTTCACAAATTTCAGATTGAACTGAGCATTGTATATATACATTAGATAATTCATTGGTACCTTGGGTACCAATTACCAATTAATTTAGTGCTGATTATGTTTGTATCAACATGTATAACCAGCCGACCCAACTAGGTCCATCCACACATCATTTACACAAGGTGATGCGTTATTGCCTCATTCCACTACAATCACTTCTGATGACATTCATGATTACCACCTAGCTATGAGGCAGCGTGTTAAGGAACGCAAATGTAACTTAACTAGAGATCAAGTGGAGCAATCAAACGCGACGAGGCAAGCAACATATCGGAAACAAGTGGATGAGGGATCGAAAGATCTAGAAGGAAAAAATGATAAGCTGCGAGAATGGAGGTCATGCAGCAAAGAGAAGGGGCAGTTGAGTGCAAAGAGAAAGGCAACTTATGCTTCAAAAAAGAACACCCCGTGCAAGGAATCCCTCGCACTCCCACGTCCAGACCTAGCAAGCTCAACATCTATATGTCCATCATCCACCTACCGCGCAATACCCCTCTCTCTGTCCGCCGAAGATGATTCATATGATGACGACCCTCCGAGGGTCATGCCGAATCACATTGTTGGTACTAATGGTATGAAAATGCTATTGTTACGTTGTTATGATCACACCCAGCAACCCTCTTCTGACATGATATCGTCTATTGACACATTCGCCATGACGATAATGCAGACGACACTGATGTTTTCCGAGACCGCATCATGGGCGATGAGCCGATGCCAATCGAGTTGATGGATGAGGAGTACTACATGTTTCATGACCAAGGTATGGTCAACTAAGAACTATGAAGTTGTGGAGCTTTTTTTTTAATTATAGTTGTTAGGAAATACTTTTTTGAACATCATGTTTGAAAAAATGCCCGTAGGATCCGATAATGAAACCATGGAGGAGGACGAGGAAGCGAGCATGTCGTCTGCTATACCTAGCGAGGTTGATCCATTAGACTTTGTCTACACAAACATACCAGACACCACTCACATCCTCAAGCTCGCCGCAAACTGCAAGCACTACAATGCCAAAAAGTTTGAGTCTGAGACCGACGGGTTTTGCTGTCGTAATGGCCAGATCGAACTTACGCAACCGGAACCAATCCCAGAGCTGATGAGGCTATGGTCCAGCATGGATGCAGATTCTAGACATTTTCGTGAAAACATACGGTTCTTCAACGGGCATTTCACATTCACAACCCTGGGCGTCAGCCTTGATGAGAACTACACAAACATGAAGTCTGGGGTGTACACATTCAGGGCACACGGCACCATCTACCACAATGTGCATTCGTTCGGGCCTAGCTCACGTCCAGAACATCTGCAGTTGTACTTCTATGATGACGACCCAACCATAAGTCATCGTAAGGCGGCCACCAAGCAATTAGACCAGGATGTCGTGAAGAAGTTAGTACACATACTCAAAGAAAACCCGTACTCCCAGCAATTTAGGAGTTTGGGTGCACACAAGGACAACCTCGACTATTATAGGATAGACCTAAACACCGATAAGAGGCTTCACCAAAGAAGATATAATAGACCGTTGTCATCTGAGGTCGCTGCAATTTGGATTGAGGGCAACGACCTAGCAAAAAGGTTTGATCGGAGGATAACACTTTGTGGTAACAACAATGAAAGGCACAGTATACGTGTGACCACCGGAGCATATGACCCATTGTCTTATCCCCTATTCTATCCAAGGGGGGAACTAGGTTGGCATCCGAAGCTACCTAAACGTAATGTTCCTTGGGAGGTTGAATTAAATCCTCAATTGGGCCTTGATGATGACGATGATGCAGGTATGTCAAATGCATCCCATTTTGTTACAACTAATATCTAATTGCTTGAATATATCCTCATTTTGATGGTACTCGATCACGTGCAGAGGGGAATAGCAGGTTGTACGTCTCTGTCAGAGACTACTACTGTTACATGCTGCAGACACGGCCCGCCATTTTCAATCCCATACTCTGTGGAGCACGCCTGCTGCAGCAATGGGCGGTCGACATGTATGTCAAGATTGAGAGTTGTCGGTTGAGGTGGTTCAGGAAGAACCAGACTCAGATTCGGGCCGACTTATATAAAGGAGTTGTTGATGCGATCACATCGGGCGAGACGCGAGCAAGCGCTATTGGGACAAGAATAGTGCTCCCTGGAACATACCCTGGTGGTGACCGCGACATGAAAAAGAGGCATATGGATGCCATGGCAATTGTCCATACATACGGGAAGCCTGACATCTTCTTGACCATGACTTGCAATCCTAAATGGGAAGAGATATCGAATGAGTTGTTGCCTGGTCAGACGGCGCAAGACCGACCTGATATTGTGGCTCGCGTGTTCTACGGCAAACTAGAGGCTATGAAAGACATTTTGTTCAAGAAGCATATTCTGGGTGTTGTTGTTGCTTATGTTTACGTAGTCGAGTTCCAAAAAAGGGGCCTTCCCCATGCACATTTTTTGTTGATCATGGACTCAGCATATAAGCTTATCATCCCGGAGCAGTATGACCGACTCATTTCTGCTGAGCTCCCAGACAAGCATAAGTATCCGGAATTGTATGCAACGGTGGTAAAACATATGATGCACGGACCATGCGGTGCTCTGAACCCAAAAAATGTATGCATGCAAGAAAACGGATGCAAGTGCAGATACCCGCGGCCGTTCAATGAAAACACATCACAAGGGAAGGACTCCTACCCAATTTATCGGCGGAGAGACGATGGTAGACGTGCTAAGGTCCGAGGAAAGATGTTGGACAACAGATGGGTTGTGCCTTATAATCCATACCTTCTGCGTATGTTCAATTGCCACATCAACGTTGAGGTCTGCTCTAGCATAAAGGCTGTCAAATATCTTTACAAGTACATTTACAAGGGCCATGATAAGGCTTCTTTCAGCATCGACCAGCCCGATGCCGATGGTAACATTGATGAGATCAAGAGGCACGTTGACGTAAGGTGGATTACCCCTCCGGAGGCTATGTGGAGGATATTTGGCTTCGCACTTTGCGCCAATCACCCGCCTGTATTGCAGTTGCCTCTTCATCTCCCGAATATGCACAATGTTGCATTGAATGCGCAGGCTAACTTGAAGAATGTTGTCGCCTCCGAAAATGCTTCAAAATCCATGTTAACGGAGTATTTCAAGGCTAACCAGGAACATCCTTGGGCTAGGCATATATTGTACAAGAATTTTCCCGGAAGCTTCACGTGGCAGCTGAAAAGTAAGTCTTGGAGGCCTTGGGTCGAGCGTTTTCAAATAGGTCGCATAGTGTCTGCCAATCCTGCCGAGGGGGGGTGATACTACCTGCGTGTGTTGCTAAACCATGTTGCGGGCAAAACATCCTTTGACGACTTGCTCACCGTTGACGGTATGCTATGTGGGAGCTTTAGAGAGGCTGCTGAACGGTTGGGTCTCATTGAGGCAGACAACACGCTCGACGACTGTCTTAATGAGGCTGAGCAGTGGGCGATGCCATGTTCTCTTAGGAGGCTCTTCGCAACCATCTTGGTGCACTACGAGCCAGGCGACGTGCATGGTTTATGGGATAGGCACCTCGAGTCTATGTCAGATGACTATCGTCGAACACGCACTTCCCCTGACGAGGTGGAGAAGATGGTGTTGCTTGACATTAGGGGTATGTTGCAGTCCATGGGTAAAGACATTATTGATTTCGCTCTTCCAAGCATAGATGATGCATTTGACCCAACAGAGGGCGAGGCAAGAGAGGTCATCGAGGAATCAACCGTTGAGTTTGACATGGAAGACACTAAATTGGCATCTTCCTTGAACTTGGAGCAGAGGGCCGCATTCGACGAGATACTAGGGGCTGTTGAACACGGTGATGGTGGTGTATTCTTTATTGATGGCCCTGGAGGTACAGGGAAGACCTTCCTATACAGGGCGATGCTTGCCAAGGTGAGGAGCGAGGGCAAGATTGGTATCGCTACCGCGACGTCAGGCGTCACCGCTTCTATCATGCCTGGCGGCAGGACTGCCCACTCGAGGTTCAAGATCCCATTAAGCTGCGATGATGGAGCCTCGTGCAGCTTCACCAAGCAGAGTGGAACCGCCAAGCTGCTAAGGATGGCGTCATTGATAATATGGGACGAGGCCAGCATGACGAAGCGACAAGCGGTCAAGGCATTGGACAATAGCATGCGCGACATCATGGGAATACGCAACCGACCCTTTGGAGGAAAGACTGTTGTTTTTGGCGGGGACTTTAGGCAGGTGCTTCCGATCGTCAGAAGGGGGTCGCGGGGCCAGATAATTGATGCAACCCTGCGAAGTTCTCATCTATGGAAGGGTATGCGGCAACTGAAACTCATCACCAACATGAGGGCTCATAATGACACGTGGTTTGCAGATTATTTGCTAAGGGTCGGCAATGGCACTGAGGATGGTGACGATCAAGGCAACATACTACTCCCAGAAGACATTTGTCTGCCGTCTTCAGGCGAGGTTGACGACCTAGAGAAGCTTATTGACCACGTGTTCCCGAGTCTAGATGACAACATGTCTGATTCAAATTACATGACATCTCGAGCAATCCTTTCCACTACAAACGACAATGTCGACAAGATAAACATCCGCATGATAGAGCGTTTTCATGGAGATGAAGTAATCTACCATAGCTTTGACAGTGCGGAGGACGACCCGTATGGCTACTATGCTCAGGAGTTTCTGAATGGATTGACTCCTAATGGTCTTCCTCCGCATGCACTCAAGCTAAAGCTGAACTGCCCTGTCATACTTCTAAGGAACATTGATCCAGCTAATGTACTGTGTAACGGCACTAGGCTTGTTGTAAGAGGTTTTGAGAGGAACACCATTGATGCAGAAATCGTGATTGGACAACACGCTGGCAGAAGGGTCTTCCTTCCTCGAATACCTCTCTGCCCATCTGAAAACGACATGTTTCCGTTCAAGTTTAAGAGAAAGCAATTTCCAATAAGGCTTAGCTTTGCTATGACCATTAACAAGGCTCAAGGGCAGACCATCCCGATTGTTGGTGTCTATCTACCCAATCCCGTGTTCTCTCATGGTCAGCTATATGTTCCTTTGTCTCGAGCCACTGCGAAGAGAAACATAAAGATACTCATTCAGAAGGAGAAGCCGAAGGAGAAGGCCAACAAGCTAAAGGACAATCCAAAGAAGCGAAAAAGACCGACTGTGTCCTTACTGACCTCGATGAAGAACATCGTCTACAAGGAAGTCCTTACAGGCTGAAGTTTGGTCTTAATATACTGGCAAGTTTAGTAATGACAAAGCATTTACTCTTGCGATGGTCAAGATAAACTGTAATTCGTTTTTTACATATATATTTCTTTTTTGAGACTTTGAAATTCGCAGTTAAAGATATTCTACAAGCGTACTTTTTCATGCTTACTATGTGATTCAGATATAATGATTGGCAGGATAAAGACCGGGTGTATGTTGTGAAGATATATTTTGCATATGTACTTCAAATAGATAATAAAATGATCGCTGAAGTGTACAATATTTGGGAAAAAATTAGAATAGTTGGATGTTTATCTTATCCAAACTAATTACTTAACAGTTCAGTTCAGGTTAAATATAATTTTTTTGCATTGGTTCATTTACCCTCATGAATTTACTGCGCATCTTCAATAGTTCAGACCTAACAAATAGTTCAGACCCCGTGTTCATGGCACCTCCGCACAACCGATCTGCACCCACAAAGTTGCTACATGTAGCAAGGCTGCAGGTAATCACTTTGGTGAGTGTAATAAAGTAAGATGGATGCTCACTTGCTTCTTTTGCTATGTACTCGCTTATTCTTTTATAACTGTGTGATCTAAGGGTCGGATCGTCGTTCTTCTAACTGATTAAGGTAGCTGCTTGTTTGCTTTTTTATGCTCGCTCAGTTGCCTTTTTTTTATCTCAGGATGCAAGTTTTGTGTGTACCAAGTTTTGTATGCACCTACCTTCTGTATGACATCAATTGTTAGCAACTAGAATGCAAGGAAAGAAAGATAGTAATTATCTTAAGAATAGGAGACACCCATAAAAGCGTCGTCGGCCAGACCTCGGCGAGGCGTTAGGCTAGCTCTAGATTTCTTGTTATATCTTTTATCCTGCCTTGTAAGAGAGCCTTCTTGCCACATTGTATTGCTCAGTCGTGCACTGTATTGTGTTGAGTTGCTTTATATATAAAACGAAACGAAAGCCTGTTTTGGTCCGGAAAGAAAGGCTTTGAAGGAAGCAGACACATTGCAACACACTGTATGTTGCTGCGATGCCAGTTCATTTTCTAATGGCACATGCTACTGTTCCAGCTTCTACTGTCTAGAGAGTTGTGAGATCTTTGAAGATCTAATATATGTTTAGTCTCTTTAAATAATGATACACAACCTTCATCTGTTTCATCTCTTTGCAATTTCCTTCCAGAGTTTAACTATACAAAATTCACGTCGTTGTTTTATTAGTATTTCAAATAACCACATCCGGAATGTTGGAAACATACTCTACCGTGTGTGCTAAGTTAATTAATTTTCCGTTGAAATATTTCTGCCTTCATAATGTATTTTTTGTTATGTACGCTGAAAATAACATACAGAAACAAGACAACATTGTACTAAAAATATAAAAGAAGATATTCTAAAACTAACAAACGTTTTGTCCATACAAACAGCTATTTAATAACAGAATCGTCTGGTGTGTAAAATTATAATTAATTATGAAATTATAGGCAGATATTTCGCGAATCTCTGATATCCTATCACTAAAACAATACGTGCATGTTAACTATCTTATTTGCTTCCTTTATAAAAAAATTCCTATTCGGTTTATCAGGAATGAAATCTTAAGACAGGATATCTTTTTTGTCTTGTAATCATATAGTAAGTTTTACTCACCGAATCGCACAATTGATCCTATTAATTAATATTGATCGTGACCAAATCGGTGGATTTGATTACCGATTTCCTAATCAGAGCTTCCTATAAACGCTTATATATTGATCAACCGTTCGAGCGACCTTACCAGACCTCTCTTGAACAAGTTAAACTATTTCTTGACACTCCATCCTCCTCTCACATGGCGTCATCCAACAGTTCAATTCGCTTCAGCGATGATGCTGTTGAGGATATTCGTTGGCAGGAAGATCTCGGTGTACTGGAAGATGATGACGGCACTACGCCTATGCTTCCCTTTGCTGAGGGTAACACGCCAAAGTCAAAATGTCTTAGGATGCATAATCACGTCGAGCCTATTAGTAGTAGTTATCCCGTTAGGAAAGAATGATTGGGGGACGGTTGGGCTACTACAAACGATCAAATTCTGCAGGCAACCAAGGAGAGCAACAAGCTCATGCAAACTCTCGTAAAGAAGATCGAGAAGTTGGAATATATGGTTGTGAAGCACATGCAAGCATGTGACAAGAAGACGGAAATGCCTTGAAAAGAGCAATCATGAGGAGTTATACATTATTCTTTACAGCTTTTTATGTTTTATGTTTGAACGCTCCTTAAGAGCATTTTGCATTGTAATCGATTTGGAGTCAAACTATGTAAGTATGAATAAAGAACATACATTGTTTCATGCTTGGTTTCTTACTCTCTGTTTTTGATCTTCCCTTTGATTTTTGTCGCCTAACATGCTATGTTTTTCTTTTTCTTATATGAATACACGGAGAGCAACAAGCTGATGCAAACTCTCATAAAGAATAGATATTTATCTTGTTCTTATATGAATACACGCTACCATCGAAATTGTGACTATTCTAAAATGCCTGTAAAATAGTGTTGCAAAGTAACACAACGACGTCTCATCACATGTACTAAAAACAAATATCCTGGGGTATTATAAATAAACAGATAGTGTAATCAAAGCTGAGTAAACAATCGATTTTTTAATTGATTACATGTTTGTAATTAATGCTAACATTTTTAATCGATGAAATATTAGTGAATCCATGGTAATAATATTAATTGCGTGAATATAGCTAAATACAAACTGAGTAAATAATCGATATTTAATTGATTACATGTTTGTAATTAATGGTAATATATTTATTGCGTGAATACACTTACCTTAACGCACTATCACCTTAATTATTACAATATATATCCAATTATTGTGTTTCTAACTAAAGATCTGAAGTCATCATTAGGAGTAGAGATATAGCGTATTAACAGGCGAAAAGGAATCATTGATACTGGTGAGATAATTGACATGATTTTTATCAGATTTAGAATCTCAAATATCTATAAATAATTAATTGATTCAAAAAGTTTTAGCAATAAATATTTTGTTGCCAAAGAACACTCATAACTTACTATTTATAATCATTTCGATATTGGAGTGTTCTTTTCGCTATACGACCACATGCAAATATTGAAAGAATTTTGATTTTCCCGCCTATGGGCCCCTTGGACTATATATGCCCATGCGCCCCTCTATCATTCTTTAACACTTCATCCATTAGCTCCTTGACCATGGTGATATCGTACAGCTCGAGGCCCTCGAGGAGGGTGATGGCGAATCCACCGGATCCCATCATCCCTCCGATGAACAGGCAAGTGTACCGATCTACGTGCACGCTTATCTGACATCACCGTTTGTTTATCCCATCATTTTGTATTATTTTATGTAGGTACCTGAATTTTTAAAGTGTACGGATGGAACATATCTATCACAGATGTTGGATCATTCGAGCTAAGGTGATGTGGAAGTCCCATATCAGGGTGCATGCAATGGGAAACCCATACTTTCGTTGCATACTTCTGGACCAGGAAGTATGAGATTAGTGATCACTAAATATATCAACCTTTTTTAATGTATATACACATGTGTTCTAAAGTCTTGTTATCTGAATTATTAAAAATTTCTAGGGAACAAAGATTGAAGCAATTGCCTTCAACAACCAAGCTTATCGATTCAACGACAATCTGCAGACTGGGCTAACATATGACTTCACTAGCGTTGGGATAAACCCCACGGAAATGCTAGATGGTCACTTCTGGTATCTATGCATGGAGTTCGTCATTGAACTAAATGCTATGACCATGGTTAGGACATCGGTGCACAGTATTGCATCGACAATCTGTCCACCTTTTTTCCCACAACTTGGTGCCATATCCTTGCTACGAGACAAAACCATTACCGGTGCAACATCTTTTAGTTTGTTTTTGCATATTTATCCATTCAACATTTTGTCTCACCCAGACTTAATTTTCTCCAGATGTTCTTGGTATTATTGTCTATGCTGGTAGGATACAACATAGGTGGGATTCATTATATAGACGGCAGGTCCATTTTGTTGAGATAGGCATCATGAATTTTCGGTAAACTCCAATCAGTACTTGAGGTTTTATATGATTATTGTTATTTGATAGTTGACTACCATCAACATATCTTTATCATTCCACACGGGAGATACTTTTTATACGCCTAAGTCAAGAGCATGCTGGTCGTCACTTGAAACACTTGCAGTGCACTGAAAATTTATTTGAGAAAATTGCAGTCACGTACATACAGCTAAACCGGAGGGATAAGTGCCTGGACACTATGAGGGAGAGCACATTCTTGTTCTCCCCCGACATGGATGATGATGTTCATCATCTTCAAGGTAAGTTCTTTAAACTATTTTGATTTTTATGGCCTTTTGTTCGTTTTTGTATTACAATGATATTAGTACTAACAAATTGTTTTTTCGTAGATATCCACGAAGCCTGCTTAACGACACTTGACGAAACACTATCATACGTCAATGCTGCAGTGGTAGCCAGGAAAAATGGACAGTAGATGAGTTTGTTTTTCAAGACGGCTCGTTAAATAGCTCTTTTCCCTCGGTCCTTTTATCTACATTTGGAATAATAATGTATTCACACAGAACAATCATTTGTGTTAAAGTGTGTTTTCTTTTTGCTTATCAACTCTATGTGTAGCCATTATGGCAGTGTGTATATTTTGTACGCGAGCTTAATTCGGCATATCTGGTTTTATACAAAGGTTGATTTTTTTCAATTCATTGATGTTGAACTGTAAGTATGGCAATCCTTAGGAACAAAATATTCAACTATAAAAAGGAGAAATATCTGATACGCCACCGTCATGATTTGTTATATTTGGCAGGCAATAAAAAGCAGTAAAAACGCTTTGATATATTTGGCAGGCAATAAATAGCATTGAAAATATATCCGTTTATATATATGCTGCATCGACATCCTAATTGCCAAGACACCTCAGCGAACGATCACTCACGCGTATCGATCAGCGATGGAGCCTATCATTGGAAACAATGCGCCAGCGACCCTGGATGCCGCTGCCCCCAACCCCAATGAGGCTGCCCTCGAGCTCCACGATGCTGTGGCCGACCCCTAGGAGGATTTGCCCGCACCCCTGCATCTTCTGCCCCCACCACGGCATTTCGTGGAAGATGCTCTCGAATATATATTCGGCTTTATGAACGGCGTTCATGATGAGCAGACACTAGAGTAAGTTATGCTATTCTATGTTTATTTTCTCTAAAGAAATCTCATTAGAGCTAGGTTGTACACATCAGACTCTGTTTGATCTAGTAGTATGATATTGCTTGATTTGTTTTTCTTTAGATTAAATCTTACTTTTTGTGGCCATCAGTACAAAATCATTTTTGTTAAATGTTTTGGCAGTATTGCCGTTGAACATCAACCGTATTATTTGCAATACAAATGTTGAAAAACTTAATGTCGTTAGTTTATTGTACAACCATTTAATTTTGTTTTTAAACAGCCAGCAAACTTGGTATAATGGTTTCTACCTAAATTTTCCTTCTATTAATTTCTAGCAAATTAATATTGTTCTTACAGAGAAATTATTATTTAATTTTAGCTTTTGCTAGAAGGTGCTGCAACAAGTTTCATGCTCTATAGTTTATCAAAATATTACGTTCTGCTCGTAGCTATTAGATTATCTAGAAAATATTACCATATGAAAAAAATTTGTTTTAAAGTACCACTCATAGTGCTAACCATTTTTTATATTTTTACGTGCAGCTCAATCTGGATAAGAAGCGATGCACCGTACCGGATCGAAATCAGCCTCAGAATGCTGAAAGACACACTATTTGTTACTTCAACAAGCCTACATCCCGACTGCTTCAACCTCGCTGTTCGAAAGCTTGCGAGCGCTGAAGTAGAGAGGCATGCAGGCACCAACATGGTTGGAGGAAAACATTATTTTGACTTGCAGTTTCATGCTCAATCACGAGCTCTAAGGTATTCCTGGATGCCGCAAGGGCAGCACACCTCGACGCTGATCAACAATGCTGTTCTACAGCCCTTTCCTAGATATGATGTGTTCAACTCCACAATTGTAAGATTCTTTAATTCCTAAATTATTTTTTCTTTCTTGATAGCAATTAACCTGTGTTGACCTTCTGTAGTATCTACTTCCGTTGTCTATCCTGGATTCCTCGTATGGTCTACTCGTGGTAAATCGGATGAGGAGAAGGGTTATCATATTTAATCCATCACTAGACGGACGACAAGTGGGAAATAGCACTCACAACAAAGAGATGATGAAGGAGATCACTATTTTGAAGCAAGAACTCAATGAAGTGTTGCAGGCTAGGGTCCTTGGATGGAACACCGAACTCATGGATTGGCGTCATGACAACATGTCATTCAATTTTCGACGGTAATTTAATAATTTTTTTAGATGAATAAGATGCAGTATGTAGAAATCTCAAGTTTTTATTCTGTTTGTCACAGCAAAGACTCGGGTTTCTTAGTTCTACAAGAGATGGCCCACCAGCTCGGTTCTTTGCGTAGCATAACCTGGATGAACACTACAGTAATTATCTATACGACGAGTTTTAATGTGCCATTTATAATCCAACTACTACAACATTTAATGGTGAATTTGTTTCATTCTCTCTAGGATCCAATTATGCTCAGGAGCCAAGTGGTAGTCCAGATGCTCATGGTGAAAGACAATCTAGCTGCTGGAAACATCCCTCAGGAGATTACGGCGGCCTTGAGGGTTTTGAACAACTAAATATGCTTCTATGCATGCAGAACCGTCAGGATTACTTCACTCATCTTGTCATGTTTGGTTATGGATGGAAACTATAATTTTTTTGGGGTTTGGAATATTTAAGAACTATTTGTAGTTTTGGTACTACTACAAGTTGGTTTCGCTTTTATATTTGTTGTTTTGGTAATTTCTGTTTGTTAAGCGCTCGCCTTTGGGCGGTTAAGCCCTGGGCATTGGCCTAGCACCTAGCTTTCGCCGTAGACGCTAAAAAATAAGCTAACATCCATGTCCTTCGGAGATAAATCAGCTTAACCGGTGAGGGGTCGAGCGAATCAGCCGATAAAACAATCGCACCCACAAACATATCTCCTACCCTATGAGGATTCAACCGCTCCGACGACAAAGCAACTTATTCGGGCAAGGGGTCTAGCTTCTCAAACTAGAAATCGAGCTTGACATTCCGGTTCCCGATCAGTGCTGCAATCAAGAGAGGATAAGGGAGAGAGGCGGCATGATGCATCAAGGATAGAGGATGAGGGGGAGAGGCGGCATGAGTAGACTGTGCACATACTGATCTTTAGTATGTGATGGAACGGTGCGGGCACCTACTCGGCTGCTTCAGCTTACGCGATTATGTGTGAGGGATGGGTGCAATTTCAGCTTGCCGGCGTGATATGGAAAAGCGGGGCACCTCATGCAAGCTACTTATGTGGTTGGCCGTCCAATATAGGATCTGGACGTCGGATAGGCGAGTTCGACACGGTTTGCAAGATACGATATCTTCATGCTTCTTGTGTGATCAGGAGCAGGACACGGTGGATCACATCCTTGCACGCGTCTATGCCAGACAGGTCTGGTTCGAATGCTTTTCCAAGGTAGGGATACCTCTGCAGCTGATACCCAATGGGCATGAAAAGGTGGAAGAGTGGTGGGTGGCTTCGAGTGAGAGGATGCCCAAGACACACTGAAAGGACTTCGACTCTTTTGTCATGTTGATTTGCTGGAGTATATCGAAGCAAGAATGGTAGAGTTTTAGTTAGGAATAATCTGTCTAATGAGCAATAACTGGCCGGGAACATTTTCATGGAGCGCCACCTGTGGGCTCTAGCTAGAGGGAGTGGAGTTCTACATTTTTGTGAATAGTAGCCTAGGAGGGTTTTCAGGAGATGGCAGGCACGTCGTGGGCAATGCCTGCAGCCATGTAAATCTTGTACATATTGTTTGTCCCCTTCTCTAAAGCTAAGGGACGCCTTTCGCGTGCTCTCGATAAAAATCTTTAGTAGGAGAGCCACAAGATGTCCCTGTGTTTAAGTGGGGCAGGGCAGACCATTTGGGCTTTTTCGTCACACTAAAGTTCTAAAGCCTAATCTCGTATCGTATAACTTCATACATACACGCACTGTTATACGATACGATGTATACACTCATTTTTTCAGTGAACTATTTAAGTGAACAAATTAATTAATTAACATTTCATCGTTATTGTGCACGTCATTAATTTTCTTTTGCAGTAGCTAATCTCGTATCGTATAACTTCATCCATACACGCACTATTATACGATACGATGTATACTTTAAACCAGCAATCGAACGGTCATAGGGCACGTACCTTCAATTGTCACCAATCTTCAAGTTCACACAGGATCCACAGTTCTCTGTCTTGCTCAAGATGTTTCTGATAAAGCAATGATTATCTTGTATGTGTTCCTGAATATAGTAGACAAAATTGGTCCCCTCCAAACTGTTTTCTTATTGACTACATAAAGTACAAGTCTGTCCCAGGATGTTCCGACAATTATTATTCGTTACCAACATTTTCCAATTATATTTGGTGAGGAAGAAAATTATTATAAAGTTACCCTAAGGTAGTCACATCTCATTCTAATATAATGTAATTCAAAATATAATGTGTTCAATGTATTAACTATATTTAAACAGAATAGACATATGTGGTAAGTAAAATTGGAGCTAATATACAATTGGAGCAACATACCTGTTTCCACTTGCTTAGGTACTGTCACTATGTAGCCCTCCACACCCCGAACAACGTCCCTTTGAAAAATGCTGGCAAAAGATGCCAATGTTTTAAATCCAAAGGAAACAATGTAGAAAGAAAAGAGACGATGAAATTGTGTTACTAATACTTTGGCAGCACGAGTGGATAAGTAAAGTTTCTCCAATCTCTGATGTAGTTTAACTTCTTGCTCTTCTGTGAATGCATTATCAGAATTTAACTAGCCACCAGCCCCAAAGTGCTTAAACACTTCCTGCAACAGTATATACATGTTACAATATTGTTTTACTCATACGAAAATTGGAAAGTTATATGTTTTGATGCCACTGGCAGGGATATATATTAATTTTATTATTATTTAAGTATATACAATGTAAAATGTGTGGCCAATTATAGCTAATCTTGGCATGCAAATCAATGATAAGTTGATTATTTAATGAATACAATAACAATTTACCTATTTAGAAAGTTATAAATATTGACATATTTTCTAATATATTAACAGGTGGGCATTTGATCTCGAAAGGAAATAGATCTGCACCATACAGTAATATATGGTGGGACTAGAACAAGCCATGATTTCCTACCCAGTTATCCGGCGCATGGCCTATCTATATATGTTAACCTATGCCATCCCTCCTCCCCCTCCTTTCTCTCCCTTCGCCCATCACAGATAGCAAAAGATCAAATTAGCCAGTCCTAGAGGAAAAATTTCCGAGGAGGATCAAGAAGGCGAGTTCATCTAGGTATGAAGATTTCTTGATCTGTCTCTTCTCTAAAAGTATAAAAGTTATTTTATTATGATCATGTCCTATTAGGTGAGGTACAACTGAAGAAAATAGATTCATCATATATTCTAGACTGCATAGGCAACCAAACTAATTATTGTCATTAGATGACTCTAAGGAGTTGTAGTGTCTCTAACTCATGAAGATAGGGTCACATCATTGACCTCTCTTATTAGATGACTCTAATGTACAAGTGAAGATAAATAATATTATTTGGCATTAGATGCCTCATTGACTTGTAAGCACAATGCAAATTTCAGACATGAAGCTCACCACACACATGTACATATGTACTAAAAAACGAAACATGACAAAGCAGTAGACAAGAAGTTTTTATGGCAAACAGTAGACACTGAGTTTTGATAGCAAGCAGTAGATAAGAAGTTTTGAGGTCAAGTAGTTTTACTTATAATTTGCCTTCACAACTCTATCCCCTCACCTCACATAATTGATATATATGTCGTCCCTCAAAAAAGAGTTGACATGTATGCCCAACTTGATTGTAAGTGTCCAGGATTTCCTTGTAGCACCAAAAACATAACTCAATTTATATTGAATCCAACAACACTGAAGCTAAGCAAACTATTTTCAGAAACAGTACCTTGACTATCAAAAATTGGCACATCGATGAGCTTTCAACAAAGTATACTTCTAGCAACTACTCCTACTGCGCAATAAAGTTTAGTCAAAATCAAAGTGAGGAAATGAGCGTATCATACCTATGTACATAAAATGCATACAGATTATGCTGCTTTTACTTACTTTGATTGCAGTACTTGTGTGGGTTGTTCTGCTTACTTTGCACTCCCAAGAAGCAGCCTCTCCAATAAGCATAGTCTCCAAGTTGTCTCCAAGTTCACGAACGGAAGTGCATGAAACCACAAAATACATCAACAGCATGAAG
Organism: Triticum dicoccoides; assembly: GCF_002162155.2. Taxonomy (NCBI): domain Eukaryota; kingdom Viridiplantae; phylum Streptophyta; class Magnoliopsida; order Poales; family Poaceae; genus Triticum; species Triticum dicoccoides. The sequence continues at coordinate 659,274,324 of NC_041381.1, forward strand.
AAATTAGTTTAAGCTCAACTCCAACAAATATAGTTTTCATCTTCTAGCTGACCATATAATAGTACAATATATCACAACAAGAAGAAGCAAAAGTGAATTTATTAAACATGTTTAAACTACCTTTAGCTTATCATGGTTAAATACCATGATCCCAGTTCAGCCCAGTTTGTGTATAGTTAGCACAAATTCAATATTGGGTGGTAAGACACAAAATTGTTTCCAGAAATTGCAAGAAAGATCGAACATTGACTATTTCATGATTAAAATGACAGCTTCATAACCAGATGACTATTGACATCGTAGCACTGTCTGCTATTTAGTTTATTATATTTCCATAAAGTGCAGCTGGAATAAATGTGTCTCCTAAAAACGTTAAGAAACCAAAATTACTAAGTAAAAAAACTGGGCCATAACTTGTGCACAAGGCCAAGCCCAGCAATCATTAAAAGATTGGTGATGTTAGCTTAACTAAAACCAAAAGCAATATATAGTAGCATGCAAAAGCAGAAGGACAATACCCGTGAGTTGCAACGGGGCATGCCTATTCTGTGCAACACCAATCAGTTGCAAATAAGAAGTAATTTTGACAACATGACTTATCTCCAAACTAAAATAAAATGCAGTAGTCATAATAGTCCTACGGTGATGGATAAATGAGGAAACTGACTTTGATTTCCTGCCATAATCGACTTGCACTGGCTCTATATCTACATACAAGTCACTTGAAACGTGTTGAATGCATCCGTTGCACCCCGGCCCAACACAGCTATCACTACGAAAGGATGGCAAAACTTAGGACTGGATAACACAAACCAAGCCACTTGTTAGTATGAAATCCAGAAAAGATTGTTTGAGAAAAGTAAAAATAATACTGTAGGATATAAGCAAGGTGCGCTATCAATTCATAAACAGTACCCAGATGCCTACTAAAATTAAACTGGATCAACAAATCATCTAGCAAAAATCCCTGAACATTACACCTTTTCATCATTCGCCAATTCAATTATGAAAAAACAATGCATCAATCAATGATATGAAATAGTAGCAGTATGCTGATGGAGCAAGTGCAAAAGATACCCAACACTGCACACGGCAACACTCGATCTGTTGTCTCAAATCCCTCTCTCTTCTCCTAAAGCTAACGTTCTCGCAGTACACGCTCACGTAGCTAGCCCTAAACTACAGCAAACCGCTGACTTACGGCCATTAGCGGGGACGGGGGACGGGGGAGGGGTCGTTTGTCTCACCTTGCCACGGAAGTGGGGATGGGTTGCGGAAGACGGCGGAGTGGTAGACCACCGTGACTACACCTCGTGGGGTTGCTTCTTGCCGGCGATGAAGACGACATGATGCACCACTATGGCAGTGTCTTGGCCGTCGGGGAGCCGCCTCGAAACAGAAGGCGAGGAGGAGATCAAGCCAGGGATTCCACAAATGGAAGAAGTAGAGGAGGAAAGTGTTCGGACGCGCGTACCGTAGCTTCTGTCGTTGCAGATCGATGCACCCCGCCTCGGTTCGACCTTGACATCGCCGGAGACCAGCAATGTGGCGGATCTGAACGGACCGCCACCGGATCCAGCCGCACACGTGTCGTTGCAGATTGATGCGCAATGAAGCTCGATGCGTGCATCCCCTCAGCCGCACACGGCTCGCCGGAGACGCAGCTGTCGCCGGGCGGAGTCTTGGTGGTTGCGTTCTCGGCGAGGTGCGCGGTGATGCGTCGGGGGTGAGGTGAAAGGGCGATAGGTTGCCACTGAGTGGAGAGGAGAGGGCCTGATGCGGCGGTCGCCGGGCGGAGCCGCGCGGATGCCAGCCCATGGACGCACGCGGCGACGCGGCGGCGGAGGGGAAACTGGGGCGACGGGGGAGTGAGTGGAGGGGAGAGGAGCGAGTGGAGGGGAGTGGAGCGGAGGGATTGGATAAGGTGGGCGGCGGGGTAGGTGGAGAGGCGGGGAGGTGGGCCGACGGGCGGGTAGGTGGAACGCCAAGCGCGAACACAGCGGGGGAGGTGGGCCGTCGCGCGGCGGGGGGCTGGGCACGCAAAGGCTTCGTCCCGACTGGGCCGGCCCAAAATATTATTCTTTTTTATTTATTTTTCTTTCTTTCTGCTTCATCACCTTATTTCTCTTTTGAAAACATGAATGTTTTTGAAAATAGATAGCAAAAATGAAAAAGCGAACAAATTTTCCAAACATATTTTTTTATGAATTTTGAGAAGAAACTTTTAAACAAATACAAAATTTGATAAATTTGTACAGTTTTTTGACCACAAACAGTTTTTGAATATTTAAAAAAAATTCGAAAATGACATCCATTTTTTTAAAATGAACAATTTTGGAAGTGTGAACAGTTCTTTACAAGCACAATTTTTTTTTGAATATTAAGAACAAACTTTGAAAATTGTAACCTCTTTAAAAAATCCATAATATTTTCATAAACTTGAACAAGTTTTTAAGATATTAACATTGTATTGAATCTGATAACTAATTTCAATAAATAATAACTATTTTTTAAAATCCAGGTCAATTTTTGAAAAGTCAGAACCTTTATTGGTAAATCCATAAAAAAATTCTAAAAAGCAAATACATTTTTTTGAATTTGAGGAACAATTTTTGAAAATACCTAACATTTTTTGATAATATATATCATTTTTCTTTAACAAACAACAGCACCTGCATAATTTGAAAAAAAACATTATGAAATATCAAATTATCAAGAACATTTATGTAAATAGCAAAAATATTTTTCAAATATCATGAACATTTTTTGAAAATATGTAAAAAAATTAGGAACATGGCGTATGACATTTATTTAAACAACATATATTTCTAATAATATGAAATTGGTTTTCTTTTTTGCATACCAATAAGTTGTGTTACAAATATTTTTTATTAGGAAATATAATATAAAATTAATTTGGTTTCTCATAATAATTATTTAAACAACATTTTTTGCATACGAATAGGTTGTGTTACATATAATTATAATAATATCAAATTCGTAATATGATGCAGTAGGAAATATCATTTATATTTCATCATAGTATACTTTTTATTAATGCTGGGATGATTGTGTTTGTAATTTTTTTTATACCTCACAAAATGATATTAAACAAAAAAATCGTAATTATTGATTTGTAAATAAACAAAATTCTATATATATAAACCTGGTTCATGAAAATAAATATTTTTATGCTTGTTACATATATTAAGGGTATCACAAAAAAATATAGATGAAACAAATAAACTTTGTTAATGTTGGGTTGTTTGTTTTAATTTCTGTTTGTCAATTTTCCATAGCCTATCATTTAATTTAAAATAGTTTAAGCAATTTTAAACGCCTACTAACTTATAGGAACATTATAGATAACCAAATGCTTTTCTTATTATCAGATAAAACTTGTTTTGTATTATATATTATATATAGTTTTATGATGTAGTAAAAATTATTAAATATATTTTAGCATAGACATAAATTGATGGGTTCCGACATACGCACGGATGCAACGATGACAAACCGCACTGAAACACCGCGAGAAGAGGTGCATATAGCTAACCTTACTCTGTATCTATGTTATATACGATAAAATGAATGGTGTATTTATATTTTTGTTTTTTCAGGATATAGTATACATGGATATGGACTCTGGAGATGCACGGAAAGAATCCATTGAGGGTTCAGATGCAATGTCGCTGCAAGGGGCCGGAAATTCACAACATAATCACGTCGAAGAGGTTATATCTCATAATAAACCAAAAAAGGATGCTAATTTACATGTTATTCCACAATGTATTTTTTTATATTATTATCATCATTTTTTGTGATATTGTCTTTTGTATTCAACTAATTTGGCTTTTATTGTTTACTAAGCTGGCTCACTTTTTTATGAATTTCATAGACTATGTTTGTACCTCTAGAGATATTACAGTCATCGAATCAATCAAGTCTGCCTCTAAGAATACCCAGTTTGTGGACATTGGAGATGCCTTGTTAGCAACTGACGATTTGGAATGCCTTATTAAAAATGATATGTTCTTACATGACGGTGTAAGACCAATTGCATAATCTTTGTAATTAATTGATTATATATAATATCATAATGTATAAATATAATTTAAATATTGTTTGCAGGTGATAAATGCTTACATATATTGCATGCTTGCTCACGAGCATTTACAAGACAGGGCGGGTGAAAAGGTACACATTATTAGCACGTTTGTATCGGGGCAAATAAAAGAAGACGGGGAAAGAGACATAGACCCATCAAAATATCGTCGCATCGTGCGTCATGTTAATAGTTATCTACAACAAGATATGGTTAGTTTTTGTCTCGTAATCCATGCATATAATTATAGACTGTTTTTATTTAGTTCATATGTTTAATGATTTATTAATAACTATATCTAATTGTGACTGTGACTTGTATCTTATTTACACCAGTTATTCATTCCGATTAACATGCCGGGCTACCATTGGTATCTAGCAGTTGCCAACGCCAAAAAACGAGAGATCCAAGTATTGGACTCACTTGGTGAGAATGTCAAACGCAATGACCTTGCTACTACGGTAACTATCTATTTCTTTTCTCATCTTAGCATTTATTTTGTTTGACTTCATCCTTAACATATCTCGTATATATATAAAAGTTATTAGGGCTCGAGAAATGGCTGAAACTTGCAGAGCATAGTTCGGAGTTTATCAAAGGTCATAAATGGCCTGATCTTAATGTTACAAAATGGACGGTTGTAGAGCAAATTCAGGAGGCAATACAAACCGATGGGTAAGCACTTGTTTTAATAGTTTGTTTTTAGATTCATCTATCTGATATTCTAAAGCATTATTTTATAATATTATAGCGTATCATGTGGATTGTTTATGCTAAATTATATGGAATACTGAACACCACATGGACTATCAGACCAGTTTACATAGGTATTTCAATTTTATACATTATCTCATAATGTTTAATCAAAATATCTTATAAACTGTTTTCATATTTGTTTTGTAGGAGGATATGAAACATTTTCGACAAAAAATATTTTGCTCGATTCAGAGCTTAATAAGTTAAAAGGATGTCCCATGTACCATCAGCCTCTCAATGAAGAAACTTTAGCTAATTCTGATCTTGAGATCCTGGATAATCCATCTGACGTAGTCCAAGAGAAACGTCCCGCCCCAAACACTATCATTCCCACGGACCAACGTGAAATACTTGCCGGCCTCTGCAACTACATCATGTCGAACAATGATGCTGGATGTTTGAAGTAAGTATCATGTATCAATATTTAATGTGCGGATGTATATTATTGTTCTTCTAACCATCCAAATTACAGGAAGGTATGGGTCCGGAGCTCCACACCCGATCCAATGAGCTTAAGTCTTAAGAAACTTCAGTGCATACTTAACATGGAGCAGCCCATGGACAATGATTGCTTCAACACCGCCGTGCATATGCTGGCATGTGACGAGGGAGTATTGTTCACAGACCCTCCTATACACTACATGGATCTACGATTTTGTGTAAGTTACCGTAACTCTTCATTCTAGGTGCCATTAGTATCAACATGTTGAAACCAAATTTTATTTCTTTTACTTAGTCCATGCTGCTAGAGTCAACACGAGGTCAGAAGTTTTGTGAGAAGGAAACTATCCAGACGTTGGCAACATTATTTGATAGCTAGCCTGGGATGGAGACCGACATCTCATCTTGCAATAAGGTAAATAAAATATTTTGACCATTGTTATCATGGTTTGTTTTTGTTTCTAATAGCTCCACTTGTAGATTTATCTTCCCTATGTATCCATCGGCCGATACATCCTGTACATCATCGACAAAGAGGCACGTCGTCTATATATTATGGATCCTATTCAATCATCACAATCATCAGAGGATAAAAACTTGAGGCATTCACTGAAATTAAAAAGTTTTTCAAGGGATTTCAAAGAAGCACTCGAAATAAAGCTACTTGGGTGGAATTCTGATATATCTAAATGGCGTCGTTTATTTCCGGTCGGTGTTCCAACGAGTACAGACGGGTAATGAATTCATAACAAGAATATTTACTTTTTTTATCATTCTATTATTTATAATATTAATTGAAAGTTTTCCAGGAATGTGTCTGGCTATTTTGTTTTTCATTTTATGCTCTGGTGGAACGGTAAAGAATTGGTCAAGACGGTTTGCGCGGTTAGTATTGTGGGTTACATGTTTTAAGACCTTCTCCGTGAATTTTTCATACTAACTGCATTTATTTTTTCTGCAGGATGGGTATGAATTGAGGAATCATTTTTTATTATACTTGCTAAAACATCGCGGGAATGAAGCTAGAGGAAACTTTCCTGATATTGTCAAAGAATTTCTTAAACGCATCATCTAGATATTAATATTTTTGTAATAGATGTTAAGTTGTAACATCACTCAACTTGTGACATTGCAATAATGGACTTCAGTTTGTGTTATATTGTTTGTACGTGTGGATTTTAACATGTAACTCTGGTAAAATATTTCAAGAGACCGTGGTAACGCACGGGCACTCTACTAGTGGTACTAGTGCTGGAAGCAATATGGGGCCACATAGCTATAATTAAGTTGAGTCCCATGCGGATTGCTACAATATTTACGAGGTTGTTTGGCCGGTGCTTGTTAAATGCTTAAATTTCCAAATCATTACATATGTTCTAGCCGTACACTTTAAGCTTGACTATACAAACTTTAAGTTGGACTACACGAGTTTGTGGTGTCTCAAAAGCTGTGAAACTTGTATGACCTGTTTATTGTTATTAGTACAAAGTTGAGTCATCTATTTTGAAACGGAGGGACTATATTGCAGTTAACAAAACTAGAAGTGTAAGTGCGCTTCACTGCACTGCTTACAGTGTGACAGTTTGTCTAGTGTGCTTGCATGGTCCCCCCCTC
>NC_041381.1:659281582-659283483 GCF_002162155.2 Triticum dicoccoides
GAATTTTCGGTTGAGATCCACGATTCTCTCTATTTTGGGTGGTTCCTAAAAGTGAGCTTCGTTGTGTAAATATGGCATGTGTTGAGTCCGACGCATTTTTGAGGTGGAGGTCGTGGCAGGGCAACATTAATCTACAAAAGAGAAAAGATAAATAAAATCTAGACAATACAGGTTGTAAAAAGGTGATCTTTCATGACATGAGAACCCAATGTTGATTCAATTCTGTACATGCCCCCAAACAATTATTGTTCTTCCTTGTGATGGTCGATTGTTTCATAAGTCCAAGACTTATTGGAATCAGAATGATTAGCTGAACTATTGTACACGGAGACGGAAATAAAACACCGATAGCAATGATCAATAGGAGCATTTTATCCTACAACCAATACTTCGGCATTGCACTAACTTTGTGGGTCAAGATTGATCACATATTTGGCAATATCCAATAAACACACCTATGTCAGCCATTACAGCTGACCATGACAATTAACCAATCTAACAAGAAGTAATCGTAAATAATTTGGAATGTAGAGTATCATTTAATAATTAAGGTTCATGGTAATCCAAGATTATACATGAGTTACAACTTTCACATGAATCATAATGATTAGCATGCAATTTTATTAATGTCACTCCAGTCTAACACACTATAGGGTTACAACAGAACTCAGTCGTCAACAATTCTAAGCCTATATTTATCTCATTATAAAGGAAAAGTTCCATTTGTGTGGTCAAAGAGGATATCCCCATTTTTTGATCCATTGGTCTTCAGAGAAGTTCTATATCATAGGTACGTACACTACTTTTGAGTAGAAAGTGACTCGCATTCTTGAGACACCCAAGCTTACGACGATAAAGGGTTTCACCCCGCTTTAGATTATAAAGCAACCATCCGATACAATGAGCTTGTTAGGGGCCGCAACACAAACAAACCCAAAATAAAAAGAGAGAGAAAGAAAGAGAAATAAATGCCAACAACGGCAGATCAACGAAACAAAGATGGCCGGCAACCGCTGCACCCGCCGGAGAAGTACCACCGCGTTTCAAGCACTCTGAGGCATCGCGTACCGGGCATCACATTCAAGAAGGAATGCGACGATGACGTCACTGCTGCGCAGAGGGTAGTGGGGAAGGGGTATATCCGACGCCCTTCAGGAAGGTCCGGCGGCGCCCGCAGGCATCACCGCGTCGATGACGGACAAGCCACCAGGGATTTCTCCCACCCAAACGACCACCACCACCCCCGACGATCTGAAGTGCACCACTAGAGCCGCCCACCAACATGTGCCACCACGATCACCGAACCATCAACGCCGTCTCTCTGAGCCACCGACACGAGACCTGGGGGAGGGACGAAGAGTCAACGGGCTAGGGGGCATCCGCCACTCAGACGACGGGAGGGGACTACCACCACCTCTGCCGCAGAGCTGACCGGACGTGACGTCTGGAGCTTACCAGGCCCGCACAGGCCCAATCGGACCCCGAAGGATCCGGACAACCCCTGCCGCCAAGCTGCAGCACGTCGGCCGACGAAGTCGCCACCGCCCGCAACCCCCGACGTCGCGCCATCTCCACCAAGGAGCCGCGCCGCCGCGCGCCGGAGCGCCGGCCCGCCCCAACACAGATGAGGCCCAGATCTGGGCGGAGCAGAAGCCGCCGGCCAGCCGCACCACCACGTGCCCCGCGGCCAACGGCTGCGCTGCCGCATCAGGAAGGCCCGCGACCCGCGGAATCCCGCCGCCAAGTCGCACCATTGCAAGCCGAGGAGCACCGCCGCCGGCCACCGACACCCGAGCAGTGGGGGGCGCACGCGGGGACAGGCAAACCCGTCGCCACCGGCACTACGCGGGCAAGGCCCGGCGGTGCGCGCTGGCGGCGGCGGGAGAAGGAAGGAGAGAAGG
>NC_041381.1:659283847-659291401 GCF_002162155.2 Triticum dicoccoides
CCCCACACACACACCCAAGCTTATCCGACACCAATTTGTATAGCAACTGATCAAACATCTTTCTACTTAGTTGGTGGATGAACTGCACTCTTCCCAATAAACTCTATAGCTAACCAAGATTTTGAATGGATTTGTGAGGATTGAGGGACTCGCTCCATCAATTCGAGCATTAATTTTAAAATTGTTGCAAAAAATCTGATAGAAATGAAATGTAGATAAATCATATCAATCCAGCCTGTAAGAGCTGGGCGCCTCTGGTGTTCCCGCTCCCTTGTTCGAAGAGCTGGGCAATTCTCACTCGGACATGAGCGCTGGAGACTGGTGTCACGATCAGGGCCCCTGATTCAGTGTGGGTGTGTTCTCAAGGACCATGGCCCGATTTCTCTCATAGACCATGGGTTGATCCTGAATAAGGTGAGGGTATTTTATGCAAAAATGAATGACAGATCAAGAATATCATCTTCCTTTATTAGTAAAGTATATATAGATTCAGTTTCGCTTTACTGAAGTGTGTTTGTCTTTTCGTTAGAATCATGTATGTCTTCTGTTAGTTAGTCATCATGCTACCCTCAGTTCTGCTATTGTTATTTCAGTTCTGATCACTTGTTTTTTTAAGTTTCTATACGCATAGCTTAAGTTATTCTTCACTACTAGCTCAAATATTTCTTCATATTATTTCGTATTGTTCCTGTTTACTCTCTTTTTCTTCGAAGAATTATTTTTTCCCAAAGAATTGTCGTAATCTCCCATTCACCCCCTTGGTCGATTAACTTGATCTTACAACATCAATAAAATGTTGCTATGTAACAGTTTGCTAGTAACATGGCGTTTATTTGGCCGCCTCCACGGTCATCTTCATTGCAACCTGCACGGACAACCCGATGACATAGTTCACCACCGGCGTCCTGACATCTCTTGGTTGTTTAGTAACAGACTGCTGCAGATATAACATAGCCCTGCCATGTTCAGGTAAAACTGAATTCTTGTTACAAAAATAGTGAGATTTCTGGAGTGTGCCACACGTAGCTCTGCCATGCAGTGTGCCACACATAGCTCTAAAGACGAGAGAGATTTCTGGAGTTCATGATTGTAGGCGTAAGTGAATAGAAGGAATAGTTATGAACAAGCTAAAAACAAAATTATAAAGTATATATAATAGCCGACCAATTTATCTTCGTCTCGAGCAAATGGATTGCATGATACAAAAATTGTAATATAAAAAGAAATAGAGGTGTACACTTTAACACATGTAGCTCCGCCATTGCTGGAACCCTTGGCTTGGAGGGAAACAAGGAGCTTCCTACTCGCTCCCATTGCATGCCACTGAGCCATTATTCATGCAATATAGCAATAAGAATCAGTAAGCAGAAATATACAAATGACAGAACAAATCGCGCTCTCCTCTTCAGTCAGGTGATGCCGCTTACTTGGCGAGCTGCTATTGCTTCCTGAAAAACGCCATCCTCTTCAAGAGGTCATCAGTGACGCGTAGAGCTTCGAAAGCATTACCAAAATTTTGTGGTGCAAGGTACACCCACACACCTTACCAAATCAACCGTCCATCCACTTCATCCATCACCACCATGGCCATGTTGCTACTGCCTTAAACCTACACCTTGGCTCTTCTTGCCATCGCCGTCACCCCTGGTGTCCAAACCAGAACCAGAACCCATGGACGCCATCAACGCTACGTGCGCGATCGCTTCGGCCAAATTTCAGTGCAGCCATATGTTACTAACCAACCTGGATGTCAGGACGCCGGAGGTGAAGGACGTCATTGTAATGTCGGTCCATGTGGCTGCCAAGAAGGCGGTGGAGGCGGCCGCATGCATTCGGCAGGGCCGCCAAGAAATCCTCCACGTGCATCGCCGACTGTCTCGACGACCTTGCCATATTATCCAAGCACATCCAGATGCTGCCAGCAAAACACGAAACTGTCAACGATGCGGGCTTCTTTGAGCAATTCGAAGAATACGGAAAGAAGAAGTGTGGAAACAACTGCACTGGCCTGTCAGACGAGGAACGTACCACGCATGGCGAAAATTCGGTGATGCCTCCGAAGCTCTACGTGTCATTGATGGCCTCTTGAAGAGGAGGGCGTATTTCAGGAAGCAACAGCAGCTCGACAAAAAACCGGCATCACCTGACTGAAGAGGAGAGCGTGATTTGTTCCGTCGTTTTTCATATTTCTGCTTACTGATTCTTATTGATATTGCATGAACAATGACTCGGTGACATGCAATGTGAGCGAGTAGGAAGCTCCTTGTTTTGCTCCACATGGAGGCAAGGTCGTCGAGGCAGTCGGCGATGCACTCGGAGGGTTTCTTGCTGGCGGCCGCCTCCGTTGCCGCCTTGGCACCCACCTGGACCGACATTCGTACGTCCTTCACCTCTGGCATCCTGACGTCCAGCTTGGCTAGTAACATATGGCTGCACTTAGATTGGGCCGAAGCGGTCGCACACGTAGCGTTGGTGGCCTCCACGCTCAGGCCGGGTCCTGGTTCTGGTTAGACATCCGGGGCGACGGCGACGGCAAGTAGAGCCAAGGTGTAGGTTTAAGGCAGCGACATGGCCATGGTGAGGAGGGATGAGATGGATGGACGGTTGATTTTGTCAGGTGGGTGGGTTGACGGTTCCATCGAGCGAGCGAATTATCTAGCTGGTGTACCCCTTCTTATATGTACACCTAGACTAGATAGCAGCCCATGCATGTATGCCTGCCTGCTTACTTTCTTGTGGACGTCCAATTTTATAGGCAAGCGATTGAGGAGGAGCTAGCTAATTAAGTTGTGGCCATGGATCCATGGACTTGTTCTCCCTATACCTAATATAGATAGAGAAGCTTGCTAGCCTTCTTATCTTAGCTTAATTGTCGGTCTACTTCAGCCTTTGCTATATGTTTAGAAAACAAACTCCGGCCGACCTAGTTATTTCAAACAAAAACCATACCCAATTGACTCCTTCAGCTTTGCTATGTTTAGAGCAAAAACCATCACCGGCTAGCTTGTTCCAACAAAAACAATATATATACAGCCACAAGTCATTGGTTCCGAAGATTCGGGCCCTTTTTCGGCTACCTCGGTGGACGGCAAAAGGACTGAGCAGGGTCATTATGAAAACTTATTTCAGGAAAGCTTATGATAAAGTCAAATGCTCATTTCTCCGGCAGGCCACAGACGATGGGCTTCATCGTAAAATGGCATGCCTGGTCGATAGCTATATGTGTAACCAAAGTGTACCCATAAAAGTCAACGGTGACATTTTTTGACATTAGTCTAGACAAAAAGATGACTTACAAAGAGAAATGACATCAAACTTTGTTCTTTTGAGTGTCTCCTTCCATTAATGTATACTGCGATCCCCAGTTGGTCGTGGTGATATAGATCAGTTTGGCTGGATGGTGGTGGTTGTAGACTATTCTGCAGCGACTTACTACGGATCCACGACAGCGAGGTTATCGAAAAGACTTCGAGAGGTTTTATCTCTTGATCCGGCGGATGACTTTCTGTGGTGTGTTATAAATTATGGACAACGACTTGACGCACAGGGATGTTTTGTGGAGTGGCGGCGGTCAAATTGTAGCTGCTGGGATTGCAGAAATATGGTGGTGACAACACATGTGTGACTTTGATGGTGGTGCTGCGAGAACCTAGTCTCGAGCTCCGAGGCAAAAACCTATGTCAGACCCGAGTGGTCATACCTGGCAATGGCGATATTTTTTATGTCGTTACCTTGTTGGAGGCATTGCTCGGATATGTTCAGACTGTTTATTCACGGTGAAAACTTTGATTCCGGCCTTTGTGGTTGGATCCGGCAACGGCGGCGCTTGAGTGTCGCTTCCTTCCTGAAGGCGTTGCTGTTGAAGATCCTCGTCCTCCATGTGATGTCAATAGTTGGTGCGGATATGGTCTCAGTTGTAGTTTGTCGATCGCTGATCTGATCATTTTGGGTTTCTTTTTCTTTTTCTTTTTTCCACACCTTGACATAGATTTTGGTCTTATGACTTTGCTAGTTGTTGGTGTGTTTTCGCGTGTGTTGGGTTGGCTGTGTGCATCCTAATTATGCAGAGGCCGAGTGTGTGCTCATATTGTATCCTCTTGATGCTCCATCTGAGTCAATAAAGTCCACCCTTTGTCGAAAAATTTAATCTATACTGCATGTGCCAGATTTGCAAAAAAAAAGCGTGAGGGGATAATTTTGGAGAGAGAAACCCAAATATTCTTCTAATTAGTTTTTTCTTAAGAGGAGACCTAAAAGGTTTATTTCTTCATTTTTATTTATCTTTTAGAATGATCCGACAATATTCATTAAAATAAACAAATTACATCAGATCAAAGAAACTGAATCACAAGCGGGCAAAAAAGATCTATTACACAACAAAAAGTTACATCAAGATCTTTGAGTTTGTTATCTCCAGCTCCATCTTTTGCACATTCACTTTTCCTCGTGCCTCCGGTGAAAAAGATACAAAAGATCAAACATGTACAAGCTGCACTAACCACAAAGGTTTTGAGAAGCCACCCACTCCAATGGGTGAGAACATAAAATCGTTGAATGCAATGTGGTTTAATAGCTATTAAACTATAGGTATTCTGTTTCTATTTCGCAGAGCTGATGAAAGAGGTTAATTCTATAGCTAGCTTGTCGAGTGGAAAAGAGGAGGTAGCAAACTAATGAATTTTTTTCTGGCATGGGGAAAAATATAGTAAGACTTGTTTAAGTCCTAAGTCACGCTATTTACGTGTAAATCAAGACTGTTTCATGTAGTTCTCGTATTCTGGAAAACAAGAGTATGATCACTATATATGTTGGTCCCAAGTCTCTGTGTGAGCAGTATGACACTAAACACAAGACATCCTTTGGTATTTTACAGAATTCATGGGCCACATCTGCAAATGGGGCACTCCAATTGAGCCCACTAAGAAATCATGGAGCTTTCGAGTCCATGTGCATGTGACCGAAATCATTAATTAAGGAGTATTCGTTGCAAAGATCACTCCAATTCCCCCGGCTGCAACAAGTGGCGCGCTGCATGTGCGCCACTTGTCGCAACCTGTGAGTTTTCCATTTTTTCATAGGTCCATTTATTCAAAATGTTTTATCTCTTAAATCGTGCGTCCAAATCTCGAACCGCTTTCGCCCTTGGATTCGTCGCATCGAGATCTTCAAAACTAGATCCCATGTTGATAGGTTTTGATGAACTTTTGTTTTCACGAAAAAAATGACGAAAAAACCGTACCGGGAGCACGGGTTTTTTCACTTTTCAAAAAAGGCACGCCCATGCCTCTGACGAAATCACAGCCGTGCCTCTCGTGGAAGCAAAACCATGACTCTCGCGAAAAAAAGAGGAAGAGAAAACGCGTTTTTTTTCGTTTTTGAGGAGGCATGGGCGTGACTCTCGTGAAAGCACAACCGTGCCTCTCACGGAAGCAAAACCGTGACACTCGCGAAAGAAAAAAAAACAAAAAACGTGTTTTTTTATTTTATTTCCGAGAGGCGCGGGCGTGACTCTTGCGAAAGCACAACCGTGCCTCTCGCGGAAGCAAAATCGTGACTCTCGCGAAAGGAAAAAAAGAACAAAAAACACTTTTTTTCGCGTTTCCGAGAGGCATAGCCGTGACTCTCGCGAAAACACAACCGTGCCTCTCGCGAAAGAAAAAAAAGAAAACATTTTTTTGTGATTTTTTTTGTCGAAAAGCTAGGGAAGACCGGTGGAAAACCAAAACGTCGAAACAAACCGTTTAAAAAGCCGAAAACGCATGCAGAAAAATAAAAGAAAATCCGGAAGGAACGCCCAGAGCGCGACCCATTAGTGCAGGACAACCCCTCCCGGATCTACTCCTATGACATCGAGAGCGGCAAGTGGGGTCTACCCTTTTTTGGCCAAGTCCTGTACAACAAGGAGCTTGATGCGTGGGTTGGGCTCCACAAGGTGCATGGATGCCCAGATGGCTACATCTGCTCCTGCGACGTCATCTCTTCCACAGAGAGGCACACACAACCGGCCTCGAAGGTATGCGCAAAAATGTTGTTCGATCCTCATGCGGCCCCAAGGCTATATACGGATAGGCGCATTCCGGCTAGTCTTGTGTACATGGGTGACAATATCTACTGCCTCGTCAAGGTCGTGCCGCAAGAAAGATTTAAGAGGAGGCGCCGCACCAGCACTGGCAGCAAGTGCAGGACCCGTTTGTCCACGTTCCGCCTCAAGTATGGAAAGAGCGGTGAGCTCATAACCACGCACATTGGCCTAATCGCTCCTACTCCCTTCGTTCCTAAATATAAGTCTTTATAGAGATTTCAGTATGAACCACATACGGATGTATATATATGCATTTTAAGTGTAGATTTATTCATTTTGCTCCGTATGTGGTCCACCTAGTGAAATCCCTACAAAGACTTATATTTAGGAACGGAGGAGTACCTCTTTTCCAAATACGATGAGCATTTTCAGGTGGAAGCATTCTGGATGCGATGGAGTGTATGGTAGCAAACTGGATACATCAGGACACATGGTTAAAATTAAGTTGAATCCCCTGCAGATTGCTATATTGTTTACGAGGTTGTTTGGTCAGTGCTTGTGAAATGTTAAAATTTCTGGACCATTACATATGCAATAGCTAGACACACTTTAAGTTTGATTATACGAACTATAAGTTGGACTACACAAATTTGTGGTGTCTCTGTCTCTCAGAAGATGTGAAACTCGTATGATCTGTTTCAATATTTCGAGAAACTGTTTTCTCGAAATTAATAAACAAGTAGTCACATACAAAATAAAAGATGCTTTGAAGAATAACGATTTCCTTCTTTCTGCAAATCATGTACAAATGAGGCAGGAGCAATGCAAATATAATAATCTCAACATCCACATGAAAATAGTAAAATTATACTCCCTCCGTCCCAAAATTCTTCTCTTAGATTTGCCTACATACGGATGTATCAAGTCACGTTTTAGTATTAGATACATCCGTATCTAGACGAATCTAAGACAATAATTTAGGGACAGAGGGAGCATGTGGTAACGAAAGGCACTCTAAAAAGCATGAAAGCTTAGTTGAAAGAAAATTTTATGCAAAGAAGTAATTAACTGTCACTGCAACTCTTTTTATACATGCATGGGCGAAAGGAAAGGTATGTGCAGCAGCGTCAATTTCACCCGACCGGAGGCAAAAGATTGAAACACTTGCTAGATAGAATATCATGGCATCTGTAGTGTAAGCAATAGAAATTAAAACTCTGTTTTCATTTCAACCAATGGGCGCCTGCTTCATGTCTTCTAGGTGGGAGGTAAAACACTTTATGTTCGGGTTTCAGCATTAAGCTTCATCCAGGCTGAAACGTGCAGTGTCCACACGCAAGGGGATATACTTGATAAAACGAACCATAAGCACCCCATAGTTCTTTTTGGAACTAATTAGCACCCTATATATAGTTTGTATGTGGTTGCAATGTGCTTACAAACTTGACTGACTTTTACAATCTGCAGTTGCTGCTCCGTTGAAGCAGGCACATGTGCACAGTGAGAAATTGTGGGTTCTCTCGCCCGTTCTT
>NC_041381.1:659291606-659297671 GCF_002162155.2 Triticum dicoccoides
CTCAAATTACTGCAAAGAAAAAAATGTAGAATTCTTAGGTAGTATAAATCAAATTAAATGCAAACACCGTTTATTATTTTACTCATCTATTCATTGGAATGTACGGAAAATAATGAAACTTTTGTAAGTCGGTTATGTAATGGTAACAATTAAAAGTGTCACAAGCCACCGACCCAAAAAAATGAGCCGATGATGGCTAGGATGTGGCCGTCAACACTAGCCCCTAAACCCTAGCTTCTGACTCCTCGTCGTTGCAGTCAGCTGTGGTCATCGAATGGCATTTCACATTTTCATTTCAATGAAAAAAAGGCTTAATCAGCGGCAAGGATTTGTTGATGGTGCTCTCACGCACCTATTAGATCCACAAGATCAATTCATGGCATGCCATCAACCTCCTCTCACGTTTTCCTTCGTTGTTGCACCCGTCCATGAGCACTCTCCACATGGAACCGGCTCCTCTACCGTACAATGGGTACGACAGGGATGCTATAGTGCCTCGTGCAGTGAAAACCCAGAATGCACGGCAGTGCGCACTGTAGCATTGTTCACTGTTTGTGTCCTGTAGCAAAATGTATTGTCCCCGAACTGTCGCATGTGTACTGTTTTATGTGTTCTAGCAAAGAGATCTGAGCCATTCATACTGCATCTGACGGTTGATAGATGGCCGAAGGTAGGGTACTGTAGCATCCCTGCCGTGGCCATTGCACGGTAGAGGAGCCGGAACATGGTATGTTTGTTGTATAAACGCACGTGGCACTTAGCTGTTTTTATCTTGAAATGTGAGTTGGTTAGGCACAGTTCGTCCACAGCTTGCACCTTTCATTCCCCCTATAATAATATGTGAAGAAATTTAAATAAGAGTTGCACGTACTAACACAACCGTCAATGAAAAAATGTGTGAGTGTGGCAAAAATGAGGTATATGCTGTGTATCACTACGAATTTAGAGTTGTGGCGCTAGCCTGGGGACCGGGATTGTCATGGCCCGCTTCTGAATTTGTTTGTCCTATATCTATTTGTGACTTCTTTGGGGGTTTTGTCTTCGTTTTGTATGAATGTAATTTAAGTTTCCGGTGGTGTGGATTCGAGATGCAGAGGCTAGAAGTTTTGAACTTTTATGTTTGTACGACCTACACATTCTGAAAAATCACTAAAAAATTCATTTCCAAAAGAGACAAAATGCAGAAATGGAGTTAGTGCAATGGGCAGCCAAGACGATTGATTCTATATATAAATTTTGGTTTATAGCCAGGCACGACTTTTGAACCAGATACTTTTGTTTTTACAATCACTTCACAATATTATTTTTATGTGACAATATCAAAGTATCGCTTTTGTTTAGGGGACACGTCACATTCAACAGAGCCAATTCAACATTACTACTCAGCATGTAATGCACAGTTGCCAAACCCAAGCTGCTATACATAACGAATCAATTAGGTTGAAGATTCGTTCACCTGCTCAGCATGGTCAACAAGATGGTACTATTTAATTTGTTCTCTATTCTCCTGCCTCCGCTCAAGACCATACTCCGAGATTAAAATGGTGATATCACACCTTACACTGAAAAAGCATCCTATTTCAGGTATCCGGATCCCACGAAGACGCTAGTCTGGACGAGGTTCCTGCCATGTCCTCGCCCATGGAAGAATTTGCATGGTGAACCTTTAGCACGCCCTGCTGCATGATAGCACCAGGTTCCCGTCAGGACCGAGCAAATATATCCCCTACCGCTCTTTGATGGTGGCTACATGATCGGCCCGGGTGTAGTTACGCATGATGAGGACGATATTCAACTGGCATGCCCTAAGGTATCACAATCGGGGTAGTACTACATACTCCAGCGAACACCATGGACGTGATGCATCTGCTGTCGAGACCTTTGGTCCGGGAGAAGCTGTCTATCTTGAGAACGTGTGATCTGGACACGGCCGTGGCCTGATTGATGATGACCTTTTACGAGGGAAGGGTAGCTTGTCTTGAGTTGATGAAAGCCATGCTGCTCCGCTAATGTCAGGGTGGTTGCCGTGGTGATCTTCTCAACGTTGTCACACAACATGTCCTCGTGGATCTTCTGCTAAATGAAGCCAATGAATGTTTTGGTTCAAAAAAAACAAAAACAAAAAAAAGCCAATGAATGTTCCATCTGACTGATTTTACACAAATCTTTTTTTGCAGACCAAAACAAGCATGTCCATTTAACCAAATACTTCAACATTGTAGGACCGGACTGGTATTGTTAGTCATCTCTCCACAGCCCAATCATTATTTTTCACCTGCAAATAGATTATCGCGGTATAAATTTTTTTACTGACACCTAGAAAGATTTCATTTAAAATACCAGGCCACTAAGTTGTCACAGGGAACACGTCACACCGTTATGGAATTTTAATATTACTGTTACAAAGGAGTCTTTTATTTTTATAGAAAATAAGTCTTTTTTTATTTTTTGCGAATGTTACAAAGGGGAGTCTCGAAACTTCTGCGTGGCCGTTGAGTCAGTTCGGCCCAGAAATATATACACATTAAGGCCCAAAGGAGTTGTGCAGCATTCGTACGTGTGGTGTGTTGGCCGGACGATCAAGGGAGATCATCGAGAGGATGTACATGGGCCACCGGTAAAACCGATCGATCTGAAGGAGAAACGCAACCCAACCCTAGCTAGCTCCGCCGGCGCATGCATGCACAGCAGGTCACGATGTTGCGATCGTTCCTCGCTCGGCCTCACCCCCTCCTCTCCCGTCTCCGTCTTCCCCAACGCCCTCCCATGGCTCAGCTGGGCCGCCGCGCGGATCAGATCGTCTCGCGAGGACGAGACGGACAGCGACGTCGATCTCCCGGAGGCCAAGGCCGTGGCGCCTGCTCCTGCTCACCGCTACGGCAGCACTTCGCCTATCCACAAGCAGCACCATCTGTACCTGGTGCTGGATGACTGGAACCAGGGCTTCAGCATCTACAAGCTGGACTTCGCCGACGGCTCGGAAGGTGGCGACTTGACACTGCCGCCTCTGGTCCACCGACAAGCGACAGCTGATCGTTCCTGGAACTTCGCCGCAACTGGCAGCAAGATCATCGCCGCCGGTGGTATAAAACGTGAGGACGGTGTCACCCTCGTGTACGACACCGAGATGACGGCCGGGTTGTCCATTGTCCCTTGTCTCCCAGATGCGCAGTGCGCTACACGGTCTTATCTGGTTCGCCACCGAGAATGGGCTGTACGTGATCGGCAGAACGATTTCAAAGGTGGATGGGCTGCTAAAGGCAAGCATGCATCTACTGGAAGCAGCTGCGCCAAGGTATGACCGGCACCTGTCGAATCTCCAAAACAACATCAACGGTGGATGTCACACCGGTAGGTACCGGCTCCAAAAGTTACCTGACCGCCACTACATGGCTGCTGATGGCTACCTCTGCTCGTGCGACGTCGTGTCTCTGGATGGGAGCTTCATGCAACCAGCCTGGAAACTATGTGCCGAAAGGTTGTTTGACCCTGGCACGAAATGCCACATGGATGCTAGTCTTGTGTACATGGGAGATAGCAACTATTGCCTCGTCGAGCTCATCGCGCGCGAGAGATTCAAGAATTGGCGTTGTAAGAACGTCGGCAACAAGTGCGAGAAGATCCAGGTGACCACGTTCCGCCTCAAGTATGGTAAAAGCGGCGAGCTCACAATCACTGCGCGCAGACCCAAGCGCTCCTACCCCTTCTCCAATTTTTATGAATGCACTAGGGTGCGGGCATTCTGGATTTGATGAAGGCGTGACAGAAATGAAGTGAAATACCCTTTGTAGATTGCTGCAGTATTTCTAATGTTGATCGGTTCATCGCAAGTTATGTTTAATTCTAAGAGCTTTGTTAATTTGACTCACATTTGATATTAAACTTGTAAAGCAGGGGAAAGCCTACTTCAAGGAACCAGAAGTTTTGAATTCTTTTTATGTTTGTTTAACGTATACATGTATTGAGAACCTGTAAAACGAATTCATTTCAATAATGCATAAATAGAATTAGCGGAAGTTTGCCCATGGTTGCTTAATGCGATTGCTTTTTTTCTTCTTCATATTTTTCTATTTATAGCGAACCATGTCTATTTAACCAAATACTAATATCCTTTTTATGACATGAATGATTACTGAACCATCTCTCCACAAACTAATCACCATTTTACTCCTACAAATGGGACATAGACATATAAAAGGATATACTAACCTCTAGAAAGATCTCAGATTAAATATGATAGCATTAATTTTGTTATTAGGGAACACATCATACTATTATCAATGAAATTTTATTACCACACGTATTACTTTTTTTTGTTGAGAAATACATATTACAGTTTTATTAGGGATGCACGTATTTACTATTATAAAGGCGGAAATACACTTTGGCACATGGGAGCAAAATCGATACCCAACTTGTAATAATAATATATATAATAATAATAATTAATAACTCATAATACTATTAATGATATTAATAATTTTAATATTAATATTAATAAGAAAACCACCTGCACTATTTTGAAGTTAAACCGTAGTCCCGTCGTGAGAATATAAAACGGTTCACATTTTGCAGAAAACCCTATGAAGTTTCGGTTAATCAACTCGTGGTCTTGTCTTGTTTTAAGTGAGAATAAAAAATGTTTCACTTTTTTGCATAAAACCCCCTCTAGTTTCGGTTAATAAAACCACCATTCGTCTAGACAATAATGTAACCCCAATTCGGCATGTGGTATTTTGTTTCTCCCATTATATTAAACCGTTCCAATTTTAACATATTACTCTCTCCGTTCCTAAATATAAGTCTTTTTAGATATTTCAAATGGACTACAACATACGAATGTATATAGACATATTTTAGATTGTAGATTCACTCATTTTGCTTCGTATGTAGTCTCTTGTTGGAATGTCTAAAAAGACTTATATTTGGGAACGGAGGGAGAATATATGAAAATTGATTAGAAAAATGGGTAGAATCTGAATATGATGTTCCTTTTTACTCGTTAACCAATTTTTAATGCTGTTCAGGGACAGATTCAAATGCTTTAAAAAACATTCATATCTTTTAAACTCTAAGTCCAATTTTAACATAGTATATATGAAAATTAATTAGAAAAATGTGTAGAATCGGAATATTATGTTGTTTCACCTGTTTATATGTTTTGAAATATTGTTTAGGATACAACCTTAATCAATAGTCCATGACCTGTCTTTCAAGTATTAAACATCCAACTTTTCTACCATGCTTGACCTGGTATGCTTGAGGGAAACAAAAATAGAAGTTTAACCACATGCTCAAAACTCATGCTCTTTTCAAATTTCAATTCTAAGTAAATTCTGAAACATAACAGAACTGCTACTTCAAGGTTGCTAATGTTCTGATCAGCCATAGTTGAGTGTTGAGAACAACATGATTTATTAACCAAAAGTAGGAATTTTCAGGTTTGGAGGGCACAATACATACATTATGTTGAACTTGGATCAGTAAAAAGAATTGGTAAACTGCAGTGCAATCAAATGAACACGTATGCACATCGGTAAACTGGAGTGAAATCAAATGAACATGTATACACATCGGTAAACTGTAAATTGGTACGCACTGCAAGCGCAACACATTTTTTGTGTGAAACTGAAACCACACACTTCAGAGAAGAAGATTCAGAATAGCACATAACCACATGACGTGAGACGTTTATGAGCTCGGCTTCAGCAACAATCAGGCCTTCCTTGCCTGCATCTTGGAAGGTTAGCCATAATTCACAAGGTTATTCTAACTCGTCTCCAAATCGAAATTTTTACAAATCTGCACAATCAAGCAAAAATTGTGTATATAGTGCGGATCTGGGAGCAAGCACCTGGTAATTGGGGACTTTGAGACGGGGGAGCTGGTGGTGCCGCCAATTTCCAGCGACGGGAGCTGAGAGGAGGCAGGTCCGGAGCAGCAGCCGACGACAGGATGATGGGGGAGCACCTCGAGGGCGTGGCCGAGCAGTTCCATGGCTCCCTCAGTAGGGAGTTGGCCGGCTGAAGAGCGGTGGAGGCTGAGAAGGAGGGGGGAAGAGGAGT
>NC_041381.1:659297984-659419487 GCF_002162155.2 Triticum dicoccoides
CGTGGCCAGGGCCGGCTGCGGCGGCGTGTCGGGGTCCTGCTGCGGCGGTGTCGGGGGCCGGCGGTGCGCAGCAGCGTGGCAGGGGGTGCCGGCACGCTAGGGGTGGAGGCGGCCGGCGACCGGCGACGCGCGGCAGAGTGGAAGGGGGTGGCGGCGCGCTGTAGGTCGAGACGGGTTGTGCGTTGTTTTTTTGCTCGTCGTATCGGTTCGTTTTTACATATTAGGAGGAGTGCGGGTTGAATTCTAAAAAATGGAGGGACTTTCCTGCAAAAACTTCGACGACATGCGTCCAGAAGCAATAGTTGGTTTATTAGTAGGTAGAGATAGAGATAGAGACTTCGGATTAATTAATTAATGAAGATATCTGAACCCTCAAGCTCAGTTATCCTCTTCAGTTTTAAGTTTAACAGCCTCGTGCATCTCCGTGCAGGTCAAATGGATTTTCCCTACTGCGCCAACGCGGCCCGTAGCGGCCTTCGGTGGATTCCCATGTACTGCATGTAAGCCTCTCAGCCTAATTAATTACATATGGGATATGGCTTGGCTTGGCTGCAGCTTTGCTTTTCCCCCCAGTTTTTATAGGCTGTTTCTAGGACACAAATGATCATTTTTGCATTGCATTGCATACTGAAATGAAACAGGGTTCGATGTGGAGGAGGCTTCGGTTGACGGCCCCGACGACGTCGGACGCATCCGCCACACACATAGCAAACCTGCTATCGTCCGAGCCGTCCGATGGTAATCTGATTTTTTCTACATGTACCACATTCATTTAGCGAATAAAAATTATGTACTAATGCTAATAGCGCATGATCTCCAGTGAGGCTTCGGATAGGCGGTTTCAGCATGGGAGCGGCCACTGCGCTCTACTCTACCGCATGTTATGCTCATGGAAGGTTCTCAAACGGTGTTGCGTACCCTATTACCCTCAGCGCTATCATTGGGTTGAGCGGCTGGCTTCCCTGCTCCAGGTCTGACACTGATATTTTTGACGAAAAAACAGTCATGTTATTGATACAGTATATTGGCAGTATCTGTTAAGCTCATATTCGAATATTGTTTAGGACCCTGAGGACCAAGATTGAGAGCTCACAGACTGCTTTCAGGAGGGCTGCTGCCTTGCCGATAATGCTTGGCCATGGAAGAGGTTAGCATTGCTATTGTTTTGCAGTCCATGTGCTGAATTAATCTCTTCTGAATTGTGGAATTTACTACTGTACTACTAAAAATGGTTCATTTCCTTCTTTGTGTTCCTGCAGGGGACGAGGTAGTCACGTACAGGAACGGTGAGAGGTCGGCCGAGTTTCCGCGGAACTCGGGCTTTTCTTACCTGAATTTGAAAGCCTACAACGGGTACTACAGATGGACATGCACAATTTTCCCACTTCGTATTTTTCTTCTGAAATTTAGTAGTACTGATATCATGTCATTTGTGCAGACTGGGCCATCACACCATCCCTGAGGAAATGGACGATGTCTCCAAGTGGCTCAGGGCAAGGCTCGGGCTTGATCGCTCTTGCGGCTAAGTGGAGAAGCTTGTGCCTTGGTGGCTGACACATGACATGAGAGAAAAGTATTGACACTATAGAGGAGGAGAAGGTTGATATATATAGGTTAATCATATGAAGAGACCACGACCGGCACGTGTTGATATATAAGTCATCACTACTGAATTTCATGTTACACTTATATTGTACTAGTAAGAGTTGTACCCCAGTTATATTGTTTGTTTTGATTGACCACACCAGTAATTTATGACGGTAGCTTTTAATATATGCTTATGTTCTACTTCTATATCAGTCCAGTGTCGACTTTTCACGTCACGTCATACCATCATCAAACACACCAGAGAGATTCATAAAATTCTCAGGGAAAAGATTTGGAAGATAATAACCATATATGTACTAATTACGGATTCATAAAATTCTCAGGGAAATTATTTGCGGCTATTTGGAAGATAATAAACTACACTGAGCAAATCTCAAACTAGGCGAGATGTATGTATCAGCATCACAATACTCAAGTGGAGTATGGTTTTAAGTTGATCATCAGCTTCATCAAGATCAAATTCCACCGAGTTTGTTGATCTGGCTACCATGGTGGAGAAGATCACAAGTGTCAGTTTTTGAAGGGCCCTGCTCTAGTAGGGAGTTTGTGTCATTGCTCAGCGATGCATCAGCCTGCTGCGCCAACCCCTGATGTGCTTGGGGATCAATAATCTGCTGAAAGTATGAATAGAAGATGATGTCCTCGAGGCCGCCGTCACTACACAAAGGAACACATGATTAGAATACTAACACATCATATTTACCGTAAACTGTCACTTGCATGTTGTTCCAATGAAGACCGTGGAGCAGGTGTAAAGACATCACAAAGAAGACTATCACGACAAACTGTTCTTTTAAGAAAGGGGACGTTCATAAAAGTTTGTCACAGCAAAGTCTGGTAAACTGGATCATAATTTGGCATCAATTGGGATTTTTGTTGGTAACAATAGCCCATCTTGATTGCTCCTCTTCATATTATTGCCATAACTTACCAATTCGATTTTTTTCTTTTGAAATTTCACTCCACTCGGCATAGCAGTAGCGCATGAGTAGATGGCATTTGACAAGGATGTTGAAAATAGAACTCACCCCAGGTCTTGAGTTGGTGGACCAAGATCAACATCCATGTGACTCAATTTGCCGGGGATGTGGATATCATCCATGATTCTTATTTCTGTCAACTGAGAAGCCATGTAGTCGTTGATGATTGCGGACGATCCATTCGAACGGGCAAGTGTTTCACCGGAGCCGCCAGATGTTCCTTCAGGACTGTCACTATGTGCTTGTTGAGCCGCTGGCAATTGATCATGCAAGAACATGACTGAGCATAAATATATAAATGCTATAAATAAAGGGATAAGTATATTTTTCGTCCTCGAACTGTACTGAGAGTTTAGAAATCGCCCATCAACTCTAAACCGGAAAGTTTTCGTCCCTCAGCTATCAAAACCGGATAGTTTTCGTCCCTCATGCCGCTTCGGGCGGTTTTAGTCCGGGATGAATAGTAAATCAGTGAACGATAAAATCGAAAAAATAGCAAAAAATATATTAAAAAAATCTGAAATTTTACAGCATCGAAGATAATTTGGTGCGCAAGACCCGTGCAAAATTTTGGGGTGTTTCGACATTCAAGCAGCTCGTGGAAAACAAAAACTGTAAATATGTACGTCGCTGAACAGTAAATTTAAAAAAATTCAAAAAAACATGAAACATTTTGGCATCAAAGATGCTCAGGTACGCAAGATGCATGCAAAATTTTGTGATCGAATGACATACGAGGAGCTCTAGCCAAAAAAAAAAATAGCACACTTTTTAAAAAATAAATCTGAGCCAAATTTTGTTTCTTTTTGTCACGAGTTCGTACAATACCCAAACATCACAAAAATTTGCACGCACGTTGGGCACCGAAGCCTCTTTTATGCCAAAATAATTCATACCGCTTTGAAATTTGTTTGCTATTTATTTTGAATTTACTGTTCACTGACGTACAAATTTATAGTTTTTTGTTTGCCACGAGCTGCTCGTATATCAAAACACCACAAACTTTTGCACGTGTCTTGCGCACCAAAGTATCTTCGATGCTCTAAAATTTCAGATTTTTTTTATTTTTATTGCTATTTTTTTTGATTTTACTGTTCTCCCCGGACTAAAACCGCCCGAAGCGGCACGAGAGATGAAAACTATCTGGTTTTGATAGCTGAGGGACGAAAATTCTCCGGTTTTGAGTTGAGGGACGATTTCTAAACTCTGGGAAGAGTTTGAGGACGAAAAATATACTTCTCCCATAAATAAAATAAATGAAAGTAGAAAGAATAGATGTGTGGCGATCGATGCACTCACCGCCTTTCACTCCGAAGGTGTTGCCGCACCCTGTGCACTGGCACTTGTCGCTGCACCCGACGCCGTGCTTTGATTCGAGACAGCCGCAAATCGAGCATGAGATCGAGCACCGGCAGCACATGAAGTCATGCAACGCAAAACAAATAAAAGCAGAGGAGATGTGAGTATGTAGGTACCTTGAAGCACTCGCAGTAGAGCTTCTTGCATTCAGAATTGCGGCAGTTGCATCCCTTGACGTGCACCCCTGCTGCTTGCTGCTGCTGCTGTTGCAGCCCAGGCCCATCGCCGGCGATGATCTTGGGCTTGAAGGCGTCGGGTTTCTTCTTCATGATGCACTCTGCGCGCTCATCCACCTCATCGGAGTTGTCCTCTGTGTTGCGGCAACCCTGGCAGGAGCACCCCTCGTCGCAGAACACCGAGGCCTCGAAGCAATGGCAGTAGCTGCATGCATGTGAATGCGGTTTCGGTGAGAGGGACCGTAAGAGCACGGCGGCGGCGGCGCCAGTGGCTTACTTACCGCTGGAGGCACTGGGTCTTCTCGCAGGTGCAGTGCGGCAAATCGTCCATGGCGGCCAAGGAAGAAGGGTCGGATGGGAGAAGACGGGGTAGGAGGCAGATCTGTTCGAGTCTGATTTACGGAGTCTCCGAGGAACAAAGATGTCCTACACAATACAACTGCAAACACAGAGTCCATGCAATTCTAGTCAAGTTGATGTGTAACGATCCCGCCGAGAGAAAGAAAGATCCTCGCAGCCGCCGCGGAGAAAAAAGACATGCTGAGATCGTGCGTACGTGCGCGCATGTAGTCGTGCTTAAATAACTAATAAAGTCGCGTGTTTTTTCCCTCAAAAAAAAAAGTCGCGCGTTTTGGCCGGTCAGGACCGAGAGAACGAGCGAGAGTCCACTGTACCTCTCTACGTCAACCGTAGATGCACGGCGTCCGTCCGCGTGGATCAGATCCAGGGGCGAACATAAAACTCGGGGCCTTTCATATAAAATAGTATAACAATAATAATTGATATACGCGTGAAATTTTACCAATAAACCTATACATGCATCTAATAATCATTTTTATGTCAAATATTTCTTTTATTATTTTTTCACTACCAGACACATATAGGAGTACTTTTTAAATGTCATATGAAAGCTTGAACAATGCAAGCTATATGAAGATAAATTACTTAACTATCGTAAATTCAGGTTTCTAAAATCCTCGCAGTACACTTAGAATGCTAATATAGGACAATTGCCGGCGCTACATGCATGAATCGGGGGCAAACGCCAGTGCAAGAATTATGGGGTTCTTCTAGACCTATGTTTGTGAATCTTACGAGATGTATGTATCACGATCAGGTGGCGGAGCAAGTCGCGTCACGCAATACAACAGACCAGCGACCGTGAACTCATTATAAATCTAGATAGTACAAGGAGAATGATAAACTGTAGATATCACAAACCTTGGATCGGTCAGATCTCGGCAACGATAACGCGATATGGATTTTTGTCTGGCACCGGCAGGAGGAGCTCGGCGGCGTGCGTGTGTGTCCAGCGCTTGAAGACCAGAGAGCTGAGTGGAGTTGGTCGGCGTACTGCACCCGGCGGCGGTTCGTCAGGCAGCAGCACCTCGCCTCGTGATCGGGGGCCTGGGACAGGGATCGTGACGACTCGCCCTCGGAAGGAAACTCACGACTGCGGAATTTTCTCGTGATCCTCGTGGACTCGCTGCATCTAAGCGTGTCCGCCCTGCGTGGCTGCTAGGCCCTTGCGGCTGATACAAGATCAGGTCCAATACGAATTAGCGTCAATGCTTACCAGGCCCATAGGCTAAGTGCGACCTGACGGGGCCCCCTGGACCTTGGGGGCCCGGGGCGGTCGCCCCCCCTTAGGGCCGGCCCTGATCAGATCATCTCACGGAGCTACACGTCGGATGAGGACGAGACGGACAAGGACGTCGATCGGCCGGAGGCCAAGACCCTGGCACCTGCTTCTGCTAGCCGGAAAGGTAAACTCAGAAGACGATGTTGCCACGCTCGTGTACGACACCGAGACGGCGGGGCTGTCCATCGTCCCTCGCCTCCCAGCGGCGCCATGTGGTATCTGGTGACTCACCACGCCCACCGAGAATGGGATCTCTCTCCCTCTACACAATGGAGATCAAATCAAAGATGGACGGGCCGCTGAATGCAAGCATGCGTCTACTGGAAGACGCGTCACCGCCTACAAGCCACGATGCGAGCTGGTGGGAAACCAGACAAAATTGTAAAATTATACTCCCTCCGTCCCAAAATTCTTCTCTTAGATTTGTCTACATACGGATGTATCAAGTCACGTTTTAGTATTAGATACATCCGTATCTAGACGAATCTAAGACAAGAATTTAGGGACAGAGGGAGTATGTGGTAACGAAAGGCACTCTAAAAAGCATGAAAGCAATGGGGGAGAGACTAGTGTAAAAGCAGCACCTAGTGTGCAAAAATAGAAAAAAGCAGTGACATCCGTCGGATACTAAATGGATGTCTCAGATTCAATGCATGTGAGTCGGTGGAGCTTCTGTGCATTTTATGAAAAACCCCTTGACTAACAGTTATGCACAAAAAGATCCCTCCACCATGTTCCTCAAGCTTGATCTCAGACATCCATTCAGAATCCGATGGATGTTGATGATTTTTCTATTTTTGCACACCAAGTGCTTTTTGTACACTAGTCTCTCCCAAGCAATGGTCAATAGGAGCATTTTATCCTACAACCAATACTTCGGCATTGCACTAACTTTGTGCCTCCCAGCGGCCGCTGAATGCAAGCATGCATGATGCATCTACTGGAAGACGCGTGAGCGCCTACAAGCCATTAACGAGCTGGTGGGAAACCAGACAACACTGGTCTTTGAGCAGCGTTATGAAACCACCCCCTTTCCGTGTCACTCGTATGCAGTCAAGTGCGGTGCACCCAGGTGGCGGAGGACGCACCTTGTTCGTGTGCATGGGCAAGAACCATATATATCCCATACATAGACATGAACGACGACTCCATTGGTGCATCCCATATCTTCTCCTATGATAGGGGGACCCGTGAGTGGATGCGCCACGGCGAGTGGGATATGCCGTTTTCGGGTCGAGCCCACTATGACATCGGGCTAGATGTGTGGGTCGGGCTCCACGAAACAATTGGGCCCTATGGTGGCTGCATGACCGATGGCTACCTCTGCTGTTGCGACGTCGTGTCTCCTGACGGGACCTTCATTCAACCGACCTTAAAACTCTGCGCGGAGAAGTTGTTCGACCCTCGCACGAGTGTTAGACTTGTGTATATGGGTGATAGCAACTATTGCCTCGTCGAGTTCCAGCGTGCCAAGGGGTGGCGCTCCATGGACATCAGCAACAAGCGTGAGATCCTTGTGAGGACGTTCCGCCTTAAGTACGGCAAAAACGGCGAGCTCACAATCACATCGCGCCGACCCAAGCGGTCCTACCTCTTCTCTAGTTTTTATGAACGTGAACATTGTAATGTGCGAGCATTTTGGATGTAATCAAGGTGTTATAGAAACGAAGTGAAACACTCTTTTCAGCAATATTTCCGAGGTTTCCAACTGTGTTTAATTTCTAGAGCATCATCAATTTGACAGAACTTTGATATTTATTTATTTTGAAAATATAATGAGGTTTTAGAGCAAGGCAAGTTAAGTTGGACCATGCAAATTTGTGGTGTTCCATGATATGTGACACTTATGATTTGCGGTTGCATTGCAATTAGCAAACACAAAAAAACAACCAAGCACTATGAAGAGCGCATTTGTTCTTTGCACAAAATCGCTCAAAATATAGCTCTATGCGCGTATGTGGGTCTTGTGCTTGGGGATCGGATCAAAATTTCTCTATTTGTCTTCGATCCCAACCCCGTTGCGGCAATGGTATTGCAAGCATCCCATTTTTGTTTTTCTCAAGCCTTTTTTTCATCATCAAAGTTCAAGCTGACATTTTCATCATATTTTTTTTTGAGAGAACATTTTCATCATATTGAGCATCCTTAAAGCTCCCATTTTCAGGCTAGATTGGGCACCAGCGCACGTTATTCTTCTTTATTCCCGAAAACCATGGAGGCATTCCGTCTGCATCAAGCTTCGCCTTGTCACTGGAAATTTAAGGAGTGTTCTCTGGCGGACGAGTTAGGTACCGTCGTGGCAATTTAAGGAGCGTTCTTTGGCACGTGGCGTTTCATCATGCAACATGCTTCCCCCAGGCCATGATTGTAACACTTCTTTTCTTAGGGCTTAGGATGTACGCGTCGCTCTCGCTCCTTCGTGTTTAATACAGTATGAAGCAGGGGTTTGTTTGCCAGGAGGGGGAAATAAAAACCTGCATTCATCTACCTTGCTATTTTCATAAACTCTGAACTGATTTCTGGGCGAGTTACTGCAGATGTGTTAGCTAAATATTCTTTTGATAGAAGATCCTCTGAATTCTGGGAAAGTTCCATCCCTGATTTTATTTCTCATGTTAATGTAAGTGATATCTATCCATTATTTGAGGAATAAAATCTTTTGGCTGTGAAAAAAAAAGTCTGAACTGATTTTTTTTATATCGGTATAAAATCTGAACTGATACAACAACAAAGACGTCGTAACCTGGCGACCGGCAACACATGGCCTATCACGTCACGGGCCCTCTGTTTTTTTGGTGCTGGCCAGCTCGGTTTTAAGGCATTTACTGTACTAATACTAGAATTGAAAAATCTCTTTCTAGATGGGGCGTTGCTATCTAGCGCGCGCGCGCTGCAGCGAGCGGTTTCAGACAGGCTACACTTACCCTTTTTAGCAAATTTGGAGATTATGTTTGAGGTAAATCCTGGCCTCACCCCTGGCCCCACCCGTTGGAATCAGGGGGCGGTGAGATTATGTTTCACGGGGAGAGAAAAGGAGGGAGGGTCCAGTGCTGTACGCACGTATGTGGGCTGATATGGAAAGATGAAACGCCGCGCATACCAGATCACGTCGCGCGGCTACTACACGTCGCCGGAAGAGGAAACGGGCTTCGAGGATGTTGATCACCCGGATGCCATGCCCGCTGACCACTATGAGTACGGCTACGCGTGGCCGAGCGACGCGAGAAGGCACTTGTACCTTGTACTGGATGACTGGAAGAAGGGTTTCAGCATATACAAGCTGGATCTGGACGGCGACGGCAACGACGGGCGGCGTGACCTGACCTTGCCGGCTCCGGTTCACCGACTATTGGCCTGACGAGATCATACGAGGGCTCCTCCCATACACGTACCCCTGGAACATTCTCCTACATGGGGGGCGGCAAATGGAGGCGCCACGGCGAGTGGGACCTGCCATTTCATGGCCAGGGCCACTATGATGGCGAGCTAGAGGCATGGGTGGGACTCCACAAGATATTTCATCATACCCAGCAGCTGACGGATGGCTACCTCTCCTCGTGCGACGTCGCGTCTCCGGATGGGTGCCCTGCACAACCGGCCAGGAAGCTTTGCACAGAGAGGTTGTTCGACCCTGACGATGATTGGCACATCGGTGCTACTCTTGTGTATATGGGTGACAACATCTACTGCCTCGTCGAGCTCGTGGCACACGAGAGATTCAAGAAAAGGCGTCGTCTGTGCATCGGTCACAAGTGTGCCGTCCGTCTAGCCATTTTCCGTCTCAAGTATGGAAAGTATGGAAAGTATGGAAAGATCGGCCTGATCTTGCTATTCTTCTTTTGCAAGACATGAGCTGTTTGTAAGGCTATCTCTATTTTTAATGGACGAATTGGTTGAATAGTCCCCCACTTTCAACCGGTTTATTTTCAACCGGTTTTTCTTCGTCCCACCTCCCACCAGCCCCTCCCACCGGTTTTTCTCTTTTCTCGTCTGACCGGCAATACCCAACGTATTTATGGTAATCAATTATAATTAATCCACGTATAGTAATAAATCAATCCAGGTATGGTAAGGTCATAACTCAGGAAATTTTGAATATGGTAATTATATGGTAATAAATTTAAATTACCCCAAAAGCTATCAATCCAGGTATGGTAAGGCCATAACTCGAGAAATATTGAATATGGTAATAAATTTAAATTACCACCAGGTATGGTAAGGCTATCCACGTATAGTAATAAATCATATAGTAATAAATTATAATTAATCCACGTATAGTAATAAATCAATCCAGGTATGGTAAGGTCATAACTCAGGAAATTTTGAATATGATAATTATATGGTAATAAATTTAAATTACCCCAAAGGCTATCAATCCAGGTATGGTAAGGCCATAACTCGGGAAATATCGAATATGGTAATAAATTTAAATTACCACCAGGTATTGTAAGGCTATCGATCCAGGTATGGCATGCCCTCACCTGATCACCTATCACAATCTCCAGCCCCACGCACGCACCAAAGAACCCACCCGGCACCAAACGCAGCTCCTCTCGATCCCCTCGAGTAAACGCCGCTGCCGTCGTGCGATCTTCCTGACATAGACGCCGTCGCCGCCTCCTTCCCACCTACGGCGTCCCCCACGTCCATGGTGACGGCGCTCGCGTCCTACACTGACCCTCCGCCTCATATAGGTTGGTCGTTGATGGAGTGGGATGTGCCGCTGCGGTTTGGGGAGGCGCAATCACGATCTGGTTGGGATCTCAGTGTGGACTCGTTCTTTGCGATGAAGGATGGCGCTGCCTCCCTGGCAAATGGGATCGGAGGAAGGGGCTCTACGTCGTGAATGTCGGCGAGGCAGCGGCCGAAGGCGAGCCCGACGGTGAGCACGGGTGTTCGTCCCATGAAATAGGCGGCCACAGAGGGCGGATCTGAGGCCACCCCAATCGCCGATGGCCCTTCCTCCCATCGCTCATCGCCTCCATTCTCTCTCTCCTCTAAATCTTTGTCGCCCCTGCCTGATTCTGGACGACGCCATCCGGCTCTCGCATCGACCACCACCAGCACGGCCGCGGACGAGGCGCAACCGCAGACGCCGCCGCCGCCATCCTCATCCACCTCCTCCACCATCCTTCCCAGCCGTCGTCGGGGGCACCCGCCATCTGCGCTCTAGCCCACCCGCTCCCTCCTATCCCCTCCCCCTGCCTGCCAGCAACGTGATCCATCGCACAGATGGCAGGTACTACAGCGACCTCCTCCCCAGCGGATCCGGCCTCCTCCGATGGAGATCCATCCTGGCCACCGCCTTATTCTCATGCGTGCACTTCTATATCAACGTCTCATTCCACCTCACCTGAGCCTTTACCTTCCCACCTCTGCTTCAGATCCACATCACTTTGCAAGGTATGTGCTTGATTGTTCCGAACTGGATCGATGGATTGTGCAAGGTACTTTGGGTGTCGTCATTGACAGCAATTGTCACGCCATGCTACCATCGGAGGGGTCCCTCATCGATGATTAGGGTCTTCCGAACTGCACGAGCTCCATTGAGAAGGATGTTTTTAATTCTGGTTTTGCCTACATGCTTTCTTTGCCTGTATCTACTTAGCTAATGTCTTCTTATAGATAGTAGCTGCTGAAGTGGTGATCAAAGTTGTTCACTATAAGGAAACAACCATGATAACAAAAGTGTATATTCTCTGACCTTTGATCTGAAGTACTTTTTCATTAGAAACTTGCAACAGCTAGGCATTGAAATTAGCAACAACTTCGTACGTACTGAACTAATTTGCAGCAACACATACTGAACTAAGTTAGGTTATGCTCATCGTTCCAACATGCTTAGTGATAACCACCTAGCAAGCTGATCAAACATGAAAAAATTGAAGTGCTACTGCTAATCGTACTATTCTGAACGTGAAAATCTATTTAATTGGCTCTTCTCTAATTGTACACTTGCATAAATCTCAGATCTTGCAAATTACAGTATAACCATAAAAGTCATGCTTTGACTCCTATAGGGCCTTTTGCACTTTAATATGACTAATAATTTGCCTTAATATCACAGATTGTATTACTACCTTTCTAAGTGAATGACATTCAAGAAGGTCATTAAATAAAACCAAGAAATCCTTCTGGTATTGGAGTGTAGGAAAGTTGAGACTATAAAACCAAAAGGTTATATTTACGTTTATTAGAGAAGGTTCTTTACTTTTTATAGGAAAACACAAAATGTTGCGATGTAGAGTCTAGGTGGTGGGCCTCCTTGATCCACTTGGTGGATGAGGGCGACTCCGGTCCTGGCACCCATAGTGCCAGTGATCCAAAAATCATAGGGCCTGGATATAGCTCTAGCAGATGTATGCGGCTTGCGCATCGAGCTTGGTCGTCTCGAGCATGGAGATAGGCGAGTTGTAGACCAAGAGCTGGTACAGAGATAGGCGAGTTGTAGACAAGAGCTGGTGGGCAGCAAGAAACGCATGCACACCAAAGAACAAATCTGAGTCACATGCCTACTTCTATTGGTTTCTACAAAGAGCGGCTAGCTTAGATCTTAGACCAGTCGGTCACTGTCGAGGTCGCCAAGGTGATCTTACAGCACCGCCGTGGGGATTTCTCATGATTTTATGTAGGCAAGCCGCAAGCGGTGGTGGTGATTGGCTGGGTGGTGTCGCTGCCTTGGGAAGAGACGAAGTGATGGTAAAAGTAAGCAGGATCCGATGATTCTTCCGTGGGGATAGCCAAAGTCAAGATGTCGACTACAGACTCGTCGCAGACTTGCAGTGAACCTGTATGCGGCGAGCCTGATTTGTGGATCGATGGCGGGTCTTGACTTTGTTAGGCTGGGATTGGATGGTTGCGGAGGGTGGTGTGCTTGGTTGGGTTCCCATGGAAGAATGTGGCCTCCTCGTGGATCTGGTCATGCCCATCCTAGAGAACATTGTGTCCCTAGCTCCATCGAGGAGCAAGGACAGTGCAAGCGGCAGCAGGGGGTAGGGGTAGATGTGGGGAGGGATGTCGGCGGCTGCTCGAGGTCATCATGATGAAACCCTTGACGTCCCATCTTTATCAATGGAAGTGGAAGAGCACGAAGTCGAGATTGGATAGGAGTTTGAGTTCTTTTTGGCACCGATCGGTTCCCCACTTTAGAGATGTATTTTTTTTTACGTGCGAGCAAACAGTGAGTTGATTCTAAAAGGGATAGGCACTTTTCAAAAGAAGTGCATGACGGACCAAAAATATGACCTCATTTTATTCGTTTGATAGATATCGTATTATTCGTTGTTGTTCGTTCGGTGAAATTTCCTAATATTTGATTGTTGTGTTTCTAATTAGAGCACCCCATAATCACCCAATATGAGGGGATGATAAATGAAAGATACTGATTATAAATTTTGAAGAGCCCGTGGCAACGCACGGGCGTTATACTAGTATATATAGCAACTATTCCAATCAATGAAATCAGTTGCCCCAAACCGAGATACTCTCCTGCCGTTTCGTAGTTTAGGCTCCTTCATGGTATCA
This sequence comes from Triticum dicoccoides, assembly GCF_002162155.2. NCBI lineage: Eukaryota > Viridiplantae > Streptophyta > Magnoliopsida > Poales > Poaceae > Triticum > Triticum dicoccoides. The sequence goes on from NC_041381.1 coordinate 659,311,274, forward strand.
GATACCTAATCGCATCCTCTCCAAGCTTCCGCCGCCCCCTCCCCTCCCGCCGCCCCCTCCCCTCCCGCCGCCATGAGCTCGATCGGCTACACCTCTGCCTCCTCGGACTCCGACGACGGTGCCTTCGAACAGTTCGACATCCCCGTCGCAACTCAAACCCTTCCCACCCCACAGCTGCAAGCTCTCCGCATCCGTGACCACGTCCTCGTCACGTTGGATTACGAGAAGGAGAACTACGGCATCTGGAGCCGCCAATTCCTCACCGCCCTCTCCAAGTTCGGGCTTCGGGATCACATCGACGGCTCCCCTGCCCAGGGCACCTCCGACTGGGTGCTCAACGACTTCGCAATCGTCTCGTGGTATGACGCCACGGTCACCGCCTCCACTCTGGCGATCGTGGAGCCGCGCAACGCCACTGCCGTCTCTCTTTGGCGTGCCATCCGCAGTGTCTTCCGCGACAATCGCGACACGCGTGCCATCTACCTCCGCGACGAGTTTCACAGTTTCAATCAAGGCGACCTCTCCGTCGTCGAGTACACCTCCAAGATGAAGGAGATGGCCAACATGCTTGGCGATCTTGGCTCTCGCGTCCGTGATCGCGACCTCATCCACAACGTTCTTCGCGGCCTCAACGAGCAGTTGCAGCACGCCGTCCCGCACGTGACGCGCGGTCGCCTGCTGTCCTTCATCAAGCTCCGGAACTTCCTGCTCTTGGAAGAGCGGCGCCTCGTCCGCCGTGCTTGCATCGTCGCCCACAACGCACTCCTCGCCCAGGCGCATCTCGCGTCTCAGGCCGCCGGCGCTCCCATGCCGGCCTACACCAACCCTGCTCCGCCTCCCTACTTCAACCCGACGCCAGCAGGCTTCTACGATGCTCCCCACGCCGGCCCTCCCACCGCTCCCGGTCAGGGCAAGAAGAAAAATAAGAAGGGGGCCGCTCCCAGCGCCTCGGCTTTGTTCGCCCCTCCCACCGTGGGCACGCGCTCCCCTGCTCCGCACCCGCCTACACCTGCCCTCGCTGGCACGTTCCAGGCCTGGGCGAGTCCGGGCATCCTCGGGGCCGCTCCTGGCATGCGTCCGTCTACCCCGGCCGCTCCACACGGCCTCGCCGTCCACGCCGCGCCGGCCGCTTCTCCGGCTACCCCTTCGCCACAATGGGATCAGTCGGCCCTCATCGCCGCGCTGAACCAGATGGCCCTTCAAGCGCAAGAGGGACAAGGCAGCGAGTGGGTCCTCGACAGCGGTGCTTCTTCTCACATGGGCTCCGGTTCCGGTATAACTCTCCTCCCTCGCCCTCCCAATTTCAATTCTCATATCATTGTCGGTGATGGCTCCACTCTTCCTATCACCGGTACCGGTTCCGTTCACTTTGGAACACCCATTCGCCCTCTCTCCCTTCTGAACATTCTTATTTCTCCTAAACTCATCAAAAATCTAGTGTCTGTCCGTGCTTTTACACGTGATAATTTTGTTTCAATTGAATTTGACCCTTTTGGTTTCTCTATCAAGGATTTGGCAACGGGACGGGTCATTCACCGATGTAACTCCACCGGCGACCTCTACCCCTTCGTGCAGACGCCCCAATGCTTCCTCGTCACCGTTTCTGCAACTTTGTGGCATCAGCGGCTTGGACACCCCGGCGTTGAAGCTTTGGCCCATGCATCCAAATATTTCAAATTCAGTTGTAATAAAAGTTTACCCACGCACTGCGATGCATGTCATTTGGGCAAACACACTAGACTTCCTTTTGCTTCCTCTACCACCAAAACATTTGCTGCTTTTGAGCTTTGTCGTTGCGATTTATGGACTAGTCCTGTTTTAAGCATCTCAGGTTTTCAATATTATCTTGTTATTTTGGATGACTTTACACATTTCACTTGGATGTTTCCTATTCGTAATAAGTCTGAAGTTCATCCTCTTATTGTGGCGTTCTATGCTTATGTTCGCACGGAGTTTTCATCCTCCATTAAAGCTTTTCAGATTGACAATGGACGAGAATTCGACAACGCTGCAAATCGTGCTCTTTTCACCGCCAATGGAACTCTTCTTCGCCTCACCTGCCCATACACCTCCCAACAAAATGGCAAGGCTGAACGTATCCTTCGTACACTTAATGATGGTGTCCGCACTCTCCTTATACATGCCTCCATGCCATACCCATGGTGGGCTGAGGCTCTCGCCACCTCCACATACCTCCTAAATCGCCGCCCATGCAAAGCCAACATCATTACCACTCCCTACGAGCTTCTTCATGGTCGTGCCCCCGATTTTAAGTCTCTTCGCGTGTTTGGCTGCCTGTGCTATCCCAATCTCACTGCCACCGCACCTCACAAACTCGCACCCCGTTCCACTCCTTGCGTTTTTCTCGGCTATCCGGACGGACGCAAAGGGTATCGCTGCTATGATCCACTGACTCGGCACATTATTTTCTCACGGCATGTTACCTTTGTGGAAAAAGTGTTCCCTTTCAGCTCCCTGGACTTCAGCATCGCCCCGGCATCTTCATCAGGCGACAGCCACGACGCTCCTTCGGCTCACGTCGATCATGTGGCGCCCCCTGCATGCCACAATGATGGGCCATGCAGCCTGTCCCCGCGCGGATCGTCCTCGGGCCGTTCGTCTTCACCATCCACGGCCTGCGGCTCGGCCTCTTCAGCTCGCGGCTCCGCGTCTCTCACGCCCGACGCCGGCTCAGCCCACGGCTCGGCTTCCTCGGCACACGGCTCTGCGTCCCTGACGCCGGATGACCGGACCGCCCGTGGCTCCGCGTCCTCAACGCCCGACGCCGTGCCTTCCATCTCGGCGCTTGCTTCGTCGCCTCCCAACCACCACATGGTGACTCGCAGTCGGCATGGCGTCTTCAAGACGAACTCTCGCTATGGACATGTCGCCACCACGACGGTGTCGCCCCTCCCATCCTCCGTCCAGGAGGCTCTCCGCGACCCCAACTGGCGCCAGGCGATGCAGGAGGAATTCGACGCCCTCTCGTCGAACACCACCTGGACGTTGGTCCCTCGGCCTCCCCACACCAACGTCGTCACCGGCAAATGGGTCTTCCGACACAAGACACGCGAGGACGGCTCCCTCGAGCGATACAAGGCTCGCTGGGTCGTTCGTGGCTTTGCCCAACGTCCTGGTGTCGACTATGGCGAAACTTTTTCGCTGGTCGTCAAACCGGCAACGATTCGCACTGTGCTCACCTTTGTGTCCTCTCGTAACTGGCTTGTGCACTAGTTGGACGTGAAGAATGCCTTCCTCAACGGCATCCTCGACGAACAGGTCTACTGCTACCAGCTGGCCGGTTTTGTCGATGCTCATCGCAAGGATCACGTCTGCAAGCTCGTCAAGTCTCTCTATGGCTTGAAGCAAGGGCCGCGCGCGTGGTTTCAGCGCTTCGCCACCTTCGCCGTCACCATTGGCTTCACCGCCTCTCGTTCTGACGCTTCGCTCTTCACACTACGGCGGGGCACTGACATGGCGTATCTCCTGCTATATGTTGACAACATCGTCTTGACGGCTTCCTCCCCGACACCGCTCCACGCTCTCATTGCCAAACTCATGGTCGAGTTCGCAATGAAGGACTTGGGGCCCTTGCACTTTTTCCTCGGGATTCGTGTGTGTCGTATGTCTCGTGGCTTCTTTCTCAGTCAGGAGCAGTACGCCGAGGAGATTCTACAACACGTCGTCATGTTGCAGTGTAAGACTGCCACCACGCCTGTCGACACACTTCCCAAGGTAGCAGCCGACGCTGGTGGCCCGGTTGCCGATCCCTCTGAGTACCGAAGCCTCCCCGGTGCCCTTCAGTATTTGACCATGATGCGTCCTAATCTTGCATATGCCGTGCAACAAGTCTGCTTACACATGCACGATCCGCGTGACGGTCATCTCGTCATCATCAAATGTATTCTCCGATACGTCCGCGGCACCACATGCTCCGGTTTCCTGCTCCACAGCTCCTCTCCACTCGACATCGTTTCTTACTCGGATGCGGATTGGGCAGGCTGCCCGGACACACGACGCTCTACGTCCGACTACCGTGTTTATCTTGGCGGTGCCCTCGTGAGTTGGTCTTCCAAGCGCCAACCGACTGTCTCGCGCTCGAGTGCCGAGGCTGAGTATCGTGTTGTTGCCAATGCCGTTGATGATTGTGTCTGGCTACGGCTACTCCTCGATAAGCTCGGTTCACCTCCCTCCAAAGCCACGGTGGTCTTTTGTGATAATATCTCAGCGGTGTACATGTCTACCAATCCAACGAAGCACATTGAGTTAGACATTCACTTTGTGCGCGAGAAGGTGGCTCTCGGCGAACTTCGGGTCGTTCATGTGCCTACTACTCAGCAGCTGGCTGCTATCATGACCAAAGGACTTCCGGTCCAGTCTATGCGTTTTGCCTAGCGTCAACGTATCGACTGCGGCGGGGTGTTAATAGATAGACTAATTATTGTTTAGATATTGTCCATATCTCTAACAGATCTCGGCCTGATCTTGCTATTCTTCTTGTGCAAGACATGAGCTGTTTGTAAGGCTATATATATAGCAACTATTCCAATCAATGAAATCAGTTGCCCCAAACGGACATACTCTCCTGCCGTTTCGTAGTTTAGGCTCCTTCATGGATCTGATTGAGGTGTATGCATGCTTCCACGTGTTAATTAAGTAGCTAGCAATTCGGGGCGGAAATAAAGTGGAACCGTTGCCGTAATTTCCAAGGTCGGATGGTACTTGTTAAATATTTATGTTTATTTTTTAGGGCACCACATCTCTCCTAAATAGCTATATACGATTGAGTTTCAAATGTTTGATTTTTGAAAAATCAACCTTGAGGTTTATGACATCCATAAACGTTGAGGAGTTTGTGGTGTTCTATAAAATGTGAAACTTTTGTGGTGCCATCAGCAAACACAAGTAGTCTTGAGCAAAATAAGCAAATACTATGATGTTTTTCTTCTCTGCGCAAAGTTATGCAACAATCTAAGTATCAACAGAAAAATATATATGCTTATACTAGCTAGATTGATATTCAATTTTTTTCACGGTAAATCTACATTGGGAATGTGTGGTGTTTCATGAGTACAACGGTTTTGAAAAAACACTCACGTGAAAGAGGAGTTGTGGACTTTTTGTAATGGCTAGATTGAGGTTTAACTGTAAATAGAAAATGTACACCGGGAATTTGTGGTGTTTCATGACTACAACAGTTTTGAAAAAGCACTCATGCGAGAGAGGTTTTGTGGCTTTTTTGTCATGGCTAGATTGAGGTTTAATTGTAAACAGAAAATATACAATGGAATGTGTGGTGTTTCGTGAGCACATCGGTTTTGGAAAAGCACTCACGTGAAAGAGGTGTTGTGGATTATCTTTTTGTAATGCCTAGATTGAGGTTTAATTGTAAATAGAAAATGTACATTGGAAATGTGTGGTGTTTCGTGAGCACATCGGCTTTGGAAAAGCACTCACGTGAAAGAGATGTTGTGGATTTTTTCTTGTAATGCCTAGATTGAGGTTTAATTGTAAATAGAAAATGTACATTGGGAATTTGTGTTGCTCATCGGTACACAGGGTTTTGAAAAAAAAAATCACGTGAAAGAGGTGTGGTTGTTAGGTGAAACTTAAAAAACATGACCGTAGTACAAGCCTCATATATACAATGTTATACAAAAAAGTGTTGGAAAATATGTACCATATAAATTCATAGTTTTGTCTTCTTACAAACAGCACCACACCCTCAAGGTATAATTAGGAATGCACTGTCAAGAATAATTCTTATAATTTTTGGTATATTAAACAATAATCTGGAGTTATGAAGAGTGTAGGTGCAGCCGAGCTTCAAAAAAGAACACTCTCGTATGAGAGATACTTGTATGTCATGTTGTATTACCTCAGCGTATAAACATATCTTATATTTTGATACGGAGGTAATAGTTAGCAAACACAGGTAGTTTTACACACATTGCTTCTCTAGCTGCATGTATCCCCATCATCTCTCCCGTCACTCCTTCTACCCGCTCTGCTAGCAGGAGAGGAGATATAAGCTCATTGACCCTCCTTTCTAATTTCTTTTTAGACCCATCTTGCATGGTGTAGGTCTTTTTCTCTACAGTTTTCCTTGGACAATAACAAAAGAAAGAAAAATATCAGAAACTAATTTTAGGCATTTGAGGCCGTAAAAACACATAATTAAACGGAAACACTAACGCCCACACGTATGGGCATTCCCCAACTCGCCCACACGTCTGGATCGTCGTTCACTATCTTTTGCACGAATCTTGACACGAAAAGGTGGATTTGATGTGCCACGTAGGACGGGGCTGGTGTGTGGACGTTGAAGAGTTTGCCCACATGCTCGCACCACGCTGTTTGCCAGCTGCATTGTGTTGGCGAACTAGTTTCTGCCCACACAGCCACCACCTAGGTCATGCGCGTGTGGGCGAACTTCTTTTCGCCCCACACGACACTCCTTATGGATGACAACTGCAGTTACGCGAACGTGGCAACTCGGTACACACATGACAACTATGATTCTTTGCTAGACGACAACTGCAGTTGCGCGTACGTGGCAACCAGATAAATACACATGGCAACTGTGATTAACAATACATGGCAACTATGGTTGGACCACACGTGGCAACTATGTAAACACACATGGCAACTACTGTTTGACCATATGTGGCAAGTAGTTAATCACACACTGCAACTACGTTTTAACTACACGCGGCAACTACCATAAATTAGACATGGCAACTATAGTTAACCAAAACAGATAGAGTTGCCATGCTTTTACAACTACACTTGTCATCCCGGATAACTACATCTGCCAACCAGGAAGTCAACTAAATCGTCATCCCGCGGGATACTTAACCTAGCTGCGCTAGGACGTGTGGGCATTTTTGCTTCGTGCCACACGCTCGGGATGAAGATGAGTAGTACTTGTTGGGCGTGTGGCATGAAGTAGCCGCGCCCACACATGTGGGCAATTCTAATGTCCGCCCACACACAGCCCGTTTTGGGTTGCCTCCTGCTCACACCATACACTGTATGTGGGCGCATGTCGAATATACCACACGTGTGGTGGATATCAGCGTCCTAATTAAAATACCATGGCAAGTTGGATTCCAGTGGAACAAAAATACATATGAATTATTAGAAGAATTTTTTATGTTGCACATGAAAGTACATGGATTTCGATATTAGATGTTACTTGATTAGAGAGACAGAACCGAGAGAAAAATACATGTATCGAGTTTTTTTCATGAGTTTGGAGCTCACATTTAGGCTTCTCCAAACTTTGTTGGAAAAGTGAATATCATGTCTTATGAAGAAAAAAAATCGTTGGTGCAATTCTATGATTAAAAGAATAGGAATAGATTTTTCTTCAAAGGGATTACACTCATATGTTTTTCCTAGAAAAATATTTTATCCCAAAGGACCATGAATTGATAAAAAAAACATTCTCAATTAAAGTCAACAATTGGTTCTTGTCCTTAATTAAGTGAGGAGCAATAAAAATCATACATCCCCACGGTGATTGAGACTTTTTTAATTCTTTTTTTATTAGAAGATATAGAAGTCTATCAAGTAGGCAACCCAAGAAATGTCCACAAAACCATAGGCAATGAGATATCCATATGAGGAGGTTGTAGGAGTGTGTGATCCGTTTGGTCATTTTCCGTCTCAAGTATGGCAAGAATGGCGAGCTCACAGTTACCACACGCCGACCCGATCGCACATACCTCTTCTCTAGATTTGATAACAATCCTAAGGTTAGGGCATTCTGGATGTGATTGAGATGTATGGCTCCATGTACTCTGATGGATTAAGTGGCTATTAGGGGTGAAAATGAAGTGCAATGCTGAACCTTTGCAGTAATTTCCAACGTCGGGTGGCACAGGTCAAAATGTATATGTTTCTTTTCCAGTCTACCACAACTGTCCTATCTAGGATTAGGTACACATAAACAAAGCTGGTAGTTATCCCAATCTTGAAATAAGCTTTCACCCCGCTTTATAAATAAAGCAACACCACAAAGTACTAAAACCAAATCGTGGGCTTTACTACCTCACTTGGCATCTATACCGGAAACAGAAAGGATCGGCCATAAACAAGGGCAGTAAGGATGCCTAGAACCCATTATTTACATCAAGTGTCAATGAATAGGTTATTAATTTGCAGAGTAAGTGACGACTAGCTGTTTACAAATCAAGTGTTTGCTAGTTCCATGATTCGTGGTTCATGGAAGATTGTACAGTCACCAACTAGGGAGTGACCCCTCAAAAAAAAAAAACTAGGGAGTGAAATACAAAAGCCCACCACAATAGCGGTCTCGTTAGCAAAAAAAAAAAACACCCACCACTTTACAATTCGTTGCAAAAAATCACCGCACAAAAAAATTGACAGTGGCAAAAACACTAACCGGCGAAGCTAATTGCTTTGTTGACGTCATTAATTGGTCTGGCCCGCCTGTCCAACTAAGTAGCAGAAAAAAGTGCCATGGGTGCATTGACTTGGTCCTTCTTTCTCCTTCCTCACTCTGCACCTCTCTCTCTAGCATTACATCAAACACCTCACATGCATCTCTTCTCAAGAGGGGTACCTCCACCCTAGAGGTTGCCGCCCGTGTGATGCGTCAAAGTTCCGGCTCCGCGCCAACACACGACCATGTTTCAGTTTACATTAACCTATATTGATTTAGGAAACGAAACTTGAGCCCATGGGGACGGGTGCGGGCGTGCACATATCGATACAAAAAAACAACGTGGATGGGTGGAAAGGCGAATGAGTGAGACAAAAAAAACAGGAGGGGAAAAGCCGACACGGCGGGGTGATGTTGGGATGTGGAGGCGAAAATAAACCGTGCGCATCGGACTAACAACTCCCCTCTATGGAGTAGAGATATATGTGATTTTGATAAGATAAAATATATATATGTGTGATTTGGTAAGATGTTATTTTTTTAATTAGGAAATTTGTGATTGTCATTTAATAGTAGAGATAATGATACCAATATATGGCAGCACATTGAGGAATATCTTATTTTGTTTTGAAAGGTTATCGAGAGTAATCTTATGTGTGCCTTTCCGGAAGGTGATCTCACATATATGGTATGATTTCTAAATTCTTAATTACCCACTATTATTTACGTGATTGAATTGAATCATTATCATCGGTCAAAGCAAGCACGAAATAAGATCTTCCCCTTTGTTGGATGACAAAAAAGTCTGAAGACACGCTGGTCCAAACATTCAAGGACAATTATGTTTCCTCCTGTTGTAGCTGCCCTCAGTTGGGAATTTGAAACCGTGGCTTCTGATAGTGACCTGGAGCATTTGGTCCATGCAGGCCGGACGGCATCCGAAGGTACACACGCTGACACGCATCGGCAGTACAAAACGAGGGAAACGGGGAAAATGAACGCAGCCGTGATCCGGTTTGATGGCATCGAATATTTTTCTCGTGTCAACCGATGAATGCTCCCCGGCCTTTCTTCCGGCACCGCACGCGCCAATCGGGTGCGCGCGCGAGAGGACCAGTCGGTCGGTTAGTCGGGCCGGCCCAACCAACCCCCGAGCGACCGAACCAACCCCAACCCGGTGCGGACACGATAAAGTCATGACGCTAGCCGCCCGGGACGATGGACAAACAAACCAAGTCGTCGCCAACTCGCAGCCCCGCCGTCGCTCTCACGGTCACCACCGGCACGGCAGCCTGCTCGGCCCCCGGGCATACAGCCACGGCACCGGTCGATCGACATGGACCCTCGCGCGACGGCCGATCCAGCGGCCGGCTCCCCCTCCCCCACCACCGCCACCACCTCCTCCTCGCTGCGGAGGCGCGCCGCGCTCTCCGTCAACACGTCCGCGCCGGGCCGCGGCGGCAGGGGCATGGAGCGGGAGAGCAAGGAGGCGGCTGAGACGGAGAGGGACGTGGAGCGGGCGGCGGGGGCGGAGCCGGTGAGCCCGGCGGGGCGGCTGTTCCGGGAGGCGCACTTCAACTGCTACATCGTGGCCCTGCTGGGCCTCGGCGCGCCGGTGGACGTGGCGGCGGCCCGCGCCGGGCTGGAGGCCACGCTCGTCCGCCACCCCCGCTTCTGCAGCGTCCAGGTACGCGCACGCCGGCCGGCTGCTCTCCTCCACCATCCTCTTCCTCTGCTCCCCACCCTCCCCGCCTCCTCGCAACTTGCGCAGAGAAAAGAAAAGAATAGCGAGAAAGATTGTGGCAGCAGTTGGTTTCCTCTGTCCCGAGATCGGCGAGCGGCACATGCCGTGGACCTTCCATGATCGACGCACGTGCTCCAGCTGTGGGTTCGGCAAAGCTGTCGATCGATCGTGCAAACCACGACACGCGTACATCACGGAGGGAGATTCCTGCCGCCCTCGCCGTACCGCCGACGAGCAAATTCAGTAAGATTGGGCACGGATTGGCTTGCCTGCGCCTAGGAGGAAGATTGCGTACACGTAGACTCCATGAGAGGCGCGATCAAACAAGCCTTGCCGTTCCTCCTCAACTTGTCGATAGGTTTCTCCTACTCCTAGCATCGTACAGTAGTAGACAAGAGGAATCTGATGCTTGATGCGAGGTGGAAAAAGACGAATCACGCGGCATCATGCGCCTACCTTTGAGCCGTCTTGTCCAAAACATTTTACTGTTTCACTCATCCGTCGGTCAGTGCTAGCAGCTGTTGCTCCTTTTGTGGCCGATGATTGATTCGGTGCCGCACTTGATTGTCGCCGTGGCGCCCGCCCAAGAGGGCGGGATGCTAATATCAGGGTGCATGTCGTCCCGTTCTGGCGGCGTGGGTGCGTACGAGACGTGAAACCACCCAAGGGCGGCCGCGTAGACATGACCCCTTTTCGCGCCCTCCGCCCTCGGATTCATGGCAACAAATTCCACTTTGCCGTCATGACCGGCGACCGGGGTGAGTGGTGATCGATCGCTGTCCCCCAAAAATCAATCCCGTTCGGGCGTCGACGTGCAGGAAAGGGAAACTGAAGAAAGCTGGCCGCCTGCCCGCCTACTACACATAAATAACTCAGGAGTAGTATCTTCTAATTATGTCGATCCTATCACCAAAACAGATTCCATTTTGATGTCGTGGTGATTGCCCAATGTCCCGTTCAGGCCCCGTTTGGATTAGCGTTTTCTTTGTAATACACCTGTAAAAAAAAATACACTTCTCCACCGGTCGGTTTCATTTCCAGCCGGAAAACAGTCATGCCCAGTAAAATACACTTGTAAATCTTACACCTCTGTATTGAATTACACCTATACCAAGCGCGCCCTCAATTTATACCTTTACTTTCTGTAGCACAAAGCCGATGTTTTCTCTACTCTCGATCTGGAACGACGGTCAGCCGTTGAGGAGGAGATGCCACTCCAATCAGTTTGCGCCGGCCGACGAACGGTCGTGCAGCCTTCAGCATGCATCAAAGCAGAGCGGCCATTGGAGACCATGGCGATTTTAGCAGCCGTTTGACTGGGAATTCTGTGCGCACCGGCAGACAGGCCCGCGCTCTGGAAATTTCAGCCAACGAAACTGCTCCACGGACGACACTGGTGCCCGACGTGTGCACGATAGGTAAATCCAGCGTCGTGTGATGTTTCACTCATACGCAGGACGATACTCATGATTTTATCGTGTGCATAGCATAGCTCCAAATTCATTCATTGCGTGCGACTTGACAGATTCCACTATCATGAAAACAGATTACATTTGCTGTCGTGTCGTGGTGATTGCCCAAAGTACCGTTCAGATTATCCTTCCCTGTCTGCAGCACGAAGCCTATGTCTTCTGCACGGGTGAATCGCATAAACCCATCACATTGATGCCTAGGTTTCACATAAAACATCGGTTTACGATCTTTTGTCATAGACGACTAATTCATTGCGTAACCATTTACAGAAAACACTAGTCGACGGCTTTGACCCATTTGATGATGATTATGACAGCCTATTTTTGCCACAAACTCCTCCACTCCCTAAAGAAACTCCCTCCCTCCCAACGCGACCCCGGCCTCCTAGCGCCGCCACGTCCCTTCTCCCTATAACCCCAGCCCTGCCCCTCGCCTGGGGAAGCACGGGACACCGGCGAACTACTCGTGTCCCCGGCGCTCCTATGAGGGATCCCGGGCATGAACCGCGAGATGATGTGGGAGTGCAGCTATCTAGCCGTTATCGACGCATGCCATTTTAGAGAGAGAGAGAGAGAGAGAGAGAGAGAGAGAGAGAGAGAGAGAGAGAGAGAGAGAATCGGCCACGGTGGAGCACTTCGTCCGCCACCGAACGCATGGCCCGGCCCCACTGCCGTGGCGCCTTGTTGTCGGCGACCCCAACCACTCGGCTCCCAGCTACCGGTGGTGCCGCCCCGACACTCATCGACGGCGTCCCCATCCATCTACGATTAGCAGCAAGCCAGCAATGTAGCCGTGTACATGACCTAGCCGCGGCAAGCAGGGCACCGACTCGGAGCAGGGAACGGGTGAGCGCGGCACGGCGGGCACGGCACGAAGTGCGGCACAAACGGGGCGGGGAGGCGCGCTGGCCGCACGAGCTCGCGTTGAGGGCACGGGCGGGGCACGCGTTGGCTGCGGCACCTCGCGTGGAGCAGCCATTGAAGACCATGGATGTGGCCTTCAGTTTGACTGGTAATTCTGTGTGCACCGCCAGACAGGCCCGGACGGGCTCTGGAAATTTCAGTGAATTCATTCATTGCAACGCGACAGAGACGTGCTTACACAGGACCATGAAGCAGTTGCACGTCGAAATCAAAATTTTATTCATGCCTACGCCTTCTTTGTCACACACACTTCCTTGGGTGCGCCGATTATCGGTCTGGCGTGTCCGAAAACGGCAACTTTTTGTTTCCATTGGGAACGAGACACCCAACAAACCGTTTACTACCAGAGGTTTAGTCCCCCCGCAAAAACACACACACACAGAGATTTAGTCCCCCCGCAAAAAAAAAGTCAAAAAAAAACAGAGGTTTACACCGGAGAAATTAGCGCCAAGTCTCGAAAGGAGGAATTGTGAGCACAAACAAGGGGAAAATATCAGGTGATACGAGCCCTCATATGCTTCCATGCTACTAGCTTGTAAAATTCAAATTTTAACATAGCAAAAAATTCAGATCAAAATTTGAAATACACATGAAGATACAAAAAAGGAAGAAGACAAAATTGAGATGCCGATAGTGTCATTTTTCGCTTTTGGCTTCTTTTGACGCTAGTCATATTGGATTTGTCTTTCATGTTTCTTCATGTGTATTTTAATTTTGATCTAAGTTCTTTAGGGGCCGTTGAGATGTGTGTTGTCAACATCAATGACCCTTTTAAGATTTTTTTTTGACATGTTTACATTTAATTATTTTTTTAAAGTTGGTACCATGAGAGCATTTGAGGTTTAGTATCACCTGGTATTTTCCCAACAACAACTATATGCACTAGCAACTACTACTATGCCGGAGCAGTAACACCCATGGCTCTCGGGAACGCGCTCGCGACGACGCCGCCCTGAGCCCTGATCTCTCTCCTCCGGCCCTCCGTGCGTCAGGCTCGACCAGATCCGGGATCCTCGTCGAACCCTCACTCCGCAGCAATTCTTCTTCCACGAAGCTCCCTTGTGCTCCTCTGCCTCGACCCGATGTGATGGCTCCTTGCACTGCCCCGAGATAGTCGAAAATCTCGGGAGGGGGAGGGGGATCTAATCTAAGTGTCCCTAAAAACAATTCTTGAGAAAATGATCCAAGGCTTGTGTGTGTGTGTGTGGCCCCAACATAGCTCCGCCACTGGCTCCTTATCCGTGCCCAGCCTACGTCCGCGTCGGCGGCAGTTGCAGCTGCCACTCTGGCCAGGCTATGTGTCGGCTCTGCGTACGCGTCGGCTGCTGCCATTCCAGCCGAGCGGAGCGCCGGCGGCAACTATGGCCTTTTTGGGCTTCGCCTCGGCGTCCGAGCCGCCCCTGTTCGTCGGCCTAGAATCCTAGATGACCTCAATGCTCTTGTCTTCTGACTTGCCCGGCGACCCATCTGGTTTGGGCGATGTGGTGATGCCCGTCGGTGTGCAGGGATCATCCAATGCTCTGGCAGCAAGCTCCCAATGCGGTCTGGAGCTCGTCTCAATCACTCCACTTGCGCCGCTTCAGATGTCGACTGCACCGCCCACCGCAATCGCTCTTGCGACGGATGCCCTTGCTTTGCGCGGGTTGGACCCAACCATTAGTGGGCAGACGGCCGACGCTCGTCCCAGTTTAGTCCACCTGTCACAAGATATCTGAAGTTCTAGATTTGACGAAAGTCAAGCGTTCTCAAGTTTGTAAAAAACATACTTTATCCAGAACCTCTAGCATATACGTATGAGAATGTTTTTGTCGTGGGAAAAACTTCCGATCATAGGTAACAGAAATACATCTGGGTCCGATATTATCTAGCGATAGTTGCAAGCACTGTAGCACACCACCATTATTGCCTGGAGCCGAATAAATCTTGTTGACATAGTTGAAAAGTTGTCGTACTAAGACCTAACGGGACCAGCACCTAAAATAACTACCGTCGACGATGAAGAGAAGCGTAGATTGAAAGAATCCAACCTGTAGACAAACGAACACGGACGAACGAAAACTAAATCTAAGAAAATCCAGCAAACAATAACACCGATCGAATCCCGAGAGATATGTTGGAGACACACCTCTACACGTCCTCTGACGATACTAGTCGCATTGCTAGGACGAAGGCTAGACGGGGCAAACCTTATTCCATCTTCAGTGAGCTGTCACAGCCCTGATCTTCCTGAACAAAACACAAACCCCTAACCAAACTAAAAAAGGACACAAAAAAATAGAGAAGGAAGCCTTCGTTGGCAATGGCTGTGGTCCGCCACTCCTCCATGGCCCCTAGGAGATGAGGCAGGCCGCAACGTGAGCTAGGGAACCCAGGCGCCTCGCGAGACGAAAGGTGTGGAAATATATTTTACGATGAATCTGATGATACCAATTATAGGAGTAGAAGTTGGTAGTATATTTTTTGTATTTTTTTTAAACTAAAAAAGACCTAGAATATAATTTTTTAACTTAAGACCAAGCTAGAACTTTTAATATTTTGAAACAAAGGTAGTATGTGCTTCGATGACTTGACTTGTTGCAAAATTTATGGCATGATTGTTCACTCAGCTCGCCATAGTGAAAAACAGAGTAACAAAGCACACGTTGCGTTGCAGGTGTCGGACGACGTGAAGAAGAACGCAAAGCCACGGTGGGTGCGGACCACGGTGAACCTGGACGACCACGTCGTCTTCCCGGACCTGGACCCTGCCGCCACGTCGGCCGACCCCGACCGTGCCCTGGAGGACTACGTGTCCTCCCTGTCCACGCGGCCCATGGACCACTCCCGCCCGCTCTGGGAGTTCCACGTGCTCGACTTCCCAACCTCCGAGGCGGCCGGCGCCGTCGCCATCCGCATGCACCACTCCCTCGGCGACGGCGTGTCGCTCATCTCGCTCCTCACCGCCTGCACCCGCAGCGCCGCCGACCCGGCCAGGCTGCCGTCGCTGCCGTCGCCCCCGCCGCCGCGGCGCTCCGGCGCCGCCCCGCCGCTCTCAGCCGGCGCCCTCGCGCTCGCCGCGTGGGCCTGGTCGCTCGTCGCGCTCGCGTGGAACACGCTGGTGGACGTGGCGCTCTTCGTGGCCACGTCGTGGTTCCTGCGCGACGCGCCCACGCCGTTCCTGGGGTCCCCCGGCGTCGAGTTCCGCCGCAAGCGCTTCCTCAACTGCACCCTGGACCTCGACGACGTCAAGCTCGTCAAGAATGCCATGAAGTGTGTAAGATCCTCGTACCTTCTCTCTCTCTCTGTTGATTACCAGTGACTGATCTCTGTTAGCTCGCCGACTTGACACTGAATCTGAATGGTGCAGACTGTGAACGATGTGCTGGTTGGCGTGACCTCTGCGGCGCTGTCGCGCTACTATTTCCGCAAGACCGGTTCAGGCGAGAGCAGCAGCGACAAGAGAAAGCAGCGGAAGAACATCCGCATGAGATCGGCGTTGCTCGTCAACATTCGGAAAACACCCGGCCTGCATGTAAGCCTGAAATTGGCTTGTACATTTTCCTCCAAGAAGATTTATTCCCTCAAAAGCTATCTACAGTTTAAAAGAGTTACCAAGACAGTTCATGAGTGATTCTGAACTTGTGCTTTGAGCAGACATTGGCACAGATGATGGATCCCAGTAAGGACAACGCTGTCAAATGGGGGAACCAGATCGGTTACATCGTGCTCCCGTTCCATATAGCGATGCACGACGATCCACTCGAGTACATCCGGCAGGGGAAGAAGACAGCGGACAGGAAGAAGAGATCTTTGGAAGCGGTCTTCACATATTGGAGTGGAAATCTAGTGGTGAAACTCCTCGGCATTAAGGTATTTCCTTCTCCTTAGTTTTGATATGACAATGCTTGCTTGATTTATCAATGTTGTCCAAATCCATAATCAAAAAACTTCACCAAAATTTCAAAGTATTCATACATAATTGTGTTAAACAAATGTGAAATTTTTCACAGGCAGCCGCGGCTCTCTGCTATGGCATGTTCACTAACACCACCATGTCATTCTCAAGCCTGGCCGGACCTACCGAGAAGGTGGAGTTCTATGGTCATCCGATCGTCTATATAGCGACAAGTGTCTACGGGCATCCACATGTAAGCACTTTCCCCTTGGTATTCATTCATCACTAACAAGGTGACCAATTGCGCGGATTCCTGATTTTTACAGCCTAATTGTTTTATTTGATTGTGTGTAGGCTCTAACCGTGCATTTTCAAAGTTACATGAACATCATGAAGCTTGTCCTTGCGGTGGACGATGAGCAATTCCCGGACTCTCATCAACTACTGGATGACTTTGCTGAGTCCCTCAGGCTTGTTCGTCAGGCAGCTTCAGCAAGATCGTAGAATGAGTTAAACTTAGATTTTAGCTAGAAGGTAGAGCATGACACAAAATTTGCACCAATGTACTATAGTCAGCCACTTGATGTATAGCCTGGTTGGCGAGTGTACACTCTCCCACGAATCACGAAGCTGGCAACGATTGATTTGTAAAGATCCTTGTCGAATATAAAAAGTCCTTTCTGTTTCATCAGTGTAAAAAATGCTCTTATATTATGGGACGGAGGGAGTAGATGTCAAGTGAAGTAGCGAAGCTCAAGATTGGGATTACCGCTGCCCTAGTCTATATGATGCCAACTTAAGAGATACTAGTGTGAATAATCATACATGATTCCACATTTTTTTTACAACATTGACTTGAAACCAAAGTTCAATCCACATGGTGAGAATAATAGAAGACCAAATATGATGAAGTAAAAGAAATAAGAAGATGCACTATTCACAATTTTTGCCTTTTTTGTTTATCTTGATGTACGTCTCTGTTTTGGTTCAAACTTTGCAAATTAAATATTTTTTGTGGGGGAACTTTACAAAGTAATTGATCATAACATACTCTTTCTCTAAAATACTTTTAGAAAAGTTTCACTATTATTTCCACTACTTTTGTTGTGTAACCTTCCTACCCTATGCAAATATGGCAGGTTATCCATTAGTTACCTGAATTAGTCAATAACCCAATAATTTTTTACATGAATCATTTTCGCAAAAAAAGGGCCATCGTCTCCGTAGATTCTTCTGCCTACAGGACAACCTATCACAATATTGATAATATGTAGTGTTTGTTAGTGCACAAAGCGTAATAAGTAACAAAACTAGATGCAAGAATATATACAACAACATGGACGTGGAGTATGTGATCACGGGTGAACAGTAAATTCAAAAATGTAAATTAATTCAAAAAATCTGATATTTTTAGCAAGAAACTTTGACATTTTGTTTACATGCATGCAAATTTTCATGATGAAATAACATTTGTGGAGGTTTGAAAAAAAAAACAAAATTGATGGCCAAACACTTTTGTGGGGGTTTGGATGAATGAAAAAAAATCAGCACTCCAAAATGCTTTTAAAAATAGTCTTTTTGGAGCATCAATTTTGTTATTTTTTCCCATACCTCCACAAATGTGATTTCGTTCCAAATATTTGCAAGCAGGAAGACAATTGAACAGTGTTTGTTGCTAAAAAAATAAGAATTGTGTCAATGTTTCTACTTTTTTTTCTTTCAATTTAACTACTTATTATTACGAAGATGCATTCGACTCGACTGTAGAAACTCCATGTTCAGCAAAATTGGGCTATTCAGGTATCTGCCACGATTATGAGGTAGCGTGGGATCGTAGTGCGGTGCCAAGGGGGCCGTCGCTTGTTTATTAGCGAGCGAGCTGAGCAGTTCATTCCATAAAGAAAACCGGGCATCTTCTTCTCGCTAAGTAAAGGATTTATTTAAATTGGGGCACGTCTATGTCCTGCATGACGCGGGATCGAGCGTAGTAGCCTCGCCTCAAGTGACGAGCTAATGAGTAGGCCTACTAGTGGGTTTCTTATTTCGTTCATTTGTTTTGACTTTTAACCTTTATTTATATTTTAGAGTATTCTAGATATATTTCTTAAATTACTTTATTTAATTCCCGAAAACATTACCCCACGTTTTGAGAAATGCTAATGTAGTGTATAAAATGTTTCCCACATTTTCAAGAAATGTTTGTGCAATTCAAAAAAAAAAACGTTCATGACAGTAATAGAAGGTCCACAGTTTTTTTGTTAATGCAATTTTAGAAATATTTATAAAAATATAAAAGCGTGTATGTATTTTATAAAATTTTTGGTACGTTTAAAAGCTGTTCAAAATATTACAAAATGGTCACATGTTTAAAAACATGTTTTATAACATTTTAAAAATCATTAAATAATTTTTTTGTTTGTGCAGTTTAATAAAAAATGTTCATAACATATATTAAATGTCATAAAATTTGAAAAAATGTTTGTAAATTTTTAATGAAATGTTGATGAACATTTGTTGGAAATGTGAACGTGTGTTTAAAATTTTTCATTTTGTATTTATAAAATGTTCAATGTTCAATTTGTAAATGATCAATATGCATTTATTTAAATGTTCAACCTGTATCTAAAATGTTCAACGTGTGTTTTAACAAGTAAACATGTATTTTTAAGAACGAACAAGAAAAACCAAGAGAAAAATCGATGAAAACCTATATGGAGAAAACAGAGAAAAAGAGAAAAAAAAGTGAAAAAGGGCGCGCATAACCTACCCAAACCCTACCAAAACCGTGGGGAAGCATTCTCGTTCCGAAACCGTCGTCAGCAATTATTGGGCGACCTACTTGAAGGATCTTTGTACGCGAGCGTCAATTGTTCCCGGTAGTAAGCTTCAGTGTGTAAGTCGGGCGACCCATTGTAGTCTTCGATCAGTCGCTTTGCCATGATGGCACGCATCCCCATGAACCAACGCTGACAGAACGAGGAAGAAGCAATCGTACGGCTCGCGAGGGAACAGATCTCACGCTGAGATCGGACGACCGTCGGTCCTTCTCGATCGTCGCATTCCCGGCCAGTTGAGGACTTGAGGTACACGCTCCCGCGATCGCCGATTGGTAATTTCTAATTTGCTATGCATATGCATGCAGTTATATATTTCAAGAAAAAAACCAGCTAGTACGTACTTCCTCCGTTTCTAAATATTTATCTTTTTAAAGATTTTAAATGTCTAAAATATGTCTATATACATCCGTATGTGATAGTCCATTTGAATCTTTAAAAAGACAATAACATTCATGCATGCTTCTCCTCGGCAAAGGTACAGGCCGGCGCGAACAGGCGCTCGCACCCACCCGATGCATGCGGCGTCTGTAAAACAAGATATTTTGGGAACTGCACGACACCCCTAACCAGGGTGTGGCTATCTCATTATATAGAGGTACCCAAGGGGTACAATACAACGTTACAATACAGAGGCTACGTATATACAGTCTAACACCCTCCCTCAATCTTAACTATGTCCTGAAGTACAAAGCAAGTTAAGATTGCGCCTACAGCCTACAAACTGTGGTTGTGGTAGAGGCTTCGTGAAGATGTCAGCAAGTTGATCCTTTGATGAGATGAACTTGATACAGAGTAGCTTCTGTGCAACACGTTCCCGAACAAAGTGATAATCCACCTCAATGTGTTTTGTCCTCGCATGAAACACTGGATTAGAAGAAAGATATGTAGCACCAATGTTGTCACACCACAGAACTGGAGGACGAGCTCGAGGAACACACAACTCTCTCAACAGAGACTGTACCCATATGATCTCAGCAGTTGCATCAGCAACGGCTTTGTATTCAGCCTCAGTACTGCTGCGAGACACATTTGCTTGCTTGCGAGCATTCCAGGCGATCAAGTTAGGACCCAGAAATACCGCATAACCCCCCGTGAATCGCCTGTCATCCGGACAACCAGCCCAGTCGGCATCAGAGAAGGCCGAGAGCTCATATGACGGTGCCGGCTGAAGATGCAGACCATAGGCAGCAGTACTACTGACATAGCGCAAAATACGCTTGATGGCTGACCAGTGAGACGTCCTGGGTGCATGCAAAAACTGACAGACACGGTTAACTGCATAGGAGATATCAGGCCCGGTGATAGTGAGATATTGCAGACCACCAACAATACTGCGATACTCAGTAGCATCATCAGCCGAGAGAGAGTCACCATCAAGAGCAGACAACCGATCAGCAGCAGACATCGGAGTGAAAACAGGTTTGCATTTGAGCATTCCAGCACGACGCAACAAGTCCAAGGAGTACTTCTTCTGAGTGAGAGTCAAACCTGCCGAGGACCGTGAAACCTCAAGACCAAGGAAAAAGTGAAGAGCACCCAAATCCTTGACAGCAAAATCATCACGAAGAGCAACCACAAGGCGATCAGCTGCAGCAGCCGAAGAACTGACAAGGATGATATCATCAACATAAACCAGGATATACATCGTAACCTCAGGGCGCTGGAGGAGGAACAGTGATGTATCAGCAGTGGATGGAGTAAACCCAAGAGCCCGAAGAACGGATCCAAGGCGAGCATGCCATGCACGAGGAGCATGTTTCAGTCCATACAGCGCCTTGACCAGATGACAGAGATGATGAGGTCGTGTCGGATCAACAAAACCAGGCGGCTGACGCATATAAACCTCCTCCTCCAGAATGCCATGGAGAAAGGCATTCTGTACATCAAGCTGACGAAGGAACCATCCACGAGTAATCGCAAGAGACAGTAGTAACCGAATGGTAGTAGGCCTGATAACTGGACTGAACGTGTCTTCATAATCAAGACCATACCTCTGTTTGAAGCCCTTGGCGACTAACCGTGCCTTGTAACGCTCAATGGAACCATCAGCATGGCGCTTGACCTTGAAAACCCACTTGGAATCAATGATGTTGACACCAGACTTTGGAGGAACAAGACGCCAAGTATCATTCTGTTGGAGGGCATAAAACTCTTGTTCCATTGCAGCACGCCAATGAGGAATACTCAACGCAGCCTGAAAGTGACGAGGCTTTGCATTAGGGTCGCCAGCAGTATGAGCCATGCACGCAGCAAGCCACGCAACCGTGCCATCTGTCCGCTCTTTCGGGCGAAACACACTAGACTGGCTCCGTGTGCGCGGTCGAAGTGTGACGGCAGAATCTGCCGGAGCCGGAGCAGGAGCAGAATCAGCAGAGGTCGTGGACGAGGCCGAAGCCGAGTCCGGCGAGTCAGGCTCCCCGGTGGCCGAGGCAGGCGACGAGGCCGCTGGGCTAGCGACAGCACCGGCCGGCCCAGGGGACGCCCCCGCCAGTGGCCCAGGCGAGCCACGCAAGGCTGGTGACGCCCGCGAGCCAGGCGAGCCGAGCGAGGGTCCCGCTGGTGTGGACGAGGCTCGCGGGTCGGGCGAGGTGGCCACTGGCGAAGCCTGCGAGCCGGGCGAGGCGGCTACTGGGGTGGCAGGGTCCTGCGAGTCGGACGAGGCGGGCGAGGCACCCGCCACTGGCGCTGGCGTGGGTGAGCCAGGCGGGCTGACCGCCTCGGGCGACCGGAGAGCGGGTTGGCGGGTGCCACCCGTTATGCATGGCACATGCACGTCCCGACCAGAAGAATCATCAGCGACCTGTTCATCAAGGAGCTCGAGCCGAGCACCGCGTCCAATACCTGCAGCATGATTAGGAAGCAACGCAGGGGCATATGCAACATCCACAAACTGATCAGGCGTAGGTGTAGACACAGGCATTGATGGTGTGGAAGTGGAAGTGGTGAGGTCAGTCGGAAGTGCACGAAAGGGAAACACATTTTCATCAAACACAACGTCACGAGAGATGTAGACGCGGTTGGTAGGAACATGTAAGCACTTGTACCCTTTGTGAAGAGAACTGTACCCAAGAAAGACACACTTCTTAGACCTGAACTTTAGCTTGCGCTTGTTGTATGGACGGAGATGAGGCCAGCAGGCACACCCAAACACCTTGAAAAAAGTGTAGTCCGGAGTCTCATTAAGCAAGAGCTCAAGCGGAGTTTGCATTTTCAGAAGCCTCGAGGGTAGCCTGTTTATAAGAAAACAAGCTGTAGAGAAAGCATCACTCCAGAACCGAAACGGGACGGAGGCATGAGCTAGCAAGGTTAAGCCAGTTTCAACAAGATGACGATGCTTACGCTCAGCAGCACCATTCTGCTGATGTGTGTGAGGGCATGACACGCGGTGCGAGATCCCAAGCTCATTAAAAAACGAGTTGAGGTTGTGGTATTCACCCCCCAGTCGGATTGGACATGGATGATTTTATGCTTAAGAAGGCGCTCAACATGTGCTTGAAACTGAATGAAGACATCAAACACATCAGACTTTCGCTTAATAAGATATAACCAAGTGAAACGGCTGTAAGCATCAATGAAACTGACATAATAATTGTGACCACTAACGGATGTCTGGGCATGACCCCATACATCAGAAAACACAAGCTCAAGAGGATGTTTCACAACACGACTAGACTCTGAAAACGCAAGCTGATGACTCTTGCCCTGCTGACAGGCATCACAAATTGTTTCAGCAGTTTTATTGGACACAACTGGTAGATCATGACGATGCAAAATATGTCGAACTATGGGAGTCGCCGGGTGACCAAGGCGCGCATGCCAGTGTGTAGGCGACACACGAACACCACTGAACACCTGAGGAGAGGACGACATGGAAGAGGAGCGCGGCGCATCAAGTGCATACAGGCCATGGCGAAGACGACCGCTAAGCAGAACGGCCCTCGTGTCCCGATCCTTGATAAAGAAACGAAAGGGGTGAAACTCAGCAAGGACATTGTTATCACGGGTAAGTTGAGGAATGGACAACAAACTACGTGTAGCAGAAGGAACACGAAGGACATTAGATAGATGCAATGTGCGAAAGTTGTGTGCAAGGAGAGAAGCCTGACCAACATGAGAGATGCACATACCTGCTCCACTAGCGGTGTGCACCTGATC
The DNA here is from genome assembly GCF_002162155.2 of Triticum dicoccoides. Taxonomy (NCBI): domain Eukaryota; kingdom Viridiplantae; phylum Streptophyta; class Magnoliopsida; order Poales; family Poaceae; genus Triticum; species Triticum dicoccoides. Next base: position 659,334,690 of record NC_041381.1, read on the forward strand.
ATGACCGCGATATGGCTCCTGAGTAGAGAGCTTACCCATCTCACCGGTGAGGTGGTTGGTAGCTCCAGTGTCCATGTACCATGCAGGATCAACGGAGTATGACGGAGTGCGACCATGATCATGACTCGTCACAGCAGCGGCGGCCTGCTTGTCGTTCCCCTTTCCGTTGTTGCCAAGGCCCAGAAAATCCTGCTTGTAGCGACGATGACAGCGAGAGGCAATGTGGCGCTCCAAGCCACATAGCTGGCACGCCTGTTGGGCACCACAAGAAGAACAACACGCCACGGGCCGGTTACCACCTGTGATGGTCGGAGCGCTGCCCCTCGAAGCTGGTGATGAGGGCAGCGCTGGTTTGCCTCCGGACGAAGATGACCGCTGAGGCTTGCCGCGAGTTGCGGTATTGGCGGAGGCGAAACTGGGAGAGACTCGGCGCGCCTTGATGCGCTGCTCGCGGCCAAGCAGACGGGCGTAGAGCTCACGAGGTGGTAGCGGGTCATCGCGACCGTGAACGTTCTCAATGAGATTGTCATAATCATCATCAAGCCCATTCAGTACGAAGGTGGTGAACTCCTGATCCTGTAGCGACTGGCCGATGGAGGCCAATGTGTCGGCGAGACCCCGCATCTTGTTGAAGTAGTCGGTGATGCTGAGGTCACCAAGCTTCGTCTCACCCAACTCGGTGCGGATAGAGTGAGCACGCGCCTGAGACTGAGAGGCAAAACTGGTGTGAAGCGCCGCCCACGCCTCCCGGGATGTAGCGGCGAAGATGACCAGCGACGAGACGCTCGGGGTGAGCGAGGACTGGATGGCGGAGAGGATGGCCTGATCCTGGGCCACCCAGGTGTGGTACGCTGGGTGGTGGGGTGGTGGACACGGTATGGACCCGTCAACATATCCCTCCAAGTAGCGGCTCCGCAGAAGAGGCAACACCTGGGCACGCCAGGACAAGTAATTATCCGGCGCAAGCTTCACCGGTAGCAGATGTGAAAAGTAGAACGGTGACGACGCGGCGACCGGGTCGGTATGAGCAGCAGACACCGGATACAGTGCGGGAAACCCGGGAGGACCAGCAGCGTGGGCCCCGTAGGGCGGGACGACCGCGGCCCCGGGAGGATGCGGCTGTGGCGCGGCCACAGCCCCGTACGACGGCTGTAGCGAGGCAGCCGCCTCTCCTGTGTAGGAGGCCGCAGCCCCGTGCGGCCCTGGGTAGGCTGCGTAGGGGTGCTGGGGAGGCAACGGCGAAGATCCATAGGGGTGGCTCGGTGGCGCCGCCGGTAGTTGATGTAGAGGCGGCGCACCAAACGCCGGCCACGAGGATGGCGGCAGCGGCGGAGCACCAGGAGCCATCGGAGGCGCGCCATGCGGGTAGTAGCCGTAGGGCGAGGGCGCGGTAGCGCCATAGGCCGGCGGCGGGGCGGCGTCGTAGAGCGGCGGCGCGGCGGCATCGGCCGCGACTGGGGCTAGGTCACCCGAGGTCTCGCCATGCGGGCGAGATTGGATCGGGGACCCAGGCGGCGGCGGGGCCCCATAGGCCGCCACGAGAGGCCCAGAGGCGAGGAACGGCGAAGAAGGGGCAAGGACCGGCGCGGCAGCGGCCACGGCCCGTCGGCGCGACGGCGGCGGCGGCGGGAGCAGCGGAAGACATCGTGATCGTGACCTAAACTGATACCATGTAAAACAAGATATTTTGGAAACTGCACGACACCCCTAACCAGGGTGTGGCTATCTCATTATATAGAGGTACCCAAGGGGTACAATACAACGTTACAATACAGAGGCTACATATATACAGTCTAACAGCGCACGCGGGAGCACGCCCCAGTACTGCGCTGGCCGACTGCTCGTGTGATGCGCGCGATTAATGCAGACCAATCAGCCAGTCCCCGTCTATAAGAAAGAACCGCACAAGCTGCCGCACCCGTCTGCCATTATTCCCGGCGAGTCGGCGACGAAATACTGACTCCATTCTTTCCAGGTTTCGCCATATGTCCGGCTCCTCCGAGCTGCCTTCCATCGATGGCGATGGCGGCGGCGGCATGCCGTGGCAGACCGCTTCGGCAACCGTTGCCCGGCCACTGCCCATCTCCGGCTCGCACGTCCTCAAGATCGACGGCTACTCCCGCACCAAGAGCCTCGTCAGCGGCGAAGGCGTCACGTCCGAGACCTTCGCTGTTGGACGCCATCGCTGGTTCATGAGGTACTTCCCGGACGGCCACTCGTCCGACCAATCTGGTTGGATATCCATCTATCTCCATCTTGTTCACCCCGATAGTGATGACGATCACGTCGATGCCCGGTGCAAGATCAGTTTGCTCGACCAGGACGGGGAGCCGGTGCCGTCGCATGGCGCCGACAGCCAAACATGCCACACCTTCTCGAGCAACACGGGACCATGGGGCTGTCCGTGGCTCATCACAAGGAGGGACCTGGAGGAATCGGTTTACCTCAAGGACGATGTTTTCAGTGTCAAGTGCGAAATCACCGTGCCCGGGGAGATCTTCACGGAGCCCATCTCCATGTTTGTCGCCGCGCCGCCTTCTGACATGCACCGCCATTTTGGCCGGCTCCTCTCCACCGGCGACGGGGCTGATGTCACGTTTGAGGTGGGGGGCGAGAGGATTGCGGCGCACAGGTGCGTGCTCGCCGCTCGGTCATCGGTGTTCATGGCGGAGCTTCTTGGACCGCAGAAGAAGGAGAAGGCCGGTGCTTCTTGTGTGCGCATCACTGGCATGGAAGCTGGAGTGTTTAAGACCATGCTCCATTTCATTTACACAGACTCGCTGCCAGACATGGAGGAGGGTGACGCGGTAGTGATGGCTCAACGTCTGCTTGTAGCGGTGAACGAGTATAAACTTGAGAGGCTAAAGTTGCTTTGCACGCAGAAGCTCTGCAGATACATGGACAAAGACGTTGAGCCTCATCAACCGTTCGTGAGCTTTGTTTGATGAGTGTTCTTCTTCTGTTCTTCAGCATCTCCTTCCTTGTGTTCCGTCCACGTCGAGCCATGTAAAAGTAGTACAAAGATCGCCATAAGGGGGCATGCGATTGCTCATTAATTTGAGATCCTGGTTAGGGAGAGCAGGAATATCAAATGTTCGCTTTACTAGTTCAACATCATATGTAGCCAGAGTGATTGACAAAATTAGGGGTTTGCGTCCCATTGAACTACCACTTTTAAAAAAGTGACCGGCAACTACCAAAATTTTCTAAATTCGTGACAAACTACCACTTTCAAATAATGTCTAGTTTAGACAATTTAAACGTGTTTATGACAGGCGCGGCCCATCTGTTAGCGTTGACGTGGCGTCAAAGTCAACTTCACAGGGCGTCCGGCAGGAGCGGCTGCGTCGGCCTCGCCCGAACCTGGGTGGCTGGAGGCCCGGGACGCCGGCGGCGAGCGTCGGCGTTGGGTGGTGGGTAGCAGCGGCAGCCCGGAGCGGCAGCAGCAGGCAGCATCGCGGGCGGAGCGGCGCGGGACGGTTGCGGCACAGGCGGGCGGCGGCGCGGCTCGGCAGGTGTGGCCCATAGCCGGCGGGGCACGCACGGGTGGCGCGGCGGCGGGCTGTGATGCAGCAGCAGCAGCACGCATCGGCAAGGGGGGGCAGGGGAGCGCGGTGGCCAACGGCGGGGCGCGGGTGAGCGAGGGAGCCGCGGGAGGTTGGCGGGGCGCACGACGCCAGCGCAGGCGTGCGAGGCGAGCGTAACAGCAGGCAGAGGCCGGGGCGCGACACTAGGCCCTCCTTGCTGAGCCCGGTGGACGGCGGCGGAGGTGGTGCGCAGGTGCACGCGAGGTGTTTGGGAAAATGCAACATGGAGAGGAGGAAGAAGGAGGAGGTTGACGCTGACAGATGGACCTCGCCTGTCGTAAACACGTTTAAATATTCTAAACTGTTCATTATCTGAAAGTAGTAGTAGTTTTTAGTCACGAAATTAGAAATTTTTGATAGTTTTCGGTCACTTTTATAAAGTGGTAGTTCGATGGGACGCAAACCCCTAAAATGATAGTTTTTTTTGTCAATCACTCTATGTAGCCATGGTCATCCAACCAGCCAAAACATGAATCTAGGTGTATTCTCTGAACAAGCAGCAATAATGCCAACTCAGCGACAAACCACGGCAGCCTTCCATGCAAGTATGCCACAGTCACACTAGAAAATATTAGAAAACAAAAACATGATAATCTAGTTCCCAAATTTATAACGGTTACCTGGTTGGAAAATGTATGTGAGACTGCTCAATATTAATACAATACCAATCTTAGATTATCTCGAGCATATCACCAAAAAAAACTCCGCCTGCAAGACCATAGTGGGGAGTAACTTGGACTAGTAACATACATATGTTGGTCGTCTATATTACTACCTCTATAGTGGGGAGTAACATATGTGTGGTGTCATGCAACACTTTATTTATTAGGTTGTAAACTCATTATGTCTTGGTATGTGTGATGTTATAACTCATTATGTCTCGCAGAAGCAAAACCATGACTCTCTCGAAAGGAAAAAAAATAGAAAGCGTGTTTTTTTCGTTTTCGAGAGGCACGGCCGTGACTCTTGCTAAAACACAACCGTGCCTCTCGCGGAAGCAAAAAACCGTGACTCTCGAAAAAAAACAGATAACGCGTTTTTTGCCGTTTCTGAGAGGCACGGACGTGACTCTCCAGAAAGCACACCCGTGCCTCTCGCGGAAGCAAAGCCATGACTCTCACAAAAGAAAAAATAAATAGAAAACACGTTTTTTTGGTTTTCGAGAGGCACGGTCGTGCCTCTCACGAAAGCAAAACCGTACCTCTCACGGAAGCAAAACCGTGACTCTCGCGAAAGGGAAAAAAAGAAAAAGTGTTTTTTCGCGTAATTTTTTTTTGTTTTTTAATTGAAAAGCTAAGGAAGAACGGTGGAAAACAAAAACGTCGAAAAAAAATAAAAAAACGTTTAAAATGACGAAAACAAATGCTAAATAATAATAATAATAAAAAAATCCGGAGGGACCGTCTAGAGTGCGACACGTGGCGAATGACTGAGAGCGCGTCAAGTGGCGCTGATTGTTGCGAGGCTCCTGAAGGAGATAAAAATAAAACTGACCTATAAAAAAGGACTGTTAAATCGGTAACTGGGCCGGCTAGAGCGCCCGTGCGGGTGCGCGTCGCCGGTTTCCCTACAAAAAACACCTTGACGGCTGACCCGGAGTGGATTTTGAGTTGGACAAGGCTTCTGTTCTGACCCGCGGACGACGGTGGATTCCCGTCGCAGGCTCGCACCGCGAGATCGTCGACTCCCCATGTCCCCCGCTCGTCGGCACACAGGCTCTCTTCGATTCCTTTGCCGATTCGCCGCGATCCACTATGCATTGCATAGGGCACGGCGTCGGCATCGGCACCGTCGTCGGCAGCGGAAACTCCTTCCTCCTGCAAAAACACGTATGTTCTCTGATGCATCTTCTGTTTTATTAAACCAAAATCGATCCCACTCACTCACTGAGCAAATTTCAGATTATTTGAGTTTCTGTCTATTTCAGCTTCTCTGTGCACCAAGTTTTTTTACCTTTCCTTGTTCAAGCACCGCTGGTTCATGCGAATTCATAATGCCCTCTTGCAAAATTTGAGTTGAATGAGCAAAATTGAGACATACTACTGTGTTGCAGCTGCTAGTGGGTCAAAGGTTCCATCCGCTGAAACAGATGCTGCAACCTGCCAACAAGGTCAAGGTGCCGAAAATATGGGACGCCAACTTGGTTTTGAGGAACTCCCAGAGGTATGTGTGTAGCCTGCGACCTAGTATATATCCTAGTTACAAGTAACTTTTTACCGCAACTGCTAGCACAGGATCATGATGCACATGGGCATCATATAGGAGTTTCAGTAATTCGGTGATGGATCCGCGGCCGACAGCGTTATTTATTGCAGTCTGGTACTAGCTACAATCCAATTGTTCAACTTATCAAAATTGGTTCTGCAGGACATCTTGCATCGTATACATTCTCTCCTGCCAATAGAAGATGCTGCTCGTGCTGCCTGCGTGTCCCGTGGATTTCTGCACTCCTGGAGACACTATTCCAACCTCATACTCATTGACAATGCCCTTTGTTTTGATGACGAAAATGTTGAGGAAAGAACAACCGATTTTATTCTCAGAATTGACAAAATTCTTAGAAACCATTATGCCAATGGGGTGACGGTGAAGACACTTCGACTTGAACTTATCAATTGCAGCAATATCAAGGGCTCCTACCTGAACAGGTGGCTCCGAATCACCATGAAGCCTGGGATCCAAGAACTTTGCTTGGTGATGCCTTCAGTCATGAGAAAAAGCTACAACTTTCCCTGTTCGGTATTATCTGATGAGGCAGCTGCAACTTCAATTCAGTCTCTTAGCCTCTTGGCTTGCGCATTTCATCCCACATCAACACTTGGTTGCTTGAGAAGATTGAAAAGTTTGCGTCTGTCTTTTGTCCATATTGCCGATGAAGAATTAGGGCACTTGCTCTCGAAATCATCCGCCCTTGAGCGGTTTGAGCTCTTTTATTGCAGTGGGATAACTTGCTTGAAAATACCCTATACGCTGCAACAGCTCGAGTTCCTCAGCGTTAAATATTGTAAGATGGTGCAGGTGATACAGATAGATGCTCCACAACTCTGCTCTTTTCACTATGACTTGACCCCAGTTATCTATGTCAGAAATTCTTCGCAACTTAAGAATGTTAACATTTCGGCTGTTGGCCCATCTAGTATTCTCTCTCATGCTCGCTTTAGCCTTCCGTCCATCGCACAAAATGTTGAGAGCCTCACCCTGTGCAGTTGTTGTGAGGTACGTGTATATATGTAAGACTTGTATATATGTAAGTCTCAACAATCAAATTATAAGGACCGTTCAAGTACGTGTATACATGTAAGACTTGTATATGTTGCAATAAAAACATGATTAATGGATTCTTTTTTCAGGATGCCAACACTCCCATGCTGTCATCCAAGCTCCCCCACCTCAAGAACTTGGAAATTATACTCAGGCACTACTTCTCCCCAAACTATGATGTCTTCTCTCTGGTTTCTTTTCTTGACGCTTCCCCTGCCTTGGAATCTTTCATCCTACGCGTAAGTCACTATGTATATATCTCTCATAGCTATCTACGCTTAATGTATTACACTTCGTTATCAGAACAATGGTAACTGATCCTACATACGTATCTTCAGCTAGAGCAGGATGCCTTGATGCGGGTTCCAGGTGTTGGAGATGACAATGAATACCGACAACAGAATCCGGAGTGTCGGCATAACAGCCTTAGGAAGGTGATGATCACGGGATTCTGTTCGGCCAAGAGCCTGGTTGAGCTCACAATTCATATCCTCGATAGAACACATTCACTCGAGCGCCTAACGCTGGACATAACCTATGGCTACGATAGACGGACTTGTAACATTGGCAAATTCCCGACAGCAAGAACAATTGGCCAATGCTGGCCGATTAGCAAGAGAGCTCTCGAGGAAGCTCATAGATCCGTGGAGACTGCGGGTAGATACATCAAGGAAAGAGTTCCCTCATCTGTTCAATTCGAGGTTCTGGGGCCCTGTAGTCGATGCCATATCGGGAAGTAGGTACCGGTAGATCAGTGATATAGTGGCTTATGTTTCTCCTTCTAGCTAAATAAGTATCCTTGGAATATTGAGCCTATTTTCTACCCAAAATTTGACTAATAAATTATGAGTTATGTGATTCAAGAGTTATGACATGTTTATTACTTTCCTGGGTTATAAATGATGGTTCATCTTTATGGTTCCATATGAATTCATATGTTAAAGTTCTTTCTGGCTAGACTTTGCCGGTTTTTCGTCATTGTGGTGTTGCTGTTGTTATGTGCAAGGTTATTATATCAGGCCTAATGTTACTTTTTTTTCCAAGATATGAGCCTAAATCAAGAATACTAGAGCAACACCACTATCCCATGAAATTCTTAGCTACAATACTAACAAAAATAATTGTATGCGCTCCGGTAAAGTATAGAGGCTACGACGAAGCATACCCCTCCTCATCCCAAACAACCCTTGAGCACACGTCCACGGAGATGATCTTCTATGCCAAGAGGCTGTGCAGCAAACAACTTGTGAAGTTCCTTTATGTGACTTGTATGATTCTTGTGAACTTTCTATGTTGCTTGTTATGTTGACAAAGATTTTTGGCCCAATTACATTCAGCCCCAAACTAGAACTTTCTATGTTGCTTGTTATGTGAACTTTAGGTGAACTAGATGACCCGTTGCAGGAACTGGTGTAGGGACCAATTGCAGCCCGAAAGTTAAGCGAATTATTGGAAGAATTTTTTTTCTTGAGCTATCTGCAAATGACTATGTTCATACTGCGTGTCAATTGTCTTGACAATGATCATTTCCCATATTTTTCTTTGGTGATTTGTTTTTCATGACATGCTCTATTTGCGATGGATCATTTTTGGCGTCTATGCTTCACGTGCTCCCGAGTCGCACTCTTAATTTCTTAGACCCTCGACCGCCTGGTCGGTTCCCCTTGTTTCCTTCTATTCATCTGATCCAGGGTGGGGTTCTCAGTCCGGATGTTTATGTTCACTAGCAAACATGCCCGTGCGTTGCAACGGGAGAAAAAAATATTGATGTGCTTCGCTACGAAGCAAACACCATTATCGTTAATCAGGTTGGACAGGTAGATGAAAAGTTTGATGATGACACAAATGATGAATTAATTAACAATAGATTTCTTTGGGGTGTTAGTCCGAAATTTACTACGTGAATCCTATAGTCAGCTAATCGGGTGAACAACCATAGCTTTAGATTACCATACTGATCAGACAATAAAAATGTGGTATACTTCGTCTGACGTCCAGGCATTCATGCTTCTGCCGTGTATGCTAACATGATGTCCTTATCGTATAGATGTTCTAACTTTCTATTCTATTGCAATATATGCATGATTTTTCATCACAGTTAAATCTTTGTTTAATCTATTGCATCTCAATTCATGGTTAGACGTAATTTGCTCTATTATCCTTTTAGATGATTATCACAAGTTAATGCAATCATACGTCAATTATTAATTTGTTCAAATCATGGTGGTAGGATATAACAACTTCTGTAATTACCTTTGTTTAGATGAGTCAAACTGAATCTTAAAAAGATAGTCCAGAGAATAAACGTACGTATATGCGCATGCTGATACACTCGAAGATTTTTACGACGACCTGAAGGATCCACAAACAAACAACGTGGTCTAGAAGAAACCAGTCCTGCCTCGCTGGCTCGCTGCGGCTCCTCCAGCGTCGTACTATCCACTACTCGTTGCTGGCCCCGCCTCGTTGCTCGCAGCATCTGCTCAGTTTCTTTTCAGCTTGGCTGTCGCCAAGTATTATCCTCCCGCACGCACCTTGCACCCGAAGCCGCCACCTACGCCCAGCGCCACCGGGATCCCGCCTCCCGAAAGCTCCGCCACCAGTGGGATCCACTTTCTCCGTGCATCCCCCCCGCACGCACCTCCCCGCACGCCGCAGAATCCCCTCCACCACCATGGCGTACCCCCGCCGAGATCCTTCTCAACCACCGGCCATGGCGCTCCCCTCCCCGAGATCCTGCCACATCACCGGCCATGGCGGCTCGGGCTCCTCTGCAGAGCCGGCTCTGACCCGCTCCCTCGAGGCCGCCATCGCTCTCGTACCTTGCGCGGCCTCGGACATCCTGCTCCACCATCGGCCATGGCGGCTCGGGCTCCTCTGCAGATCTTGCTCCGGCCGCTCCGTCGAGACCGCCGTTTTTCACAGGTATGCATGTGTAGTTATCGATGTTTTCTTTTCCCTATATTGTTATAGTGGGGTGTTTATTTGCAATCCGGATCGCCCATTTTTCACAGGTATGCATGTGTAGTTATCGATGTTTTCTTTTCCCTATATTGTTATAGTGGGGTGTTTATTTGCAATCCGGATCGCCGCCGGTACGAAAGGAAAACGGATCTTACGCTATAAATTATATGTTTGCTCCCAAAACAATATTTTAAAAATATTTAACAGGTAAAATTACCATCATATTTAAATTCCACATATTTTTCTAATAAAATTTTATATATAATATGTTTAAATCGAAGTTACGATTTAAAAAATACAGATAATTTAGAAAATCATTTGTTTGACTTAAATATATTTCGAAATAATATTTAAAAATACTTAACAGGTAAAAATAATCTCATATTCATATACTACATATTTTTCTAATCAAATTTCATATATAATATGTTCAAATCGGATTTATGGTTTAAAAGATATGGATGATTTAAAAAAACATTGTTTGACTTAAATATGATTAGCGGATGAATTACCTAAATCATCAGGGGGTTTTAAGAAAAATGTAAAATAATGGTTCGTAGGTGACTTAAATCCGAACCGCGGGTTGATTTCAAGTAAACACAGGGACTTTTGTGTAAAATATGAAAAACGATTCGTTTTAACTTAAAACAGGACTGTGGGTTGAATTCTCTGAAATAGAAGGACTTTTCTGAAAAATGTCATGACGGACGAAAGAAACCCAATTTGCTTTATTATTAGGTAAAGATAAGGTAGAGATTTGCCTTGAGAATTTTTTCTTTCGAAAAGGAGGATTACCCCCGACCTCTGCATCAGCGTGATGAACACATCCATCTTGACTAATTATTCACTAGAGTCTGACAAAATTAATATAAGGATCAACCCGAAGCCCCCTTCGCAAACAAAGTCGCTACACCTACAGCAATACAGATGTGCCTTGTCCGCATAACAGACACAATCTAATCCAGAGGTCTTAATACCATCCAGTCTAGGCGTCCTATAACATGCATCGCCTGCGCACGCTGAAGGATCCGCCACCGCCATCTTCCGCCATCCCGTCTTCAGGAGGAATCGCTGCATAGATCTTTCCAGTCCCATCTGCCATTGATGTCACAATGACACCAGACAACGCCACTAGCCTGCACGCTCGATCAAACCGCGTCCAACTCTGAGACTCCACTACTCCACGTCGCCGAGACCTGTCGTCTTCAATGTGGTCGATGTAACACCGATCCACCTCTTGGCTTCTCCAGTGAATCACTGCTCCAAGACAATGCCTCCAGGAGGGAGAACGCAAAGTCTCCGTCATCATCCAATTCGGGAGACCCAGACCTAGGGTTTCCCCCGTAACAGCTACCACCTGGAGGAAGACACTACTAGGGAAAAGCCTATACACAGAGGTATAGCAGTAGTGCTGGTTAAAATAGGGCGCTACTGCTAATCTGTAGTAGCGCGTTCACGCAAAGCGCGCTATAGCTCAAACGTTAGCAGTAGCGCATGTCCAGAAACAAGCGCTACCACTATAATTCCCACGGCTTAGCCGATAGGCTACACATAGTAGTAGCGATCCATATAGAACCGCGCTACCGCTACTTACTTTGTAACAACGCGTTTTCTTCTAAACTCGCTACTGCTAAAGGATATAAAATTAAATGAAAAGCAAATAGAAAGGTAATTAAAAATGAAAGAAATAGAATAAGATGAAAGAAAAAAAAATAAAATGTGAAAAAAAAAATAAATGAAAAAGGGAAAAAAGAGAAAGGAGTAGCAGTAGCGTGTATACCAGAACGCGCTGTAGCTAACATAGCAGTAGCGCGCTTTCTGGAACACGCTACTGCTACTTCTGAATTAACCACCCGCCCCGGCTCAAAATTTGGCTAAGTCCTCCATCCCCCCTTTCCCCTACTCCTCTGTCGCCGGCGCCCGAGACTGCCCTCACCGCCGCCGCCCGCCCTCAACCTCAGCGCCGCCGCCCGCCGCCCGAGCCCGCCCAGCACCGCCGCCTCCCGATCCCGATCCCGCCATCGCCGCCCCAACCTCTCCGTCGCCGAGCACCTCTCCGCCACCATCTCTCCCCTCTCTGTAAGCCCCCCACCCCACCCCACCCCCTTTCTCTCTGCTTAATTAGTTAGTACTAGATTTTTTTAGTAGTAGTAGATGTTAATTTAGGATTCATAGATAATGATTTTTAGTAGTTGAACTAGTTTAGTTTTAGTTGAACTAGTTTAGATTTAGTTGAACTAGTTTAGTTTTAGTTGAACTAGTTTAGTAAGTAAATTAATAAACTAGTTGAACTAGTTGAACTAATAGAACTAATGTATTTTTAGTAAGTAAATTAATAAACTAGTTGAACTAGTTCAGTTTTAGTTGAACTAGTTTAGTAAGTAAATTAATATAACTAGTTGAACTGCTTTATTTTTTTAGAAAGAACTAGTTTTTTTTCTATTTATAGTAAGTTTATATTTAGTAAGAACTAGTTGAATTAACAAAACTAGTTGAACATGTCATATTTGTTGTTATTTTTTTAGTTTAAGCAATTATTCGGGATGTATTAGTGATAACTTATAGGGTTTTTGCTTTTGCAGAAATCAAGGAGCCCCTCCATCATCCCCGCTGTCGTCCCCGTCACCGACCCCCTGCGACCTCGAGGTGAGACCTGCCAAATCTCCATGTATATCTTGTGTTGCTCATATAGGATATGTGGTTGCCCAAGTGGCCGGTCATATTCAGGTTACACCTCCGAGTGGCCTATGTTTTGCCGGAGTGTTGATTAATTTCCGTTCCGGCAAATTTCAGGCGCTCGATATGTCCTTTTTAGCAAAGGTCATGCCGGATTTTTTCGTGAATTTTGGCGTGACTTGTGCTAGAATATGTACACGTTTAATCTTTGAATTATGAACTTAGGAAATGTCGTACTCGGGCGACGACAGTCTCCCAGTGGACTGCAGCTGGTGCCACGACGATCGAGGTATGTGCGACAGGTTCGTTGAGCTGGACGAAGATCGGCGCTTCAGCATTAAGCTCGAGGAGATATTCGATGTTGAAACGGTACGCAACTATTTTTTTCGTAATTAAGCATGACTTCAACTATTTCAACGTCTAATTTTCATATTTTACAATTCGACTAGCTTATCCCATGCCATGCAAGACACTATGTCTTGAAGAGAATGGGTTTTGAAGACCATGAAAATTTTGAAACAAAGAAAATACACCTAAGGACCCATCATGATATGGATTTTAAAATAAATCTGTGCAATGCTCAGAGCATAATCCATTTTGGTTGCCAAAATTGGAAAGCACTTTGCAAAATGTATGGTTTTTATGAGGGTATGATTGTCACCATGGATCTTGATGATCCCGACATTGAGCAAGACAATATGGACATTTGGATCCTTGTTGATACGCTTCCGATTCTACCGCAATGTGAGTTTCTCAAACATAGTTATTAACTAATTTATATTGTTTATTTCAAAATAGTTGACAGCTTATTTCCATTGACAGCTTATTTTGATTCTTCAAAAAATGTGCGGAAGATGATAGACAAAACCCACTACACTGATCGCTCCGAATTAACTTATAAGGAGAAAAGTCATCTGATCGCTTATTGTACTTATCTTGAGGATTACAATACCTATTATCGAACTCCTCCAAATTATGGTGAATACGTGCCACTAGTGCACGTGTTGAACCACGGTAACTTCTATGGAGATAGCCTGATAAGATTTTTTTACTATTACGACATCCGTGCATCTTTTGCATATTTCTAAAACTAGTACATCATTGCTAACTACGAAGTTATTACTATGTTTTTCAACAGAAAATCTCGATGGATTGTGTGCCTCATCTGATGTATCTGAATGGTCTCCTTAGAGTTCTGAACATACTACCAAGTCAATCTAGGGAGCTCACCTGTGCATATCGGATTTCTAAAACCGGTGATCACATGCTCATCAAAGAATGGAAAAAATGTTTGGACATTCGCAAGGAGGTTCTTGGAAGTAACATTAAGTGAAAGGCAAGAATTGGAGACAGGATAATCTCCATTCTCCATAATGGAGAGTTAGGGTGAAAGTGCTGGTTATCGACTGGAGGGGGGGGGGTGAATAGGCGATTTTTATGAAAGTCTTCAAAACTCGGAAGTTTCGAAGACAAACAACAGAAATGACCTATTTGATATGCAGCGGAAGATAAACTAGCATAAGCAAGCCATAGTCAAATATGCAATGATGTGAAAGTACAGGACTAATAGCAGCTAAGTAGTAAGGATCAGGATGGAAGATAGTGTGAAGCCAATCAACAGTAGTAGTCAAGCAATGAAGTCAAACAAATACACAGATAGGCAGTGACTTCACGAAGACAAACTCAAAGTAAAGGAGGGAAGGGATAGAACCAGTCGCTTGTTGAAGACACCTGATTTGTTGGACCAGTTCTAGTTGCTGTGACAACTGTACGTCTGGTTAGGGAGGCTGAGATTTAACTCAGAAGACCGCGTCTTCACCTTATTCCCCTTGAGCTAAGGACACCTAGTCCTCGCTAATCACTCTGGTAAGTCTTCAAGGTAGACTTCCAAACCTTCACAGACTTCGTTCACTCGGCAATCCACAATGACTCTTGGATGCTCAGAACGCGACGCCTAACCGGCTGGAGGATACACAGTCCTCAAGTGTAATAAGTCTTCAGGTCACACAGAAAGAAAGACTTCAGTGATGGCTAACACTCTTTGGCTCTGGGTGTTTGGGCTTTGTCCTCGCAAGGATTTCTCTCTCAAAGGCTTCGAGGTGGGTTGCTCTCAAAACAACAAAAGCCGTGCACTAACTCTGAGCAGCCACCAATTTATGGTGTAGGGGGTGGGCTATTTATAGCCACAAGGCAACCCGACCCGATTTGTCCGAAATGACCCTGGGTCACTAAGGAACTGACACGTGTTCCAACGGTCAGATTTCAAACACACGCGACAACTTTACTTGGACTACAAGCAAAGCTGACTCATCCAGCTCTGGATAAGATTTGCTCTCATTGTCTTCGCTCGAAGACATAGGATTTGGGTTGAGCATCACTTCAGTCACTCTGACTTAGTTCACTTGGACCTCACTTAACAGTACAGTGGTTCCTATGACTCAACAAAGAAGAAAAGGAAACAACGAAACCACACAGTCTTCGCGCTCCATAGTCTTCACGCAATGTCTTCTCATGTCATAGTCTTCAATATGAATATCTTCTCATACCACCATTGTCTTCAATGTCTTCATACATTTTTAGGGGTCATCTCCGGTAGGTAAACCGAATCAATAAGGGACACTACCTGCGTTATCCTGCAATTCTCACAAACGCATTAGTCCCTCAACCAACTTTGTCGTCAATACTCCCAAACCAACTAGGGGTGGCACTAGATGCACTTACAATCTCCCCCTTGTTGGTGATTGATGACAAACTGGTTGAAGTTTTCAACGGGGATAAAGTATGTGAAATTGTAAAGGATAGGAAATTGTCTTCATAAGTAGCAAGGGCTCCCCCTGAAGATGTGCATATAAGTAATTTTGCTTTTGGAATGCAAATGCACATGGCAGGTTGTACTTGTGGAGATCCACTTCAACTTATGAAGATAATTCATCATGCATTAAATGATATAGCAAATAGGATGACATGCATAATGAAAAATGGACGTCTGCAGGATGATCTAAGTGCGGAAGTTATCATCGCACATGCGGAATTTATCATCGCATCACAGTAAAGCAAATAAGTAGCAGACGACCATCAAGTTTAGGTGTTACAACTCAAAGAACCAAATGTTTTTTTAAAAGGCAAGAGTTGTAAGCACGAGGCAAAATATAATGCAACCGCCCATATGAACCCGCTTGAAGACTGTCAACTCATACGCTTCTCCCCCTTTTGTCAGTAAGGACCAAAAAGGTGTGAAGACATAGAGCATCTACTCGTCCTCATGAGTAGGTGAAGCAGCAGGGTTATCGTCGTTGTTTGGCGGTGCAGACGAACTTGGTGCAGTGTTGATGCGTGCAGTAGTAGGAGGTGGTGAAGTAGCATCATCTTCGTCATCGATCACTCTGGCATTGACTGTTGCCGCGGAGGAAGAATATTCAGAGTCTTCAAGAGATGGAGTGCGACGTAGGACAGCAGTCCATGGAGGAGTGGAGTCAAACTGGAATCTTTCGTTGAAGCCATCGTCTTGAAGATCTGCTTGAGCACTAAGTAGGGTCAAGCTCTTCCATGATCGCCGGCAAGTTTCATGAGCAACAAAGGCATTCTTGATGGCAAGGTTACGAATGCGATTTACATCCACCAAGAGGCTTTGCATCTGTCTTTTGAGCCAAAAGTGATGTTTATCCTGTTTCTGATGAAGGGCCACAAGAAGTTCTCGGTCATTGAGAACGCGAGAACGCTTCCGAGGCCTTTGGGCAATGGTGCTTTCAGTGGTTTCAGTAGGTGCTCGATGAGGTAGACGAGTATTTCCAGCCAATGGATAGATTCGTGTTGCTGCTTGAACACCTTCAATAGTTTGAGTGAAGCTTTGGTGCTCAGCATTCTGAAGACAAAGAGGCTTCTTGTCAGGGTCAGAGTATATGGCTTCAACTGACATATCAACCTCTGGTAGGAAGATCACATGATTGCGAGCAGATGGTTGATAGTTGACAGCAGAGTGTTGCTTGATGAGGCGCATGACCCATGGAGCATAAAACTTCAGACCAAACAGATCAGATCCAGATGCAGCAAGTTGCCTGATGAAGAAATCATGTGCATTGAAGCTGATGCCATTGAGGATGTAAAAGACCAATGTCTTCATTGCTCCTTCAAGTTTTGCAGCTGATGAATGTCCTTTGATTGGCCATAAAGTCCACCTAATGATATGATATATAGTGCGCGGCAGATACTCAAGGTCATCAACAAAGAACTCCTTTGGATATTCAGCATCACGTGGCAAAGGCTTCATCATGCTCAGCATCTGGCTCATATTGGGTTCAGGCTCATGGAAGATGCTCTCCAGCGCATTGCGGTGGTTTTGACAACCAGGTTCATATAGCTCTCCGGGAGTGGATAGGCCAGTAAGCTCAATGATGTCAAGAGCTTTGGCTTCATGATGAACATTTCCTGTCATCCACTCGAGAACCCAGGTCTTGATATCTCTGTTGTAGCTGCGAATGTGGAGGGTAGCATAGAATTGAAGCAATAGCTCTTCATTCCAGTGTTCTTTGTCTGTCACAAAGTTGAGCAAACCAGCATCACGAAAGCAATCAAGTGCTTCTTCTAAGCACGGCAGTCCAGCAATGGCTTCAGTGTCAAGGCGCATATGAGGGAAAATGCGCCCTTGATCATATAGAACGCAGGAGTAATAGCTTCTCTGCCGATAACTCCAGAACCGATCTGATGATATCCTTGGCTTTGAGTAAGGGTTCTTGGCGCTGTCAAAGAAGGTATTGTGGCTTTTGAAGCCATTAGCATTGAAGGACCCTGGTGAGTTTGCAGTACCTGGAAACCTTGGCAGTCTTGGCTTGGGCTTCTGTACTTGAGGCCTATGCTCAACATGATAATCAAATTGAGGTCCAGAGGCAGTAGGCGAAGGTACCAGAATGGGCCATCGAACAGTGGTTAGCTGACCATGGCTGTATGCTTGCTCAATAGTATGGGGCCTTGGTGGCGGAACTGGAGCAGGGGCAACAGCTGAGGCTTCAGGCTGCACAACAAGTGCTTCTGGAGCATTTGCCTCATTAGCTTCAGGTGCAGTGGCCTCATTAGCTTCAGGCACACTGGTTGGTTCAAGCTCCACATTAGCTTCAGCCATGACAACGTCATTGGCTTCATTATCGTTGGTGGTGGCAGCTTCAACATTTTCACCCTCCTCTTGATGAACAGGAGGGTCGGGCACTGGCACATTCACATCAGGAACAACTTCTTCATTAACTTGGGGAGTAGGGACACATACGTCTTCTTGATTCTCTTCGGCTGATGCAGCCGGAATGTCTTCAGCAGCTTGGGCTTCAGACATGGAGACATTCACAGTTGGAGTGGGTTCAGAAAATACTTGACGTGCAACAGGTTGGAGTTGCACTTCTCCTTCTGGAACGCTCGACAGAGGGACTTGAGGCCTTTGTCCTTTGCGAAGCCTGCGAAGCGCTGGCAACGCCTTTGGAGATGGAGTTGGCTGGGCCTCAAAGGCTTCATCTTCTTCTTGCACGGGTGGTGTAGCTTGTTGTTGTTGTTGGGGAGTACTCGGTGAGTCTTGTTGCTGTGGGTGATCAGCCCACGATGCATCCTGAGCAATTGGCGTTAGAGGACGACCAATGCTGATGAGTTCGCTGTTCGTAAGAACAGGCGATGATACCACATTGTGTTTGATCTGAGGAAGAACTTCATCCTCTGCAACATTGTCTTCAGCAGCGGTGGGTTCAGCTGCTGGTATATCTTCAACTTCATGAGCCTCTGTGGAAGCAGGCTCATGAACTATCATCCTTATTTCTTGATGTTCTGACGCAGGGCGAACCACTGAAATGGGTTCAACAACTAAGGGCTCTGTGGAAGCAGCCTTAGTCTTCTTGGTCTTGCGCTTCTTCTTGGAGGGAGCGGCATCAGAGGCTTCAGTATTCTTCCTCTTTCTGGCTTCAGCCTCGGCAGCCCTCGTCTTCTTCTGTTCTGAAGCGGTTGTGGTGACCTTTGGCTTCGAGCCAGTCATGCTGCTTGGGAAGATAATGCGAGGGGCTTCTTGGCTTGAAGGTGCAGGCAGGTCAGCAGGAA
Organism: Triticum dicoccoides; assembly: GCF_002162155.2. Lineage (NCBI taxonomy): Eukaryota > Viridiplantae > Streptophyta > Magnoliopsida > Poales > Poaceae > Triticum > Triticum dicoccoides. The sequence continues at coordinate 659,353,244 of NC_041381.1, forward strand.
GCTTCTTCTTTTTCTTTGCAGCCATCCTGGGGTCAATGCCAGGACGGCCAAGTGACTTGCGCTTCTCAGCCTCATTGTAGGCAAGCACACACTTATCAGCCAAACTCTTCATGCGCTCACGAGAGCCTTGAGCTTCTTGGCGCTTCTTCAGAAAAGCTTCTTTAAGCTCATGCAGCATGACCTTGAAGTTTTTGACGTCTTGAACACTGAGCTTTGCCACATGCTTCTTGAATTGAGCCTTCTCATAATCAATTTTGTTCTTCAGCTCAATGATGCGCTGAGCAAGAGCTAGCTCAGAAGCAATGGCGCCATTGAAAGAGACGCTGATTCCAATGGGAAGCTGCAAATTTTCAAAGCTTAGATTGGGGGTGTCGAACCACTCATCAATGAAGTTATGGATGATCGCCACATCAAAGAGAGGCAAGTTGTTGAAGATTTCTGCTTCTTCCTTGCTTTTTATCAGTTGCTCAAGGGCATCATCAGCAAGATCTTCATCACTGGACAGATCGATGGGTTCTTCGCGCAGAATGGCGGCAAGAGTCAAGGCTTGATCAGTATGCCTGACAAGTTGCTTTTTCTTCTCCGTATTCTTGGAGATGCGGGATTGATCTTCAGACTGCACACTGGCTTCAGGAGGTGCAGTGGCCAGAGGCTTCACATGAGAAGCTTTTGGAAGAGCAGCTGATGGTGAAGCCTTAATCTTCTTTGGCTTCTACGGCCTTGGAGGAGGAGCTGGGGCTTCATCAGAATCAGCATTATTGTCAGAATGATCCACTTTGGCACCTTGTACCAAGATGTAGGAGATGAGGCCATCAAGGTTTGCAAAGGGGCCAATTCTATTTTCTTCAGCTTCACGTGTGCCATCATCACGGGGAGCAGAGGGACCAGGATTGAAGTCTAATCCCCGTGACTTCTTGTTTTCCTTTGCCGAAGCCTTAGCAAACTGGAAGTTGCGCTTGAAGAGATTGTCGTCACGACACCAGAGCAATGATGATGGGTCGGCTTCTTCAGGCTGTGGTCCACGGACCATGCAAGGATAGAAATCTTGTGCAATAGCTTCAACTCTGTTCTTGGGTTGAAGACCTCGATAGAGAATATCGCCCCAAGGACTCTTGATTGCATTTTTCTCTGCATATTCCTTGGTTACGAACTTGTACTTGAACCACTCTTTAGCCCAATAGCGTCGAATCCATTGGATTCGTGTCTTGCGCTGATGATATGTCTCTTCAGGATCTGTCTTGTAGAGCTCTGCTAGGTCATCAGGCAGATCTTTGGATGTTCCTTCTCGGTGCTGTCTGCCACCCTTCCTTGCTGATTTTTCTGCAGCCATGAACTTCAAACTGAATGGCTTCAATATGTTCAATGGCTTCAGAGACTTTCGCTTTCTGGTCAAGCAGGAACTGGCTTCAAGAGAATTGATATGATGCTGTAAGTACTCTGCAAACGAATGCAGACTATGAGAACCAAGGGATTCTCCCACGGACATGTACCTGTGACAGCATTAGAGATGCGAGGGAAGGAGAAGAGGTCATATGCATTCTCAGAAGATTTTGAAGATAAATCAGTTTGAAGACATTGACCTCATGATGCAAAGACATTCACTTATATGAGGTGAGTTGGTTCCAGATTTGTACCAATCCGTGAATAAGTATAAGTGAGGAATCAAACTAGATAGGAAATCTGAGTGAATAGACTAGGCATTATGAGATGCAGACAGAATAGATCTAACATTGAGTAGGTAGAAACCACTTTCGGTAAATAGGATGAATCTATGAAGATCAAAAAGGTGGTAAAAATAGAGTTATAATTACCGCACGAAGAACTACTAGATGGGATGAAATAGGAGACCGAGCAGTTCAGCTCACCGTGCCCTAACTTGGCGACGGAGGACACCTACGGCGACGGCGGAGAGGACGATGTCCGCGGCCGACGTGAGGACGACGTCGGATAAGTCGCGGCAGCTAAGCGCTTCGTCACCGGCGTCGTCGAGAGCTAGCTGTGGCGCTAGGGTTTTGACGAGGTGGAGAGGTGGAAGAAGGTTTTCTTGACCGCAGGGGACACGTATTTATAAGTAGGTGTGCGGCACAACGCAATTACGCAGGTGCCCCTGTCTGTTCACATCCGTGGGACACGTGGCAAACATGCAACATACTTAGAGTTGTCCCACGTTCCCACGCCCGCCAGGCATGTCGGAGAGTTGTTCCGGCTTCTCCGGATTGCAATAATAAGGATAAGTCATTTAAAACAGATTTAATGTTTGTCTCTTTGCCTTCTGCTGACTAGGACGCAGAGAAGACATTCGACAGTTTCAATAGAATGCTTATGATTTGGACAGATAGAGTTTGAGATAGAAAGCATAGAGAGGTTAGGGTCCGATCACATTCACTTAGTTCAAAAGATTCAACTTGAAGACATAGCTATAAGTGAATGCTGTAGAGGACAGAACACTAGTATATATATATGCAATCAAATCATCATAGTGCAGAAAATCATGAAGATAAGTTGAAACTGAAGTCAAAACAAATGCGAAGTCTTTGCAAAAATAACGCCATGAGTGAAACACTTCAAACAGAGAAATTTGGTGGTGGCGTTACCCACCGTATAGGAAGCATTAGACCCAGACACGGCGCACAATTATCGCGGCGCTCCGAAGTCAAATTCCATGTTATTGTATTCATACTCAGAGTGTAAATCTTCATTGATTGAAGATATACATTACTTTGTGTGTTGCACATCTAAGTCATCAACATGCATAAGTGTTAGGATGTGTGCCTGATCACAGGACATTAGAGGATTCCAAGATATTTAGCTCACACCGTAACTTGCAAAACCTTTTCTCATCCAAGGGCTTTGTGAAGATATCTGCAAGTTGCTCTTCAGTGCTGACGTGAATGATATCGATATCTTTCTTCATGACATGGTCTCTGAGAAAGTGATGAAGAATTTCAATGTGCTTTGTCTTCGAGTGTTGGACTGGATTGTTGGCTATCTTGATGGCACTCTCATTGTCGCAGAAGAGAGGTACTTGTTTCAGGTTGATGCCATAGTCCTTGAGAGTTTGCTTCATCCATAGAAGCTGAGCACAACAGGATCCAGCAGCAATGTATTCAGATTCAGCAGTTGAGAGTGATACACAATTCTGCTTCTTTGAAGACCAACAGACAAGTGATCGACCAAGAAAATGACATGTGCCTGATGTAGACTTGCGATCCACCTTGTCACCAGCATAATCAGCATCCGAGAATCCAACCAAATCAAATTTTGAGCCCTTGGGATACCATAATCCGAGTGTTGGGGTGTAAGCCAAATCGAAGAATTCGCTTCACAGCTAGGTGATGCGATTCCTTTGGTGCCGCTTGGAATCGAGCACACATGCAAACACTAAGCATAATATCTGGCCTAGATGCACATAGATAAAGTAAAGAACCAATCATGGAGCGGTATACCTTTTGACCGAACTCTTTACCATTGTCGTCGGGACCAAGGTGGTGTTTGGCTGGCATTGGCGTCGTATAACCTTTGCAGTCTTCCATTCCAAACTTCTTCAGACAATCTTTGAGGTATTTTTCTTGAGATATGAAGATGCCATTGCTTTGCTGACGAATTTGAAGACCAAGGAAGAACTTTAGTTCTCCCATCATGGACATCTGATATTGCTCTTGCATCATGTATCCAAACTCATCACTATACTTCTGGTTGGTGCAGTCGAAGATAATGTCATCCACATATATTTGGCACACAAACAGTTCGCCATCATATGTCTTCGTGAAGAGTGTGGGATCGAGGGATCCTGGTTTGAAGCTTTTGCTCTTCAGGAAGTCTTTGATCGTATCATACCATGCGCGAGGAGCTTGTTTGAGGCCATACAGTGCTTTGTTTAGCTTGTACACCATATCAGGATGTTTTGGATCTTCAAAGCCAGGTGGTTGAGCGACATATACTTCTTCTTCAATCTTGCCATTGAGAAATGCACTCTTTACATCCATTTGATATAGCAAGATGTTGTGATGATTAGCATAGGCTAGCAGTATGCGAATAGCTTCAAGCCTAGCAACAGGAGCAAATGTTTCATCGAAGTCAATTCCTTCAACTTGAGTATATCCTCGAGCCACAAGACGTGCTTTGTTTCTGACGACTTGACCATGCTCATCTTGCTTGTTTCGATATATCCATTTCGTTCCAATAATGTTATGCTTGCGAGGGTCAGGTCGCTTGACAAGCTCCCAAACATTATTCAGCTTGAACTGTTGAAGTTCTTCTTGCATGGCTTGAATCCATTCAGGTTCCATAAAAGCTTCAGCAACTTTCTTGGGTTCTGAGATTGACACAAATGAAAAGTGCCCACAGAAGTTTGCTAACTGTGTTGCTCTTGAGCGAGTAAGCAGACCAGGCACATTGATGTTGTCAATTATCTTCTCGATTTGTACTTCATTTGCAACACGAGGATGAACAGGATGAAGACTTTGCTCTTGCTGATCATTGTCATCATTGGGAGGATTGTCTTCGGTCTGAGCATTGTCTTCAGGTTGATTCGGTGCTGAGATGATAAGTTCCTCTTCAGGCTGTGCTTCAGAAGGCATGATTTCACCAGTTCCCATCAGCTTGATAGATTCGCTTGGAGGAGCTTCATCTAGTGTACTTGGCAGGGGTTCTCTTTGTGAACCATTGGTTTCATCAAATCTCACATCCACAGTTTCGACGATCTTGTAGTGAAAGAGGTTGAAAACTCTGTAGGAGTGTGAGTCCTTTCCATAGCCAAGCATGAAGCCTTCGTGAGCCTTAGGTGCAAATTTTGACTTGTGATGGGGATCCTTGATCCAGCATCTAGTTCCAAATACTCTGAAGTAACTGACATTTGGCTTCTTGCCAGTAAGGAGCTCATAGGATGTTTTGTTCAGAAGCTTATAGATGTAGACACGATTGATGATGTGACAAGCTGTATCAATAGCTTCAGGCCAGAACTTTCTTGGTGTCTTGTATTAATCTAGCATTGTTCGAGCCATCTCAATGAGGGTTCTGTTATTGCGCTGAACGATGCCATTTTGCTGAGGTGTGTATGGAGCAGAGAACTCATGAGTGATTCCCATTGTATCCAGATACAGATCAAGTCCCGTGTTCTTGAATTCAGTGCCATTGTCACTTCTGATATGCTTGATCTTCATGCCATAATTGTTCATTGCTCGATTGGCGAATCGTCTGAAGACATCTTGTACTTCAGTCTTGTAGAGAATTATGTGCACCCATGTGTATCTTGAGTAGTCATCAACAATAACGAAGCCATAGAGACACGACGTTGTTGTGAGGGTGGAGTAGTGAGTAGGACCAAATAAGTCCATGTGCAACAGCTCGAAGGGTTGAGATGTCGTCATGATTGTCTTCGAGGGGTGCTTTGCCCTCGTCATCTTTCCAGCTTCACAGGCACCACACAGATGATCCTTGTTGAACTTGACATCTTCGATGCCAATGACATGCTTCTTCTTGACAAGTGAGTGTAAGTTCCTCATGCCAACATGTCCCAACCTTCGATGCCAGAGCCAGCATTCTGAAGCTTTTGTGAGAAGACATACGACAAGATGTGGACTTGCTGAGAAATCTACCATGTATAGATCATCTTTCCTATATCCTTCAAAGACTAGAGACTTGTCAGATTCCATTAGTACAAGGCAACGATATTTTCCAAATAGCACAATCATGTTTAAGTGACAAAGCATTGAGACAGACATTAAGTTGAACCCAAGGGATTCAACAAGCATCACTTTATCCATGTGTTGATCCCTAGAGATTGCAACTCTACCTAGACCCAATACCTTGCTTTTACCAGTGTCAGCAAATGTGATTTGACTCTTGTCGGATGGACGTAATGTTGAGTCCATGAGAAGACTTCGATCACCAGTCATATGATTAGTGCATCCGCTGTCAATAATCCATTCTGAAGCTTTTGGTGACATGCCCTACAGTGCAGTTTGGAGGATAGGCTTCATAAGGTATGTTGTGAAGCATAAGCATTTGACGCACACTAGGATTATCACAGCTTAAATCAAGATTTGAACACACAGTATGACAGATAAGAGATTCATATGTGGAATACATAGTAAGTTATTTTATCATGCGTCCCTTTATGTTTTAGGTCCCCAGCAATAATATCGGACGCCTTTGATTGCTGGCTGGAGACCACATTCTGCAAAAGAGAGTTAATTCTTCTTCACCACCCACATTTTCAGGGGTGGCTTAGAAGCAATGAGTCTAAGTGCAGCATCTGAGAATTTTGGCTTTGAAGCCCTAGCAAATAGCCTTGCAGGAGCTAAATGATACTCATGTGAATAAGCAGAAAAGTTCTTGGTTTTATGAACATAGCGGTTTGAAAACACACATTCATATTCATAAGTTTGAGCACGATTTCCCTGCAAAACATTGGCGTTAGGGTGACTCAAGTGAGTCCTGTGTTCGTATGAAGCCGTTGGACCATATGATGCCTTTGGTCTGGGGTTTGTCTTCTTCCCTGGTGGTGTCATGATGACATTCACTGGAAGATTCTCAAGGAAGCTTTTGGGAACCCAGATCTTCTTCATAGGAGGTCCATTCCTGCAGTTAGTACCAATATACCTGGCAACTTCACCATTCTGATTTTTGAACAGTTTATAGTTTGCATCAAAGGATTCATCAATGATTATAGGATTAGCACAGGTAAATCCAGATAAAGTGGATGGATCCACTGAAGGTTCCTTTGTAGCAAGCCAAGTGGTTTTGGGATACTGCTCAGGCTTCCAGTAGGAACCATCAGCATTCATTTTCCTCTCGAACCCAACACCCTCTTTCCTAGGGTTTCGGTTCAGAATCTGCTTTTTGAGGACATCGCACAATGTCTGATGCCCTTTCAGACTTTTGTACATCCCTGTTTCAAGCAATGTCTTCAACATAGCATTTTCATCAGTAATAGCAGTGGTATCCTCCGCAGAGGGGTTAGTAACCACATCAGTAGGTGAAGACAATGAAACAGCAGCAGTAGTGGAACATTTAGCAACAGATGTAGCGTTATCACGCTCAATGCATTTTAAACATGGTGGTTCAAATTCATCCTGAGCGGGATTGATCTGTTGAGCACGAAGTGACTCATTCTCTTTTTGAAGATCTTCATGAGACGCTTTCAATTTCTCAAGCTCTTGCTTCCTTTGAAGATAGTCATAGGAGAGCTTTTCATATGTGGTTGAGAGCGTCTCATGAAGACTTTCAAGGTCTTGGTACTTAGCATGAAGATTTTTTATGTCTTCTACTAAGGACTGTGAACATGTCATTTCCGCGTCCAACAGGTCATCGCTTTTGTCTAACAGTTTTTGAGTATGTTCCATAGCCCTTTTTTGTTCAGTAGCAATTTTAGCAAGAGTTTTGTAGCTGGGTTTGGATTCACAATCAGAGTCATCTTCACTTGATGTTTGAAAGTAAGCATCGCGTGATTTTACCTTGGCACCACTTGCCATGAAGCAGTAGGTGGGAGCAGGATCGTCCATGTCATCAGCTTCAGCGTTGGTGTGGAAGTCATTGTCTTCGGTGTTGAAGATGGACTTGGCAACATAGGCTGTGGCTAGAGCCAGACTTGCAACGCCAGGGTCGGACTCCTCTCCAGATTCCACCTCCGCCTCCTCAGAAGCAGACTCCTCCTCTGAATCCATTTCCTTGCCAACAAAGGCACGAGCCTTGCCTGATGAGCTCTTCTTGTGTGATGAAGACTTGGAAGAAGACTTTGAGGATTTCTTCTTCTTGTCACCAGAATCATATTCCTTGCTCTTCTTCTTCTTCTTCTTCTCATTTTCCCATTGTGGACACTCAGATATGTAGTGACCAGGTTTCTTGCACTTGTGGCAGGTTCTCTTCTTGTGGTCATGAGTGGAAGCTTCATCATTCTTGGAGCTAGATCGTGAAGACTTTCTGAAGCCCTTCTTCTTGATGAACCTCTGAAACTTTTTCACAAGCATGGCAAGTTCCTTTCCAATGTCTTCAGGATCATCAGAACCACAGTCAGATTCTTCTTCAGATGAGGAAACCACTTTTGCCTTCAAGGCCCGAGTTCGGCCATAATTGGGACCATAGATATCTCTTTTCTCAGAAAGCTGGAACTCATGTGTGTTGAGCCTCTCAAGTATATCAGACGTATCAAGTGTCTTGAAGTCAGGACATTCTTGTATCATGAGGGCAAGGGTGTCAAAGGAGCTGTCAAGTGATCTCAACAGTGTATTGACGATTTCATGCTTGGTGATCTCAGTGGCGCCAAGAGCTTGAAGCTCATTTGTGATGTCAGTCAGATGATCAAACGTGAGCTGGACATTTTCATTTTCGTTTCTCTTGAAGCGGTTGAAGAGGTTGCGAAGAACACTGATCCTTTGATCTCTCTGTGTTGAGACGCCTTCATTGACCTTGGATAGCCAGTCCCAGACTAGCTTCGACGTTTCCAGAGCACTCACACGGCCATACTGTCCTTTGGTCAGATGACCACAGATGATGTTCTTTGCAGTAGAGTCCAGTTGAATGAACTTCTTGACATCAGTGGGGGTGACACCTTCACCAGTTTTGGGAACGCCATTCTTGACGACATACCATAGATCGACATCAATGGCTTCAAGATGCATGCGCATCTTATTCTTCCAGTAAGGATATTCAGTTCCATCGAACACCGGACAAGCAGTGGAGACTTTGATTATCCCTGCAGTCGACATAGCTGAAACTCCAGGTGGTTAAACCGAATCACACAGAACAAGGGAGTACCTCGCTCTGATACCAATTGAAAGTGCTAGTTATCGACTAGAGGGGGGGGGGTGAATAGGCGATTTTTATGAAAGTCTTCAAAACTCAGAAGTTTCGAAGACAAACAACAGAAATGACCTATTTGATATGCAGCGGAAGATAAACTACCATAAGCAAGCCATAGTCAAATATGCAATGATGTGAAAGTACAGGACTAATAGCAGCTAAGTAGTAAGGATCAAGATGGAAGATAGTGTGAAGCCAATCAACAGTAGTAGTCAAGCAATGAAGTCAAATAGATACACAGATAGGCAGTGACTTCACGAAGACAAACTCAAAGTAAAGGAGGGAAGGGATAGAACCAGTCGCTTGTTGAAGACACATGATCTGTTGGACTAGTTCCAGTTGTTGTGACAACTGTACATCTGGTTAGGGAGGCTGAGATTTAACTCAGAAGACCATGTCTTCACCTTATTCCCCTTGAGCTAAGGACACCTAGTCCTCTCCCAATCACTCTGGTAAGTCTTCAAGGTAGACTTCCAAACCTTCACAGACTTTGTTCAGTCGGCAATCCACAATGAATCTTGGATGCTTAGAACGCGACGCCTAACCGACTGGAGGATACACAGTCCTCAAGTGTAATAAGTCTTCAGGTCACACAGAAAGAAAGACTTCAGTGATGCCTAACACTCTTTGGCTCTGGGTGTTTGGGCTTTGTCCTCGCAAGGATTTCTCTCTCAAAGGCTTCGAGGTGGGTTGCTCTCAAAACGACAAAAGCCGGGCACTTACTCTTAGCAGCCACCAATTTATGGTGTAGGGGGTGGGCTATTTATAGCCACAAGGCAACCCGACCTAATTTGTCCGAAATGACCCTGGGTCACTAAGGAACTGACACGTGTTCCAACGGTCAGATTTCAAACACACGCGACAACTTTACTTGGACTACAAGCAAAGCTGACTCATCCAGCTCTGGATAAGATTTGCTCTCATTGTCTTCGCTCGAAGACATAGGATTTGGGTTGAGCATCACTTCAGTCACTCTGACTTAGTTCACTTGGACCCCACTTAACAGTACGGTGGTTCCTATGACTCAACAAAGAAGAAAAGGAAACAACGAAACCACACAGTCTTCACGCTCCATAGTCTTCACGCAATGTCTTCTCATGTCATAGTCTTCAATATGAATATCTTCTCATACCACCATTGTCTTCAATATCTTCATACATTTTTAGGGGTCATCTCCGGTAGGTAAACCGAATCAATGAGGGACACTACCTGTGTTATCCTGCAATTCTCACAAACGCATTAGTCCCTCAACCAACTTTGTCGCCAATACTCCAAAACCAACTAGGGGTGGCACTAGATGCACTTACACAAGGGCTATCTTGTTTTTTGCTATTTTACCTTAGAGAATGTAGTAGGTCCTAAGAGAATGTAGTAGGTTCTATGAGGTACAATATGTTTATTATGTGATAGAATTGATGATGAGGAGTACTTGTGATTACGACTAGTGACCAATTTGCTATGTGATGTCATTGATGAAAACGATGATCTTGAGGAGGTGTTATATGACAATGATGTATTATGATGATAAGTTGTTAATGATATGATGATGATGATGATGATATTTATTATATCACTGGGTGAAAGAACCGCAGATTAGTTTCAAGTGGATGGACATCCACTTGAAACTAGTCCACGGTTCTTTCACCCCGTGATGTAATAACTCATTATGATGTAAAAACAATCTCTAAATTCATGTTGTATGAAAACTTGTGTAAAGGTGTATGAATACAACACGAAATAAAAAAGAAATAAAATATGAAATAATAGTAGTAGCGCGGGAAGGAAGAGGCGCTACTACTAATTACCAGTAGCGCTCCTCCGGGAAATCGCTACTACTAAGTCGATTTAGCAGTAGCGTTGGATGAGGCACGCTACTGCTAAGCTTTAGCTATAGCGCCGTACCAGTAGCGCTCCAGCCCGCGCTATTAATAGGCCTAAAACCCTCACTGCTGCTAGGCTTTTCCCTAGTAGTGAGAGGGGCACACCATCTGCAACTGCCGACGCACCCAAGCGGTGCCCACCGCCACATAGCTCTCACGATGATGCCTCAAGAAGCACACGATGCCAAGAGCACCGTCACCGCCTTAGGGTTTTCACCCCGAGAGACCGTGAGGTGGGAAAAATAGGGCGGATCCGAACGACGTCTCCAAGAAGAAAAACGGCACCCTCGGGTGTCATTGCCATCGTGGCCGGCATGAGCCGACCTAGGAATTTTCCCAATTCAGATCCCCACCTCCTGCTCCATTCCAACCGAGTAACCGGCTAGCAGCGCGACCATGTCCGGTAAGACGGAGTGCACACAACATGTGTTGGAGGGAGAAGCAGCTCGGCGCCATTGGCCACCGGGGCAGCGAGCCGTGGCCCCAACCCACCGGTGAATCTCCGGCCACCCGGTCCGATCCCCGGCAGCCCTCCCACCCCGCCGCGCCATCGGATAGGGCGGCCATCCCAGGGGCCGCCACCCCTAATCCAGGGCCCTCTGCCCCAGATCAGGAAGGGTTGCGCCAGCCTGCCGCCAAGGCCACCACTGGGACGCCGGCCGGCCGCCACGCCTTCGTTGTCCATTCGGGCGCCATAGTTCAAATCGGCACTGCCACGATCCAGATCTTAGGATCACACCCTCGAGATGAAGCTTCCCGCGCCACCCATAGACCCGAGAGGGGAAGCAGTACCTCCGCCACAGCCGTCAGACACACGAGCTTTTCGCGGTGTCGACCACCGGCAGCGGCGGAGGGGGCGAGGGAAAGGCGGGGAGGACCAGCGGCTAGGGCTTGGGCCCCTCAATAGCCCATGCGGGAGGCGACGAAGGGGAGTAGGGGATGGGAGGAGCGGCCGCGATCTGTTGGCAACGGCGGTTCGCGAGGGGAGGAGGAGGTTTGGAGAATGAAAGAATAAAATGTACAATCAATTCACCTTCTCGATCACCCTTTCAGGGCGATTTATTGAAGAAGCATATGCTATACGTGCCCCCCATAGCTTGCTTAAATTCGGGGTGTAGTTGGTCTTTGCACAATTGCAGACGGCTGGAAAAAAATAATCCATCACGAAGAGAGTCTCATGTCATCAAAACAATCGCCAAAGAAAGCTCTAGGCAATGGAGAAGGTGGCACAGAGACCAACTTGCAGCCCAGAAGCTAAGGGCACTATTTGAAGAATTTTCTTCCTAAACTGTCTGCAAATGATTATGTTTGCACTTTGTTGGTATTTCCTTGATGATGATCACTCCGTAACTTTCTTTGGAGACAAGCCATTTGCTTGATCAGGTGAATAGGCTCTAAGATTTTTTATGCTTCGGCCTTTCTTCATCTCATAATTGCAACGAAAAAATAACAACTGAGAATTTAGGTGAATCATTTGAATGATGTTTCTCGTGAATTGCCTACAGATGATTGTATTCATATTGCGTTTGTATATGCCTTGTATATTTATCAGTGATAGACAACGATGATCGTTGCCCATGAGCTTCATTGGCCATCTAGGGTAAGTGGGTAACCCAACAATCGGGTTGATGGAAAGGCCGACCGCATCACCCATGCCAAATAACCTGAACCATCGGAACAGTGCACCCCCACCCAAAATCACACGAGAAGAAGAAAGCCAAGCAAACCAACCAAAGGATTGACATGCCAGGGGAGAGCCCGGTCAGTGAGAACGTGTAGCGCACATGCCAACCGGCAAGGCTACATCGTCCACAGGCCGGGCAGATATTCCAAAAACACGCCATCCATCTAGGCAGACAATGCACCTTCATGCCCGAGTAGGCGAAGCCCCTCCGCGCAAATGATTGAACTCCTCATAGGTGGCCAGCCGTCCAATTGGCGCGTGAAAATTACGGGTCTGGCCAGGAATGTCCGAATGGGTGACCCAACTACCCGATACACACACAAATAGAGTCTGCAACAGAATACTTAACTCTCCCCCAAAAAACATGCATGGCTCAGTCCGGCCCGGTTTCTCTTCAAATAGCAAAGGTCCGTATTTCTTGTACTTTCCTTGTATATTTACTAACAATAGACAACGGTGATCGTTGACCATGTCTTTTTTTTGACCGGCAGGGCAACCCAACAGCTGGGTAGATAGATAGACTGATCGCACGTCCCACAACACATGACCTAAACCATCGGAACCAAGGACTCCTTGGAACAACTGAGGTGATTGTTCTGCCCTTGGCGCAAACCCCAACTACACCCAGTAATTTATCATATGGGTAACTCGTTTAATAAGTGTTCATTTTATAAATTATCCAGGAGAACCTGCTTATTAGTATATCGTAACCTGAGGTGGTTAACCCTTTGTCCATACACGGCACTCTGGCATATGATGATACAAGCAATGCCTCTTCTCGTTGTTCGCTCGGAAGATCTCTTTCGCTCTTTCACACAGCTATGGCTCAAAAACGCATAGCAAAGTCTCTGGTGAACCTCCTTCGACCATTGTGGGATGTACTCATTTTGGAAACCCAAAGTGCCTTCAACCTAGGAAGAATGATTACCGACAATGCAATTATCGCCTTTGAGTGTTTTCACAAGATTCAACGTAGAAAAAGACAACACAATTCCCATTGTGCATACAAATTAACTTGATCTTGTGAAGGTATATGAGATAGTGGATTGGAGATTCCTTAAAGATGCATTATTGAAAATGAGTTTCAGTCACAAGTGGACCAAGTGAGTTATGGAGTGTGTGTCCTCAGTTCGCTACTCTGACGGATACAATGGTGAACTTCTTGAGAGCTTCAAACCGCCCCGAGGTCTCCGTCAAGGTGATCCATTAAGTCCACACCTCCTCCTATTTATTGTTGACTGACTAGTATCCTGACCAAAGAAATAATGGACAGAAGACTGAACCATCTGAAAGTTGCAAGAGGTAGCCCATGAATTTCTAACCTCCTTTTTGTGGATTAACAACCTTCTTTTTTGGAATACACCAGTTAAGCAGACTATAGTCATTTAAGGAAGTGTGTTACCTTTTCCAAATAAGTACGGGGCAGCTACTAAGCAATAGTAAGTCCTCTCTCCTGTTCAATGACAAGTGCTTGAGTAATACACAACTAGAAATAAAGCAAAACTTAGGCATTGAAGTATAGTCGTTTGAGAGTAAATATCTAGGTTTACCAACACCAGCTGACAGAATGAAAGATACAAATTTCAACCAATTATGGAGAGATTTACTAGAGATGTTCAGATTGGCCAGAAAAATTTATGTCCCATGCGACAAAAGATGTCCATATAAAATGAGTGGTACAAGTCCTCCCAACTTACACTATGTTTTTTTAAATGTCAATGGGCTTATGCAAAAAATATTTTTTTTGAACGGTCACCAGGGGGAGAGCTTCCCCACTTGAATATATTACCACTCAAAGGAAGGCTCCGAGAATTATAGCAATATTATGGGTACAAATTCACTGATAGGGAATTGCAGAGGATAAAAAATTTAGCCAGAGCCTAGCCGAGGAACTATCTTCAGTCTTTTTGAAACGGAAAACCCAGAGGGAGAAATCTGCTACAATATTTCTTATCGTTACTCGGGGTGGGTGGTCTTCGTTTCTGAATACGAAGGCATTTCTTGAGTCCCATAGCTTCCAGGTGATGGTCAAGGCCACCGATGGCCAGATGTTGGGGTTGAGGCCCAGAATTGGAGGGTGATGGTGGAGAGCAGTGAGAGACGTCGGAGCCGGTAGTCCGACGCGAGACCAAACTTGTGCAGCATAGGAGTAGTTAGAGATGAGGTGTATGTCATCTTCACACGGATCTTGGCATCTTGGGCAGGCAGCAGATTGAGCAACATGTTTATGGAACATGTTGGCCTTTGTATTCAGGCGGTCATGGAGGAGCAGCCATGCGAAGATCTTGACTTTGATTGGGACCTTGGAGGACCAAACAAAATCATGGTGCGGGTCGAAATAGTCCTCAGCCACAATGGATATGTAGGCATTTTTAGCTAAGAAAGGAAGCCCATGCGTGAGGGACCGCTCGTCTGGTCGATCAGCCTGTTGGAAATCCTACAGCAACAACAAAACACAATCCAACTCACGAGCAACAGCATTAGTAAGACGGTTCCGCAGGTTCGATAATAAGCTATTTTGCCAAATAGTAGCCACTAAGACCTTGTCATCTAAGGAGTGCGAGTATAGGTGTGGGAAGACTTTGTGGAGAGGGGAGTGTAGAATCCATTTATCAAGCCAAAAGAAGGTGGAGAGGCCGTTGTATGTTATGACGAATGAGTGCTCAATACGGATAGGGAGGTTTTTGTTCACTATTTTCCAGAGGAAGGAGGGCCTGGAGGTTTTAGCTGCAATGCCAAGTGGATATCTTTGATGGTACCACTGAGTCCAAGGGATGTTTGGGTGTTGCAGTATTTTGGAAGAAAACTTCATGAGCAGGCAGCGGTTCTAAATTTCAAGATTTTTAATGCCTAGACCACCAAGTTCTTTAGGTTTGCAAACGTTTTTCCAAGCAACCAGACAACTCGCACCCGTGCAAGTTTCCTCGTTGGACCAGAAGAAAGCTCTTCGAATGGCGTCAAATTTAGCTAGGATCAACTTAGGGAGGCGGAAACTAGACATGAAATAAACGGCTAGGGAGTCAAGGATCGCTGTTAGCAAAGTTAACCTTGCTCCATGTGAGAGCAGACGTGCTACCCAACTGAAGAGAAATTTTCAAAAGCTGTCTATGATCGGGTCGAAAGCTGAGAGGGGTAGCTTGGTGAATTTATGTGGGGAGATGAGGATGGACACCGTAAAGTTCACTGGATGTCTTTGTAAAATATGATTAATCCCAAGCGCGAAGGTGTGGCATTGGGTTTCAGGTGATATTGGCTAGACAAGAATGGAGGTTGCTGCAGCGGCTGGATAGTTTGTGTGCAAGGATCATGAAATCAAAGTATTATCCTCATGGGAATTTACTTGACATTGTTTTTTCGTGTGATGCCTCTGCATCCTAGAGGGGCATTGAGTATGGTCTCGAGTTCTTGAGAAAAAGGTCTGATTTGGACATCGAGACATCCAAATCCAGATAAATCAATGGATCCCAAGAAAATGAATCTTGAAGGTGGAAAGTTTTACTAGGCGCTCAAGGCTCCGTTGGGTCAACCAGCTCATGATCCCGGGCATGTTTGTATGGAATGAGGATCTCATCCACCAACTGTTCAACAAATTTGACGCTAATAAAATATGCAGGATTAAATTACCGACATATGAGATAGAAGATTGTGTGGCCTGGCACCCAGAGAACCATGGAGTATTCATGGTTACATGTGCATATAAACTTGCAGCTCAAATGCAGAGTGAAGTGGCAGCACATACCTCAAGTTTGACAGATGCCGCGGATGATCATCATATTTGGGACCTGATCTGGAAAATAAACATGTTGGAAAAATTTGCTTGGAGGGTTGCTACTGGCACTCTTCCAACAAAATGAAACAAATAGAAATGAACCCTAGAAGTGGACAATATCTGCAACATTTGCGGACAAAATGAAGAGAATGATCTCCATGCAGTGATCTCATGCACAAAGAGAAATGCCTTGAGAAATGAAATGATGGAGATCTAGGAACTTCATATGGGTGAGTTCTATTATATAGGAAACGATTGTGATTGGCTGCTTATGCTTCTCAGTACATGCAACAATCCAATGTGTGTGAAAGTCCTCCTGTTATTACTATGGCGCTCTTGGCACCTTCAGAACAACATTGTACATTGGGATGGAAAAGCTTCAATCAATGAATCTGTGATTTTTCTTGACAGTTATGAGGACATATCGGGCCTGTGTGTTGGTGTTGAATCAAAGAAAGGAAAAAGGTTGATAAATCCTATTAACCAACAGTCTAGAGAGGGTTTAGTGCTAATCTTCGGCAGATTTTAGGCTCCCGCTAAGGAGACATTAAAAATTAACACCGACACGATGTTCAACAGCGACGTCGGCCAATGCTCATTTGGGGCCATCTCACGAAACTCGGTGGGCATACCCTTCATCTCCTTGAGCTAGCAGGGAAGACCATGCTCTTGGACTCAAGAAGCTGAGGTATAGGCCGGTCTGTCGGGGTTGGATGCCCTGTCGATTGTCTACTGAAGACCAGTAATCCTAGAGACCAACAACGCGATGATTGCTAGAGAACTACAATCAGGATCAGCGAACCATTGCATATGCTACCCAATCATCAACAACATCAGGCACGAGTTATACAAATTGTCAACTTCGAGTGTGGTGTTTGTTCAAAAAGATAAGAATTGTTTGGCGCATGAATTACCTGCTAGAGCAAAGATACATGATGATTTTTTGTCCGATTGCTGCCATCTCGGGTGACCTCTGAAATCTTCTATAGACTGACTATAATTATGTAGTATAACCCAACACGACATGTGCTATTCGTAAAAAATATATAAACTCAGCCCTAGAAATTGTTTCCTTTATATTTTTTTCTCTAATATTTCACCTATGTGTGCATACACACTCTAATTTTCTTCCATTTTGCACCGATATAAGTCAAACTTTTCAACTTCAACCTCACACAATTCAATTATATTGCAAAAACTAATTTCAAATTCTGAAATCCATATTCAAACATTGGATAGTCTAGAGATTAATGCATGAACAAATCATGACCATCATCCAATATCATACTTCAACCAAAGGCAAATCCTGCACATATTAGTGACACAAATACCTTGTCGGTCTCAGTCCCTCCTCCCAAGTGTGCGTTGTTCCATCCTTCATGTTGGCTGCTCCATGACATCCTAAATGCCAAGATTTCCGACTACTTAGTTTCCCAAATGAGTTTCCCTTTGTCATCCCTCCAATTGGCTACCATATCTTGCCTCAGTCAATCTCCTCGGGCAGAAGCCGACGCTCCTCCATGTTGACCTTGCGCCTCACTCATTTATCACTCGCCACCTCACCAACTTCTCTTGTTGCTTCTTATCCACCAAGTGCAACTTGGCTTGCATAACTTGAACCACCAAGTCCTTCATTATGATCAACCCAACACTCTTCCCTCTCATTGATGTGGCCTCCTTATCTCTTGCGGGTCTCCTTCGCCCTCTTCCTCCCACCGCGCCACTCTTTGCTCGACCTCGAAGTAAGACTGATATGCCTCCTCTAACCCTCATCTTCATCATAATCATAATCCGGAGAGGACGACGTCTTTTGTGGAGCCTCATAAATTCCTCGTCTTCCATTTCTCATCGTGCTCAAGCAAGATCCAACAATATTGAAATACAAATGGTTTTCCCTTGGACTTGTTTTGCGAACCGGTTTTGCCCTTGGACTTGGCCAAAAATTCCTCAATATTGAAATACAACATAATTGGAAGATGAGAAACAATGCAACAATTTTAAAGACAAATGTTGCTGAAACAGATGACAAGACACTCACATATCATCAATGATGACACTACTAGGGGGCGCGTTCCTGGCATACTATTTAGCAGTTCCCAACATTAGCAAAATTACTTGCCTACTCCATCACAAAAAAAAGCACAAGTCCACACTCACACTGCAGCTATAGCCTCAACATCTCTAGGTCTAATACACCTCTAGCATCAACATTTATCAGTAGGAAACATTCACAACTCACCGCTAGCAACATCGATGCCACTTAGGATAGTAGATGATGTTACGAAAAAAGGGAAAATAGGATTGCCTTCTTCTCTTATGCAAGAGATAATCTCTTAATAAGAAAATTAAGATATTTCTACATTGTACGAGTTTGTATTCTCATGTTGGCATGTTTTAAATTTAATTTTAATCACACCATAATAGTAGGGCCATGTAATCACTAATTGCTAGAGATATAATATACTCCCTCTGTCCCATAATATAAGAGCGTTTTTGACACTAGTGTCAAAAACACTCTTATATTATGGGACGGAGGGAGTATTGTATAACATGTTTTTTTACTTCTCTAAATGACGAGAAATGCATAAGAGAAAACATCATTATCAACTACTGTACGTGTCATGAGAGCATCTCTAGCCCTTCCCAAAAAAAATCTTTAATCTCTTAAAAAACTATTTAGGGAATTAAGCCCTACCTAGCCCTTTCCTATACCTTTAGTGCTAGAAAGTTTGGAAAATCCATCGCTCAAAACTTATCCTTGGGACTATATTTGCTCTCAGAAAGCTAACTCCCAATATTTTCTCTTGTCCCTCCCCCTCCCTCCCACTCTGGGTTGGACACACCTGACACCGTCACTATGAGAAAGAAGAGGAGGATAATCCATTTAGACGAAGAAATGCTCAAACAGTGGCCGGTGGAGGACAAATTTATTGACTTTTTTTAGAAGAAATTTATTGACTTTCCCGACGCCTTCCTCGCACGCGTACATTGTGCACTGTGAGCCTCTATCAGTTTACCTTTTCGGATCATTTATCCTGGGCCCTAGTTTTTTTTTTTTGAGGTGAACCTGGGCCCTAGGTAGCTCGTGGACACCATCTTCTGGCAAAAGTCTGCCGACCACGTGGGAGGAAGGATAAGCTGGAGAGAGACTTCCATGTGAGTCGAGCTTGATTGAGAAGTTGAGTTTTGAGAGAAAGGATAGGTGCAAAAATGTTTAATCCCTCAAATTTTAGGAGATTCAAGGATATGTGTGAAGTTTATAAGGCATTACAGGATAGAGGAAAGGGAACTGATTGTACTCGGCCGACTGATTAGAATTTGCGTCGGTTGACTCGTCACCCCCTACGTGTCTCCCACATTAAGGAAGCCTCCCGCTTGCCTTGTGTCTTTCTCCTTCCCCATCGCCCCAATGCCACATCCCATCGTTGCCCTGTGCTGCGACCACATTCACCAAATTTAGAGCGCGTAGCTCCTTGGACCACCATGTCTCTAGCCATGGAGGCTACCGCTGCATGCTCCCTCCATCCATCCCCACCGCACGCCCCAACGATTCTTCTTCCAGGTCTCATTGTTGTCATCATATCCGCTATTGATGTTACGAAGTTCCACGACACAGCTGTCGCTACTACGAGTTGTGAAGCGCGGGGAAGCCGGCAGTGACCCGAGGTGCTGGAAAGAGGGCCGGTGTCTCTAAATGGGCGGGGGCGTGCTACGAGCGAAACTGATGCAAGCCAGATCGGCCCTGCTGCTACAAGGACTATCCCTGCGATGGGGGACATGCGCATGACGATAGGGAGATGAAAGTGGAGGGAGCACACTACGAGCATGGTTAATAGTATAGCCAAGTACTGGCTATACAGTGTTGCACCACTTTTAGCCATTCATATAATAAGGTTAACTATAAGGTTGGCTACAAGAGTATTACCTTTTCTCATCTTCTCTCTATCTCTTTCTTCATATTTATTGTGTTGGCCTAGGAACCCGCATATAGCTTGGTTCTTGCATGAGATCCCACTCTCCTTACTTTTTCATGTTTTTCTCCTTCACATAGACAAAATTACCATGTGACCAGGTTATAAGCCTGACATCGTACTTGCTCTACCATTGGCATGCGAGCGATGAGGTCCAACGCGAACAGAATGACGCGGAGGCATGATCCAACGGCTACTAGCAACCCAATCGTATGGCGAGTGAGTTGACCGACCCATGAGCATGATTGGCCGACCGACGCCTATGACCGCACCAGAGGAAATGCTAGAGATGCTCGAACAACTTTTGCTGAAATAAAAACAGGGTCGTCCATGGGACGGTGTAAGCTGTGCGACCACATAGGTCCCCCAAAATTCTAGCGCTCACTGACTATGGGCCAATGTCTAGGATATTTATCATTTTGGGCCTGTTTTCCAGAGCTAGCACGTAATAGGTCTGATCAACTAGTCCTTGGCAGGGCTGGACCAAAGGCTCCAAGCTCGCGAATTTAATGAGCGCTCGACAGTTTGGCTCGTTAAGCTCTCATAGCTCACTTCTAAATGAACATAGTCAATCAACGATTTCAGCTCGTTAAGCTTAACGAGCTAATGAGTTTCATGAGCAGCTCATTAAGCTCGTTAGTACAACACTACCCATAATTTTCATCTTACATAACAAGTTTTTGTAACACCCCAGGCATCTATTCAACCTAATCGACCCAACCTAGCCCATATGAGGCAATAAACTACTGCACCACCTTTTGCTTCATAAAAACATACATTCTCCACCCGTAGCCCATAACACATTGTAGTATGTTACGCGCGCACGAGTGCTTATGAGCTTAATGAGTTTCAAACGAACCAAGCCGAGCAGGGTTTTCTCCTCGTTGAGCTTAACGAGCCAAGCCTTAACGAGCACGAGCTTAACAAACCAAGAAACTCATTAATCCTTACTAGGCATGCTCCTCAATCTCCCCAAAGAAGGGCTTCTATTAGCCGCCGGATCGCTTGGCAAGTTGCAGATCCCAACACATAAGTTGAAGCAGCCGGTGGCCGAGATCAAGATGTGAGGACAACACTGATCTGTCCAATTGGTGTGCTCAAACTGAATCCCTATTTAATTTAGACTATTTTATATTGTTGGATAATTATACAAGTGAGTATATTGTCTGCATATACATCAATTCACCAATCATTTTTTTGGGAAGATCTATACCAGGCTAGCTGATCAATTTGTCACATACCAAGATTCCGAAGATAGTTACTTCAGGGTTGGGTCTTTTTGTTTGTTTTATTACCTTGATATTTTTTGAAAAGGGAAGCAAGTCACGACCTCCAATCGAGCGATGCACATAGTCATATTATTAATTTCTTCAACAAAGTTCTGATAAGAACATACATCAAACAAGCCGAAGGCACCACCCTGTAACATCCCCCTCATCACACTACAGTAATCCCTTATGATCAGTGCCAAGTCATCTTGATTTACAAAGCTTAATCATGTTGGGGTAATATCTCAGCTCAAATCCCTTCTCTGAATTCTATTCAAATTCAAAGTTGCAAAAACTTGCTAGAAAAATGTTCATTATTTAGCAAATATTCCAAAACAATTGATGTTAAGAAAAAGAACATCACCATGTTGCTAAAATGAGCAGTAGCAATTAATCCAGTGCAATTCTAGCATTTTAAAATGCTACTCCAATTTTGAAAATTCCAAATGGGTTCAAATAAATCCCAAGC
Organism: Triticum dicoccoides; assembly: GCF_002162155.2. Classification (NCBI taxonomy): domain Eukaryota; kingdom Viridiplantae; phylum Streptophyta; class Magnoliopsida; order Poales; family Poaceae; genus Triticum; species Triticum dicoccoides. The sequence continues at coordinate 659,375,087 of NC_041381.1, forward strand.
TTATGGTGGCAGTGCACCACTGCCCCTAGTATTTGTTTTCAGCAGTGGCACATTTTTGCAAAAGATAATTAGTGCAAAAGAAAATGCAAAAGGCTACTGTTAAATGAAAACAGAAAAGTTTTAAAAGAAAAATAAAAGAGGAAAGGAAGCCCCCTGCCTCCCTGGGCCTTGGCCCATCCGGACCAGCCGGCCCAACCTAGACGGCCCACCTCCCCCGGTCGCTCTCCCCTCCCCCTGTTCAACTGACCGAGGGTGCGCGCCCGAGCGTCGCCGCCGGACCCCCTCGCCGTCGACGAGGGGGATAAGGATCCCCTCGACACCTTGGGCTCCCCTTCCACTTTCTCTACCACACCACTCGCCCGCTCACTTCCCTCGTCCAATCCGCCTCTCCCACTCCCCTCCAGATCCACCTTGGTCGCGCCTCACCGAGCGCCGCCGTCGCCATGGCTGCGCCATAGCCGCGGCCATCGCCTACCCCGCGCCACGCCAGCAGGTCCAGGAGGCTCGCCGTCGACGCCTTCATCGACTATCTCACCGGAACGAGGCGGGGAAGCCCCATCAGCGTCACCATCGTCCCGTCTTCCCCAACGGTCCCTACCATCGCTCGTCGGCGATTCGTCGCCCCCAACACCGCCCCGACCTCCCTCGAGCCCGCTGCCATACCCACTACGGCTTCACTGTGAGCCATCGTGCCTGAGGCGCCCTCCCTCTCTCCCTGTATTAGTCCCTAGCACTGGTCCCGTCGAGATCCCACTCCGGCAGTCACCTGCCGTCATCGTAGCGGTCAACTCCGACCACTTCGGTTTGCGTGGGTGGCACCATTGGACGCGGCGCATTGTCAGCGTCCCATAGAGCCCAAGAACGCCCTCAGTCGTGCCCTGTAGCGCCAAAACCATCTTCGCCCGAAGTCCGGCGGCGCCCGCGGTAGTCGCTGTCGACGTTCCCGGCCGCCTCAGCCGCTCCCGCCGATGTCGTTCGACGCGGCTTCGTCTCCGCGTTCGAACGCGACCGACCACGTTCATTTTGATGGTCTGTGGAGGAATGCCGCTCTTCGCCGTCGTCTCCTGTGGTTGCCGGCGTTGCTCCGGCCGCCGTGCTGACCTGGCGCCGACGTGGTCGACCCTGAGGGGTACCCACGCGAGCATAATTGCGAGTGATGTGGAGTCGGGTTGACCTGGAAGGTGCCCGCGAGATAATTACGAGGCGTGGCCGGGCATTATTAGCCCTTGCCGCAAGTCCTCGAGACGGGGCAACGGGGTCACATCTTTCGTGAGTCTCTACTTGTTACCACGTGCTCCTAATCCACTACGATTTGGATATTTGATCTGAGGGGCCTCTGGCCTGATAGCACTAACCATCATGTGGGCATAGTATGGGCGTTCTACGTCGTATACATCAGCCGAAGCTTAATAGACGTCAGCGATTGAACGCCGCGCGCCGCGTTGGACTGCGTAAGCACCTGCCTTTTTGAAGGAGGTAGCTAGGTTTGCTCACCGGCCGCCCTCGCAATGTGCATGAGTTCCCGGGGAGATGGCCCATGACCCCTGGGGGCATAGGTTTAGTCCGGCATGCTGACCTCTCTATTAAGCCTAGGTCGGGTTGCGGCATATTGTTTGGCCGAGGCCGGGCATGACCCAGGAAAGTGTGTTCGGCCAGAGTTAAGCGAGCGTGGTGGGTAAGTTGGTACACCCCTGCAGGGAAGAAAACATCTATCGATAGCCTGTCCTACGGTAATGGACACTTGGAGTTGTATCCCGATCGATACAACTAGAACTGGATACTTGTGATGAGAATTGGATTGTGATGAGAAATGGATAGTATGGCTCTGGGATTGCTTTCTCGCAGGGAGTCGAGAAAGGATCTCTGGCTGAGGTTGATAACACTATTACTACTTTACTTTATGCTACTCTTATCTCTTCTGATGCTGCAAGACGCTTGAAGATGCTAGTCTTCGATAGGCTAGGCTTTCCCCTACTCTTCTGGCATTCTGCAGTCCAGTCCACAGATACAGCCCATTTCATTAATACCGATGCATATGTAGTGCAGATCCTTGCTTGCGAGTACTTTGGATGAGTACTCACGGTTGCTTTGCTCCCCCTTTCTTCTTATTTCCGGTTGATGCAACCATATATCGGAGCCCAGGAGCCAGATGCCACCGTCGATGCCTACTACTACGTGGAGACTATCAACGACCAGGAGTAGTTAGGAGGCTCCCAGGTAGGAGGCCTTGTCTTTTCGATCGTAGATGCTTTTCTGCTGGCCTTCTTAAGGCAAACTTGTCTAACTTATGTCTGTACTCAGATATTGTTGCTTCCGCTTATTCTGGTGTATTCAAGCTTATGTATTCGAGCCCTCGAGGCCCATGGCTTGTAATATAAAGCTTGTATTATTTTAATTTGTGTCTAGAGTTGTGTTGTGATATCTTCCCGTGAGTCCTTGACCTTGCTCGTACATATTTGCGTGTATGATTAGTGTACGATTGAATAGAGGGCATCACACACCCACACCTACAAACTCGATAATGAGGAATGTCATCACCCGCACCTACAACTCGAGAATGAGGAATGCCGTCACATCTCACCATCTAGAGCCGGGGTCACCGCCGGTCTGTATGCATGACGTACCAGGAGCAAACACCCGGTGCAACAGAGCCAAAGCATACACCGCCTGCAAAAGCTTCATAAGGCATTGATACGTCTCCAACGTATCTATAATTTTTTATTGTTCCATGCTATTATATTACCCCTTTTGGATGTTTATGGGCTTTATTTTACACATTTGTATCATTTTTGGGACTAACCTACTAACCGGAGGCCCAGCCCGTATTGCTATTTTTTTGTCTATTTCTGTATTTCGAAGAAAAGGAATATCAAACGGAGTCCAAACAGAATGAAACCATCGGGAGCGTGATTTTTGGAATGAACGTGATCCAGAGGACTTGTAGTGCAAGTCAAGAAGTAGCCGAGGCAGCCAAGAGACAGGAGGGCGCACCCACCCCCTCTGGGCGCGCCCTATCTCATGGGCCCCTCGGGCGGCCACCAACATACTTCTTCCTCCTATATAAGCCTACATACCCCGAAAGCATCGAGGGAGCCAACGAAACACAATTTCCACTGCCGTAACCTCCTGTATCTGTGGGAATCGACCACGGAGGGCTTCTACATCAACACCATAGCCCCTCCGATGAGTTGTGATTAGTTTACCACAGACCTTCGGGTCCATAGTTATTAGCTAGACGACTTCTTCTCTCTTTTTGGATCTCAATACAATGTTCTCCCCCTCTCTTGTGGATATCTATTCGATGTAAACTCTTTTTGTGGTGTGTTTGTCGAGATCCGATGAATTGTGGGTTTATGATCAAGTTTATCTATGAGAAATATTTGAATCTCCTCTGAATTCTTTTATGTGTGATTGAGTTATCTTTGCAAGTCTCTTCTAATTATCAGTTTGGTTTGACCTACTAGATTCATCTTTCTTGCCATGGGAGAAGTGCTTAGCTTTGGGTTCAATCTTGCGGAATCCTTACCCAGTGACAGAAAGGGTTGCAAGGCACGTATTGTATTGTTGCCATCGAGGATAAAAAGATGGGGTTTATATCATATTGCTTGAGTTTATCCCTCTACATCATGTCATCTTGCTTAATGCGTTACTTTGTTCTTTATGAACTTAATACTCTAGATGCAGGCAGGAGTCGGTCGTTGTGTGGAGTAATAGTAGTAGATGCAGGCAGGAGTCGGTCTACTTGTTGCGAACGTGATGCCTATATACATGATCATGCCTAGATAATCTCATAATTATTCGCTTTTCTATCAATTGCTCAACAGTAATTTGTTCACCCACCGTAATACTTATGCTATCTTGAAAGAAGCCTCTAGTGAAACCTATGGCCCCTGGGTCTATCTTTTATCATATTTGCTTTCAATCTACTTTTATTTGCATCTTTACTTTTTGCATCTATATTATAAAATACCAAAAATATATCTATCTTATCATACTATATTTATCACATCTCACTTTTGCAAGTGGCCGTGAAGGGATTGACAACCCCTTTATTGCGTTGGTTGCGAGTTCTTTGTTTGTTTGTGTAGGTGCGTGGGACTTTTGAGGAGCCTCCTACTGGATTGATACTTTGGTTCTCAAAAACTGAGGGAAATACTTACGCTACTATTGCTGCATCACCCTTTCCTCTTCAAGGAAAACCAACGCAAGCTCAAGATATAGCAAGAAGGATTTCTGGCGCCGTTGCCGGGGAGGTCTTCGCTCAAGTCAAGACATACCAAGTACCCATCACAAACCCATCTCCCTCACATTTACATTATTTGCCATTTGCCTCTCGTTTTCCTCTCCCCCACTTCACCCTTGCCGTTTTATTCGCCCTCTCTTTCCCAATCTCTTCCTCTCTCTTTCGCTTGCCTTTTTCTGTTTGCTTTTGTGTTGGATTACTTGTTGCCATGGCGCAAGATAATACCAAATTGTGTGATTTCTCCAATACCAATAATAATGATTTCCTTAGTACTCCGATTGCTCCTCTTAATGATGTTGAGTCTTGTGAAATCAATACCGCTTTGCTGAATCTTCTTATGAAAGATCAATTTGCCGGCCTTCCTAGTGAAGATGCCGCTACTCATCTAAACAACTTTGTGTTGATTTGTGTGATATGCAAAAGAAGAAAGATACGGATAATGATATTGTTAAATTGAAGTTGTTTCCGTTTTCACTTAGAGATCGTGCTAAAGTTTGGTTTTCTTCTTTGCCTAAAAATAGTATTGATTCTTGGAACAAGTGCAAAGATGTTTTTATCTCTAAGTATTTTCCTCCCACTAAGATTATCACTCTTAGGAACGATATTATGAATTTTAAACAACTCGATCATGAGCATGTTGCCCAATCTTGGGAAAGAATGAAATTGATGATTCGCAATTGCCCTACTCATGGTTTGAATTTATGGATGATCATACAAAAGTTTTATGCCGGTTTGAACTTTGCTTCTAGAAATCTCTTAGATTCGGCCGCGGGAGGCACGTTTATGGAAATCACGTTAGGAGATGCTACAAAACTTCTTGATCATATATGGCTAATTATTCTCAATGGCACACCGAAAGATCTTCTAGTAAAAAAGTGCATGCTATAGAAGAAATCAATGTTTTGAGTGGAAAGATGGATGAACTTATGAAATTGTTTGCTACTAAGAATACTCCTCTTGATCCCAATGATATGCCTTTGTCTACTTTGATTGAGAATAATAATGAATCTATGGATGTGAATTTTGTTTTTTAGGAATAATTTTGAAAACAATGCTTATAGAGGAAACTTTAATGCTAGACCGTTCCCTAGTAATTCCTCTAATAATTATGGAAATTCCTACAATAATTCTTATGGTAATTTTAATAAGATGACCTCTGATTTTGAGAATAGTGTGAAAGAATTTATGATTTCTCAAAAGAATTTTAATGCCTTGCTTGAAGAAAAATTGCTCAAAGTTGATGATTTGACTAGGAACTTTGATAGACTTTTGCTTGATGTTGATTCTCTTAAACTTAGATCTTCTCCTCCTAAGCATGATATCAATGAGTCTCTCAAAGCAATGAGAATTTCCATTGATGAGTGCAAGGAAAGAACCGCTAGATTGCGTGTTAAGATAGATTGCTTTGTAAAGGCGTGTTCTTCTAGTTTCCATGAAAATAATGATGAAGATCTTAAAGTTATTGATGCGTCCCCTATTAGATCTTTGTTTTGCAATATGAATCTTGATAATAATGGGACTGAAGATGAGTCAACTTTAGTTAGAAGGCGTCCCAAGAATTCAGAGTTTTTAGATCTTGATGCTAAATTTGTAAAATGGGATTGGAGAGGTCACAACTTTAAATAGCATTGAACCCACTATCTCGGATTTCAAGGAATTTGATTATGATAATTGTTCTTTAGAAGGTTGTATTTCCTTGTTGCAATCCGTTGTTAATTCTCCTCGTGCTTATATTCAAAATAAACCTTTTACCAAACATATCGCTGATGCCTTGATGCAATCTTATGATGAAAAACTTAATTTGGAAGTTTCTATACCTAGAAAACTTAATGATGAGTGGGAACCTACTATAAAGATTAGAATTAAAGACAATGAGTGTTTTGCTTTCTGTGATTTGGGTGCTAGTGTTTCCACGATTCCGAAAACTTTATGTGATATTCTAGGTTTCCATGATCTTGATGATTGCTCTTTAAATTTGCACCTTGCGGATTCCACCATTAAAAAGCCAATGGGAAGGATCAATGATGTTCTCATTGTTGCAAATAGAAATTTGGTGCCCATAGATTTTATTGTTCTTGATATAGATTGGAATCTTTCTTGCCCTATTATTCTTGGTAGACCTTTCCTTAGAACGATTGGTGCGATTATTGATATGAAGGAAGGGAATATTAGATTCCAATTTCCATTAAAGAAAGGCATGGAGCACTTTCCAAGAAAGAAAGTCAAATTACCTTATGAATCTATCATGCGAGCTACTTATGAATTTAGTGCCAAAGATGGCACTACTTAGATCTATCTTCGCTTTTATGCCTAGCTAGGGGCGTTAAACGATAGCGCTAGTTGGGAGGCAACCCAATTTTCTTTGTGTTTTTTGTTTTTGTTCCTGTTTAGTAATAAATTTTGCATCTACCTTCTGTTTAGATGTGTTTTTATCTTTTAATTAGTGTTTGTGCCAAGTAGAACCTATAGGATAACCTATGATGATAGTTGATTTGATTCTGCTGAAAAACAGAAACTTTGCGCGCACGGACTTAGTTTTGTTAAATGACAGAAACATGATTTTGCGTTGATTCTTTTTGCTGCTGATCAATAGACAAATTTTACAGGACTTCCTATTTTGGTAGGAGTTTTAGAGTTCCATAAGTTTGCGTTAGTTACAGATTGCTACAGACTATTCTGTTTTTGACAGATTCTGTTTTTCGTGTGTTGTTTGCTTATTTTGATGCATCTATGGCTAGTAAAATAGTTTATAAACCATAGAGAAGTTGGAATATAGTAGGTTTAACACCAAAATAAATAAATAATGAGTTCATTGAAGTACCTTATGTGGTGGTTTTGTTTTCTTTCACTAACGGAGCTTATAAGATTTCCTGTTGAGTTTTGTGTTGTGAAGTTTTCAAGTTTTGGGTAAAGCTTTTATGGACTATGGAATAAGGAGCGGAAAGAGCCTAAGCTTGGGGATGCCCATGGCACCCCGAGATATTCAAGGATAGCCAAAAGCCTAAGCTTGGGGATGCCCCGGGAAGGCATCCCCTCTTTCGTCTTCATTCATTGGTAACTTTACTTGGAGCTATATTTTTATTCGCCACATGATATGTGTTTTGCTTGGAGCGTCGTGTATTATATTAGTCTTTGCTTTTTAGTTTACCACAGTCATCCTTGCTGTACACACCTTTTGGGAGAAGCCTACTTGATTAGAATTTGCTAGAATACTCTCTGTGCTTCACTTATATCTTTTGAGCTTGATAGTTTTTGCTCTAGTACTTCACTTATATCTTTTAGAGCACGGCGGTGAATTAATTTTGAAGAAATTGCTAGTCTCTCATGCTTCACTTATATTATTTTGAGAGTCTTTTAGAACAGCATGGTATTTGCTATGGTTACAAATTTGGTTCTAGAATGATGAGCATCCAAGTTGGGTATAATAAAAACTATCATAGGAAGTGAATTGGATGCTATGATTTATTTGATGCTTGATGATTGTTTTGAGATATAAAGGTAGTAATGTTAGGGTCATGCTAGTGGGTAATTATGAAATTGAGAAATACTTTTGTTGAAATTGGCAAGTCCCGGAGCATGCACGTATGGTAAAAGTTGTGTGACAAATTTGTTGCATGAGGTGCTCTTTTGATTGTCTTCCTTATGAGTGGAGGTCGAGATCGCGCGATGGTTAACTCCTACCAACCCTTCCCCTAGGAGCATGCGTAGTAGTACTTTGCTTCGAGGGCAAGTAGACTTTTGCAATAAGTATATGAGTTCTTTATGACTAATGTGAGTCCATGGATATACGCACACTCATCCTTCCACTTTGCTAGCCTCTATTATACCACGCAACTTTCACCGGTGTCATGAACCCTTTATTTACCTCCCTCAAAACAGCCACCATACCTACCTATTATGGCATTTCCATAACCATTCCGATATATATTGCCATGCAACTTTCCACCGTTCCCTTTATTATGACACGTTTCATCATTGTCATATTGCTCTTTGCATGATCATGTAGTTGACATCGTATTTGTGGCAAAGCCACCTTCATAATTTTCATACATGTCGCTCTTGATTCATTGCATATCCCGGTACACCGTCGGAGGCATTCATATAGAGTCATATCTTGTTCTAGCTTTGAGTTGTAATTCTTGAGTTGTAAATCCATAAAAGTGTGATGACCTTCATTATTAGAGCATTGTCTTAGTGAGGAAAGGATGATGAAGACTATGATTCCCCCACAAGTCGGGATGAGACTTCGGACTTTACAAAAAAGAAAAAAAAAGAAAAAAAAGAAAGGCCAAAAAGAAAAAAAAGAAACGCCAAAGAAAAAAATAAAAAAATAAAAAGGAAAGGAAAGAAATAAAATAAAATGAGCAAGCGAGTTGGATGCACACCCACTTAGTTTCTTTTGTTGCTTTCATATATTTATAGCTCTAGTGCATCTGTTGCATGGCAATCCCTACTCACTCACATTGATATCTATTGATGGGCATCTCCATAGCCCGTTGATACGCCTAGTTGATGTGAGACTATCTCCTCCCTCCTTTTGTCCTCACAACCACCATCTTTTACTATCTTAGTGCTATGTCCATGGCTCACGCTCATGTATTGCGTAAGAGTTAAAAAAAGCTGAAGCGCGTTAAAAAGTATGAACCAATTGCTTGGCTGAAACCGGGGTTGTGCATGATGGGAGTATTTTGTGTAATGAAAATGAAGCATGGCCTAACTATATGATTTTGTAGGGATAAGCTTTCTTTGGCAATGCTATTTTGATAGGACATGATTATTTGTTAGTATGCTTTGAAGCATTATTATTTTTATGTTTTATAAGCTTTTATCTTGAATCATTTGGATCTGAACATTCATGCCACAATAAAGAAAATTACATTCAGAATTATGCTAGGTAGCATTCCACATCAAAAATTATGTTTTTATCATTTACCTACTCGAGAACAAGCAGGAATTAAGCTTGGGGATGCTTGATACGTCTCCAAAATATCTATAATTTTTTATTGTTCCATGCTATTATATTACCCCTTTTGGATGTTTATGGGCTTTATTTTACACATTTATATCATTTTTGGGACTAACCTACTAACCGGAGGCCCAGCCCGTATTGCTGTATTTTTGCCTATTTCAGTATTTCGAAGAAAAGGAATATCAAACGGAGTCCAAACAGAATGAAACCTTCGGGGGCGTGATTTTTGGAGTGAACGTGATCCAGAGGACTTGGAGTGCAAGTCAAGAAGCAGCCGAGGCGGCCACGAGACAGGAGGGCGCGCCCACCCCCTCTAGGCACGCCCACCCCCTCTGGGCGCGCCCCCTATCTCGTGGGCCCCTCGGGCGGCCACCGACGTACTTCTTCCTCCTATATAAGCCTACATACCCCAAAAACATCGACGGAGCCAACGAAACACAATTTCCACCGCCGTAACCTTCTCTATCTGTGAGATCCCATCTTGCAGCCTTCGCTGGCGCTCCGCCGGAGGGGGAATCGACCATGGAGGGCTTCTACATCAACACCATAGCCCCTCCAATGAGTTGTGAGTAGTTTACCACAGACCTTCGGGTTCATAGTTATTAGCTAGATGACTTCTTCTCTCTTTTTGGATCTCAATACAATGTTCTCCCCCTCTCTTGTGGAGATCTATTCGATGCAAACTCTTCTTGCGGTGTGTTTGTCGAGATCCGATGAATTGTGGATTTATGATCCAGTTTATCTATGAGAAATATTTGAATCTCCTCTGAATTGATGTATGATTGAGTTATCTTTGCAAGCCTGTTTGAATTATCAGTTTGGTTTGGCCTACTAGATTGATCTTTCTTGCCATGGGAGAAGTGCTTAGCTTTGGGTTCAATCTTGCGGTGTCCTTACCCAGTGACAGAAAGGGTTGCAAGGCACGTATTGTATTGTTGCCATCGAGGATAAAAAGATGGAGTTTATATCATATTGCTTGAGTTTATCCCTCTACATCATGTCATCTTGCTTAATACGTTACTCTGTTCTTTATGAACTTAATACTCTAGATGCAGGCAGGAGTCGGTTGATGTGTGGACTAATAGTAGTAGATGCAGGCAGGAGTCGGTCTACTTGTTGCGGACGTGATGCCTATATACAAGATCATGCCTAGATAATCTCATAATTATTCACTTTTCTATCAATTGCTCGACATTAATTTGTTCACCCACCGTAATACTTATGCTATCTTGAGAGAAGCCTCTAGTGAAACCTATGGCCCCCGGGTCTATCTTTTATCATATTTGCTTTCAATCTACTTTTATTTGCATCTTTACTTTTTGCATCTATATTATAAAATACCAAAAATATATCTATCTTATCATACTATCTTTATCAGATCTCACTTTCGCAAGTGGCCGTGAAGGGATTGACAACCCCTTTATTGCGTTGGTTGCGAGTTCTTTGTTTGTTTGTGTAGGTGTGTGGGACTTTTGAGGAGCCTCCTACTGGATTGATACCTTGGTTCTCAAAAACTGAGGGAAATACTTACGCTACTATTGCTGCATCACCCTTTCCTCTTTAAGGAAAACCAACGCAAGCTCAAGAAGTAGCAGGCATCACCACCATTGTACCACTAAGCTACCTTTAGGAAAATGATCTGCATCATCTTTTCCAGGCCGGTCAGCCATCGACACTGCCATGGTGCCAACCATCACCACCGCCCTACACTTGTAAATCAAGACACATTTGTCGCTGAGACTCTGCCGAACCATGTCATCAAGATACGCCGGCGTCGATGCGGAAGATACAACGTTGCTCCACCCCTAGACCCCTCTACCCAACACTTGCTCCAAGAACGATGCTCCCAAGAGGGGGTGTTGATGCCTAACGCCACCACCATCTGATCCGGGCGACCTAGATCTAGGGTTTCTCCTGGAGAAAATGACCCTTCCTGGCGAGTCTACGCGGTCATCCAACGCCGCCACACCTTTGCAATCTCTGCAGCTGATAAAAGCTCCAAAACAGTGCCTTCAAGAAGGTAGACCACGCCACATGCCACCACTATCCAGTTTGGCAAGCCAAACTTGAGGTTTCCCTCGAATCTAGATGGGACCGCCACCGTAAGTATGCCCTCTAAGGATGTTAGTGGCGTCCGTAGACGTCTCCGCACCATCTGCACCAACAAATCCAGGCAAAGAATTTATCCTTGGTGGTAGTCCTTCGAACCAGGAGAGCAGGAGGCAGAAGTGCTCGTCAAAGATACCCATCAACATAGAAGGAACGGCCCCATCGGGCAAAACAAACCCGGTCACATGGCCCTAACCCGTCCAACCCGACCCGACTAGAGGAGTCGCCACCGGCAGGGAGAGGATCCGGGTGCGCCAGCCCTAGATCCACCGCCCAAGGTTGTCAGAATCGCGATTTGAATCGGATCGGAGCTCCGATGGTAGGATCGCAAATCATAGAATCTTCACTATCAAGATCGTAGAAACGTAGATTCTATGAAGTAAACTCGTAAAATAAGAGGGGTTAATTTGGATCGTAAAGTCATAGAATCGTATAACAGAATCGTGATTCTGACAACCTTGCCACCGCCACCGCTTGCGGGCCATCACCATGTTGTCCGCCGCTCGCTGGAGAACCAACACGCCAAGATGCTCGGCTTGCGCCAAGCCCTAGCAGAAGACACCGGCCCCGCCCCTTCTCCCCATGCAAGAGGACGAGAGAGCCCCGCTGCCACCAGTGTCGGCCTGGCTTTGCATGGTCACGCCCTTTGGCAATGGTGAGGGAGGAGGAAAGAGGGAGGGAACTGTCGGCAGTCGGAGTTGGACACCCCAGTGCTGCTGGGGGAGCTGCACGTGGTGATCCCTTTTTTTAGGACCGGGAGCTTCGCTCGGATAATGTTCATGCAATGTTATTGCCTTCATAAGCCTATAATTCATGCAACATTCGAATTCATCCATATTTCTTTTATAAAAAATCTTCTATTTTAGAAATTTTATGGCCTTGTTATGCATGCATTTGGCCCAGAATTCCTGAAGACGATCCCGAATAAAAACAATGTACACTAAATAGACACCTTCCCCAGAAGGATTTCATGCTACAGTCTTGTTAGATCTTATTCTTGTTAGACTTTACGCAAGAAGATGAAAATAAGAAAAAATATCATTTGGTTAACTGGAAGACATGCTGCCTACCAAAAGACCAAGGGGGCCTAGGAATTATTAATTTAGAAATAATGAATAAAGCATTGTTGGCTAAATGGCTCTGGAAAATGGAAACTGAATCTGGAACCTGGGTGAATATATTGAAAAACAAATATGTTCAGAATAAATGCCTATCTGGGATAGAAAAAAACCCTGGAGATTCTCAGTTTTGGAGCAGTCTAATGGGGGTCAAAAAATATACTTTCAACATGTCAAGAAGAAACTGGGGGATGAGAATGAGTCTAGATACTGGGAAGATTGGTGGGTGGGATCTAAACCCCTAAAAGATCTATACCCTAGATTATACAACATTAGCTTTGACCACAATATCTCAGTGGCAGAAGCTAGTAACAGAGGCCGCCAGGGATTTAGCTTTAGACGAACCTTGACAGGAGAAACGATAGAACTCCGGAATAGCCTAAAAACAAGATGCAAGGAGGTGAGGATGCATGGGGGGAGATCAACCCCTCTGAATGCTCACTAAAAACAGAAAAATTTCGGTTAAGTCTTTATACTCATTTCTGAGCAATGATGGTGTGGGATTCCCACACAAATTCCCGTGGAAAATTAAATCCCAGCCAAGATTAAAATGTTCCTTTGGCTGTTTACAAGAAGAAGCATTTTGACCAAAGACAATTTGATCAAGAAAGGATGGAAGGGAGGAAAAGAGTGTGTATATTGTGGGTAAGAAGAGAAAATTGATCACTTATTCTTTGAATGCTCAGCGGCTAGATTGGTATGGAGCTTGATCAAATGTGCTTTGGACCTTAGAACAACCCCAATAAACTCAAATGATTACTTGGATAGGTGGTTGGAAACCTTTAAAAAACCTGAGAAAAATTTAGTTCTGGTGGGACGCGCTGCTGTATTCTGGGCTCTCTGGAAATGCAGAAATGATATTATTTTCAGATCTAGAAAGATATATGATCCCATTATATTCATCCGAATTATGTGCAATTGGATTGCTGATTGGTCGGTTTTGTAGATAAAAAAGCCGAAACAAAAACTACTGCAGCTAGGAGCAAAACTAATCGAGCGGGTGGCAAGTGAGATATACACAAGGCGGCACACGGATGGAGACCCGGAGTTCGGCGACTGTGAGGATGATGGATCTTCTCTCCTTCCCTCTGTTTTTGTCATGTAATCTTGATAACTTGTAGAAGTTTAAATAACTGTACTGGTGTAAGCAATGCATGGCATGTCTTTTGTTTTCCCTCTGCAGCTAGTGGTCTTTAGCCTAGATTAAGGTTGTTATCTTTTCAAATCCGATGACTGGACGGGAGTGCCCCCGGTTTGTGGTCGATGTGGTTTCGTTACTTAAATCGGAGGGAAACCTCTTCCGTTCAAAAAAAAAAAGATCTTAGTAGACTGAGATTTTGTCAAGTCTTAGTCCATACTATATCTGTGAGATTTTACATTGAACTCCGTATAAAATTTTATTTTAATTTTTCTCTCCCGACGCGGACGAGGCGCGTGTCTGTTTGGTGTCCTCCGCGACCAAAACCGGCGCAAGTTTGCGCTCGAAATGGGTCGGCCCGGATATAAAACGGACAAGATGGGTCCGGGCCGTTGCACGCTGAGCCGTCTCATTTGTTCTTTTTACCCCAAACGGACGGGGACGGACAGCATAGGGTCGTGCGGTAGCTAAATCTTAGTCCGCCGACACCTTTCCAGGCCCTTCTTGTTATCCATCGGTTAGGTTTCTTGGGCAACAACCGCGACTCAGTACATCCCTCCGTACTCCTACATCCGGATCGGCCATTTCCGTCTTCGTCATAGGACCGTCCAAGCTTTGACCGACACTCATACAAACATCATCCAGACGGCAAAGGTCAAAGCCAGACGCACTCCACTGCCCACCACTGCTCCCAGAAAGCTCCGCCGGCACACCGCTCTCACATCACGGTGGTACGGTGATGCCTGTTGCCACCTTCGCACTCCACCACCCTCCCTCCCTCCCCGTCCGGCCCCCGAACCTCCATCCAGATCTGGGCGGCGAGGACGTACACCACACACACGGGCGCCGATCGAGCGAGAGGGACTCCCAAACCGGCGCCGCCACCAACCACGCTTCCCCCCGACACCGCGATCAATCATAGGGCGCCCGCCCCCAGCCGCAGTGACACTGTGTGGTGCACTGACGCGCCACCGGCAACAACCTCAACAGCAGAGATTAAAAAGATCGGCACTACCAACCGACGGCAACCTCCCAACCCCCTCCCCGCCTCCTAAACTCCTCTCCTCCCGCACCGCCGAACTGGGTAGCAGCGCAGATAATACGTTCCTGCGCCGTCGTTGTGTCCCTGGCATTGCTGTGCGGCCACCAGTGTCACTCTGCTACCCAGAGAGGAGAGGTAGTGAGATCGGTATGGCGCGTGCGGTGGTCGCCGCCGCGGCGGCGCTGGCCGCCGTGCTGGTCTCGGTGCTGGCGCCGGCGGCGACGGCGCAGATGGACAGCTGCAGCGGTGACCTGCCGTTCGTGCTCGCCGCCAACTACTCTGGCCTCGCCTGCCAGCCCGTCTGGAACAACTTCGTGCTCCGGGTATGTCGCCATTGCTCTGCTCCTGATGGTAGATGGTGCAGTATATATGTTCTTGGGCTTGAAATTGGTTGAGATCTAGCTGTAGAACGTAGGCTTCTTGAGATCCTGTTCAAGCTGCTGTCCATTCACCTTGGAGCAGCCATGGCTAGCTTTTACCTGTGGTACTGAACCAGTGGTTGTAGTAAGGACATTCATGCGAGAAACCAACACTGGTACAGCTGCAGATATCCATGAATCACTACTCACTTTTTCAATGATTCAGTGAGCTAGAGCTGCACTGGTACTGTCAGAGACAGGCAATTTGGCACCGTGAAAAACAGGGGACAAAGCAGTGATGGGATAATAAGTGTCGTCATAATTCAAGCCTATCGTTCGTACATGTTTCAGATCATCATCTCTGCAATAACAAATCAATTGAAATTTGCAGTACCACCAGGACAAGAACAACGTGCTGCGGGTGGTGCTGTCGACCATGTACAGCACGGGGTGGGTGGGGATGGGCTTCTCGCGGGACGGCCTCATGATCGGCTCCAGCGCCATGGTGGGGTGGATGGGCAAGAAGGGCCTCCCCCACATCCGCCAGTTCTCCCTCCGCTCCAAGTCCGGCTCCAAGGCCGCCGTCGTCGACCGGGGCTTCCTCGTCTCCAACAACCACGACCACACCGTCGTCGTGCAGCAGGCCAAGATCTACGTCGCCTTCCAGCTCAAGTTCTCCTACCGCCTCTCCCACCAGCACATCATCCTCGCCTTCGGCCCCGGCGTCCCCGTCAAGAACAAGCTCTCCAAGCACCAGGACAAGACCTCCTTCACCTTCGACTTCACTACTGGTAATTAAGATATCAATTTGTTTCTGTGGAATTTCTTGATCATGCGTCGATCGGTTGCACTGAAAGTTGATCATGTGTCGGTTACCAGAAAAGGTTTGGTTTTTTAGAAAAAGTTTGTTGTTTCTTTAAGCATCGGTTGCACCACCTTTACGTGGTTGCCAGATCAACATCATACCGTACAGCAGAATGCCTTTTCCCAGCATTATCATTACTATTCAGAAGATTCAGATGATCTTACATCGATCTTTAATAAAGTTGGCCGTATGCATCGTTCCCTTTTAAAAAAAATCTTACATCGATCTGCATGCAGGGAAAGGATTCGCGGACGGACCCTTCCCCTACGGCCTTCGGCGGGCGCATGGAGGGCTCAACCTCTTCGCCTGGGGCATCCTCATGCCCATCGGCGCCATCCTGGCCCGCTACTTCCGGCGCATGGACCCGCTTTGGTTCTACCTCCATGTCGGCATCCAGTTCGCCGCCTTCATCATCGGCCTCGCCGGGGTCGTCGCCGGCGTGGCGCTGTACAGCAAGATCGAGGCCGACATCCCCGCGCACCGCGGCCTCGGCATCTTCATCCTTTTCCTCGGCATCCTGCAGGTCGATCACTCGCTCACCGTCCTCTGTTAGTTATCTTCTGATGATGTTCTGGAATGGTAGATTCTGAAATGTTGTGCGACAGGTTCTGGCCTTCTTCCTGAGGCCCAACACGGACTCCAAGTACCGCAAGTACTGGAACTGGTACCACCACTGGTCGGGCAGGCTGGTGCTCTTCTTCGCCGCCGTTAATATCGTGCTCGGGATCCACGTCGGCGGCGGCCACGACTCGTGGAAGATCGGCTACGGTTTCAACCTCGCCATCCTCCTCGTCGCCGTCATCGGGCTCGAGTTCATGTTGTGGACGAGGTGGTCTAAGAACAGCGCTTCCACGCCGACGTACTGAGCTCTGTCTGTCACGACAGGGGCCCTCTGTTGATCCGGCGATGACTACGCGCCTATTTTTTAGTTCTTTTGTTTCTTCTCTCTTTCTGGTCTGATTGTGTGATATTTCGTTTTTGGTTCTCTTGTGATGGTCTGGTTTCTGTAATCTGAGGACTGAAATTTAAGCGTAGTAGATCCTGCTAAGCATGGTTCTCCTACAGATGATTGAACACTGAAATATTACGACCGTATAAATGCATAAACAAGAATCTTGAACAACACACGAATGCAGTCTTTGAGCCTGTATGGGTCCAAATAATGGTAACTATTACAAAGCCCATACTTTACTACGGGTATTTATTATTACTAGACGATACCCCGTGTGTTGTTGTGGGAACTTTTGATAAATAACTTGATGTTTAAAAAATGAAAAGGTTTATGAAACATAGTATAAGTGGATGTAAATATTTTTTTGGAAGAAATATTGTTTAGTGTAAGCATTTAAAAGAAATTGGATGAAAAACCTAAAATAGGTGTGATTTTTGTTCTGTTAATTTATTACCTTGGCAATATATCAGCAAGGCAATATGACATCAAAACAGCATTGCATAGAGACAATGGAGACATCTCAACCCTTGGCTAAACCTAAAACAATGATATCAACTACTAATGTGCATTTATAAAAAAATACATTACTCCCATGGAATAAAACACGAGTTCACTCATAATTTGATTTTCTATTGAAAGAAGAAGGTCTCTTACCTGGGTAGCTCATTCACCACAATATACCCAGGTAATTATTATTATTTTTGTTTATCTTTTTCACGTGCACAACCATGCATGCTTCCTCATTAGGTAAACCTTAGTTTAGTCCTAAAAATACCTGATTAGGTACCCACGTGTATGCAATGGAATAAAATTAGGATTAAACGGTTGAATGGGAGTAGTGGATTCTTAAAAAAGAAAATTTTGATGAACTACCTCTCTATACGCAATGAAATTAAATTGGGATTAAAAAGTTGCTTGGAACACTCGAGGTTCGAGGGAACTAAGGCATGTAATGCAATTCTCTGACCCGGTGGGAGCAAAAGAGACATGGATAGAAAAGGCAAAAGAATGAGAGTGAGAAAAAAAATGGTTGTTTGGTCTTTCAGAATCAGACGAAAGCATTAACAACGCATAAAGTCTAACCAAATGGTCGGACGGGGACTCGTGTTATCCGTATGGAGTGGATCGGATGATGTCAAGACATATACATATAGCTAAAGAACCTACGATGACGTGGCTGCTTGAGAGTGCAAGAAAACAAAATTAATTATTATTTGTGGCAGATTGCATACACATGAAAAATTAGTGAGAGCATGCGCATGAAGAGTTAGTGGGAAAGCAATTTTCACGATGGACCTACTTGATGATGCAGATAGCTTGCATGTCAAGATAAATAAGATAGTGGGGACGAATCTCTTAGATATATAGGATAGGATAGGATATTTTTCAGCGGGTCTGTTTTGAATTATTTATATTAGATTTATATATTTTTGAACTTAGAGTTGCAAATTTTAAATGTTGTTGAAGTGCCTAAACAAATTAAAATGTTAATTTTTGTTTTATTTGTTTTCTGGCATAGTTAAGGCACTTTCAATAGTTTCATCTTTTATGAAGCCAAGGCTTTCATACACCTTGAGTTCGTCTGTGTGGACGGAATCAATAGTGCTCCGACATAGATTGATGTCATCTCCTTGGGATGGTGAGGTTAGAGTTTCTCGTGGTGTGCGTGTGATGGCAAGATCTGGTGTCAGACAATTCAGATCGATTCCGGGGTTCAACGACAACGACTGTGACTCTAGGGCGCTGGTCCTTAGGGTCACGTGCATGAAGAGTTCCTAGCTGTCACAAAGACTTTAAATTCCTACTGCTCTGGACCGTAGAGGAAAGGCTAGAAGTGGTAATTGTATGATTGCTTTATGAAGCAAAGTGGACATCTCATTATCAAGGTTATTGTTCTTGTTCTTCTGTGAGAGTGAAGGAAATATGCCCCAGAGGCAATAATAAAGTTATTATTTATTTCCTTATATCATGATAAATGTTTATTATTCATGCTAGAATTGTATTAACCGGAAACATAATACATGTGTGAATACATAGACAAACATAGTGTCACTAGTATGCCTCTACTTGACTAGCTCGTTTATCAAAGATGGTTATGTTTCCTAACCATGGACAAAAAAGTTGTCATTTGATTAACGGGATCACATCATTAGAAGAATGATGTGATTGACTTGACCCATTCCGTTAGCCTTAGCACTTGATCGTTTAGTATGTTGCTACTGCTTTCTTCATGACTTATACATGTTCCTGTAACTATGAGATTATGCAACTCCCGTTTATCGGAGGAACACTTTGGGTGCTACCAAACGTCACAACGTAACTGGGTGATTATAAAGGAGTACTACAGGTGTCTCCAAAGGTACATGTTGAGTTGGCGTATTTCGAGATTAGGTTTTGTCACTCCGATTGTCGGAGAGGTATCTCTGGGCCCTCTCGGTAATGCACGTCACTATAAGCCTTGCAAGCAATGTGGCCAATGAGTTGGTTACAGAATGATGCATTACATAAAGAGTAAAGAGACTTGCCGGTAACGAGATTGAACTAGGTATTGGATCCCGACGATCGAATCTCGGGCAAGTAACATACCGATGACAAAGGGAACAAAGTATGTTGTTATGCGGTTTGACCGATAAAGATCTTCGTAGAATATGTAGGAGCCAATATGGGCATCCAGGTTCCGTTATTGGTTATTGACCAAGAATAGTTCTAGGTCATGTCTACATAGTTCTCGAACCCGTAGGGTCCGCTCGCTTAAGGTTTCGATGACAGTTATATTATGAGTTTATGAGTTTTGATGTACCGAAGGAGTTCGGAGTCCCGGATGAGATTGGGGACATGACGAGGAGTCTCGAAATGGTCTAGACGTAAAGATCGATATATTGGACGACTATATTCGGAGTTCGGAAAGGTTTCGAGTGATTCGGATATTTTTCGGAGTACCGGGGAGTTACGAGAATACGGGGGAAGAAGTATATGGGCCTTATTGGGCTTTAGAGGAGAGGGAGAGGCAGGCCGCGCGCCCCCCCATTGACTAGTCCGAATTGGACTAGGGGGAGGGGCGGCGCCCCCTCCTTCCTTCTCTTCCCTCTTCCCCTTCCTTGTCTCCTACTCCTACTACTTGGAAGGACACCTAGTTGGACTAGGAAAGGGGGAATCCTACTCCCGGTGGGAGTAGGACTCCCCTAGGGCGTGCCATAGAGAGGGCCGGCCCTCCCCTCCTCCACTCCTTTATATACGGGGGCAGGGGGCACCCCATGGAGAACACACAAGTTGATCTATGGATCGTTCCTTAGCCGTGTGCGGTGCCCCCGCCACCATATTCCACCTCGATCATATCAACGCGAAGCTTAGGCGAAGCCCTGCGCCGGTAGAACATCATCATCGTCACCACGCCGTCGTGCTGACGGAACTCATCCCCGAAGCTTTGCTGGATCGGAGCCCGGGGATCATCATCGAGCTGAACGTGTGCTGAACTCGGAGGTGCCGTACGTTCGGTGCTTGGATCGGTCGGATCGTGAAGACGTACGACTACATCAACCGCGTTGTGCTAACGCTTCCGCTTACGGTCTACGAAGGTACGTGGACAACACTCTCCCCTCTCGTTGCTATGCCATCACCCTGATCTTGCGTGTGCGTAGGAAATTTTTTGAAATTACTACGTTCCCCAACAGTGGTATCCGAGCCTGGTTTTATGCGTAGATGTCATATGCACGAGTAGAACACAAGTAAATTGTGGGCGATACAAGTCATACTGCTTACCAGCATGTCATACTTTGGCTCAGCGGTATTTTGAGATGAAGCGGCCCGGACCGACATTACGCGTACGCTTACGCGAGACTGGTTTCACCGTTACGAGCACTCGTGCTTAAAGGTGACTGGCGGGTGTCTGTCTCTCTCACTTTAGCTGAACCGAGTGTGGCTACGCCCGATCCTTGCGAAGGTTAAAACAACACTAACTTGACGAACTATCATTGTGGTTTTGATGCGTAGGTAAGAACGATTCTTGCTCAGCCCGTAGCAGCCACGTAAAATTTGCAACAACAAAGTAGAGGACGTCTAACTTGTTTTTGCAGGGCATGTTGTGATGTGATATGGTCAAGACGTGATGAGATATAAGTTGTTGTATGAGATGATCATGTTTTGTTGAAGTTATCGGCAACTGGCAGAAGCCCTACGGTTGTCTCTTTGTTGCATAAGATGCAAGTGCCAAATAATTGCTTTACTTTATCGCTATGCGATAGCAATAGTTGCAAGAGCAATAGTTGGCGAGACGACCATGTGACGACACATTGATATAGATCAAGATGATGAAGATCATGGTGTCGTGCCGGTAACGATAGAGATCATGACAGTACTTTGGAGATGGAGATCAAAGGCGCAAGATGATCATGGCCATATCATGTCACATATTTTGATTGCATATGATGTTTATCTGTTATACATCTTATTCTGTTTTGTTTGATGGTAGCATTTTAAGATGATCTCTCACTAATTATCAAGAAGTGTTCTCCTTGAGTATGCACCGTTGCGAAAGTTCTTCGTGCTGAGACACCACGTGATGATCGGGTGTGATAGGCTCTACGTTCAAATACAACGGGTGCAAAACAGTTGCACACGCGGAATACTCAGGTTAAACTTGACGAGCCTAGCATATACAGATATGGCCTCGGAACACGGAGACCGAAAGGTCGAGCGTGAATCATATAGTAGATATGATCAACATAGTGATGTTCACCATTGAAACTACTCCATCTCACGTGATGATCGGACATGGTTTAGTTGATATGGATCACGTAATCACTTAGAGGATTAGAGGGATGTCTTTCTAAGTGGGAGTTCTTAAGTAATATGATTTATTGAACTCTAATTTATCATGAACTTAGTCCTGGTAGTATTTTGCAAATTATGTTGTAGATCAATAGCTTGCGTTGTTGCTTTCATATGTTTATTTTGATATGTTCCTAGAGAAAATTGTGTTGAAAGATGTTAGTAGCAATGATGCGGATTGGATCCGTGATCTGAGGTTTATCCTCATTGCTGCACAAAAGAATTATGTCCTTAATGCACCGCTAGGTGACAGACCTATTGCAGGAGCAGATGCAGACGTTATGAACGTTTGGCTAGCTCAATATGATGACTACTTGATAGTTTAGTGCATCATGCTTAAAGGCTTAGAATCGGGACTTCAAAGACGTTTTGAACGTCATGGACCATATGAGATGTTCTAGGAATTGAAGTTAATATTTCAAGCAAATACCCAAGTTGAGAGATATGAAGTCTCCAACAAGTTCTATAGCTAAAAGATGGAGGAGAATCGCTCAACTAGTGAGCATGTGCTCAGATTGTCTGGGTACTACAATCGCTTGAATCAAGTGGGAGTTAATCTTCCAGATAAAATAGTGATTGACAGAATTCTCTAGTCACCATCACCAAGTTAGTAGAACTTCGTGATGAACTATAATATGCAAGGGATGACGAAAGTGATTCCCAAGCTCTTCGTGATGTTGAAATCAACGAAGGTAGAAATCAAGAAAGAGCATCAAGTGTTGATGATTGACAAGACCACTAGTTTCAAGAAAAGGGCAAAGGGAAAGAAAGGGAACTTCAACTAGAATGGCAAGCAAGTTGTCACTCCCGTGAAGAAGACCAAAGCTGGACCAAAGCCTGAAACTGAGTGCTTACACTACAAAGGAAATGGTCACTGGAAGCGGAAATGCCCTAAATATTTGGTGGATAAGAAGGATGGCAAAGTGAACAAAGGTATATTTGATATACAGGTGTTTGATGTGTGCCTTACTAGTGTTTATAGTAGCCCCTGAGTATTTTGATACTTGTTCGGTTGCTAAGATTAGTAACTCGAAACAGGAGTTACAGAATAAATAGAAACTAGTTGAGGGTGAAGTGACGATGTGTGTTGGAAGTGGTTCCAAGATTGATATGATCATCATCGCACACTCCCTATACTTTTGGGATTAGTGTTGAACCTAAATAATTGTTATTTGGCGTTTGCGTTGAGCATGAATATGATTTGATCATGTTTATTGCAATACGATTATTCATTTAAAATCAGAGAATAATTGTTGTTCTATTTAAATGAATAAAACCTTTGATGGTCATACACCCAATAAAAATAGTTTGTTGAATCTCGATCGTAGTGATACACATATTCATAATATTGATGCCAAAAGATGCAAAGTTGATAATAATAGTGCAACTTATTTGTGGCACTGCCGTTTGGGTCATATCGGTGTAAAGCGCATGAAGAAACTCCATAAAGATGGATTTTCAGAATCACTTGGTTATGAATCATTTGATGCTTGCGAGCCGTGCCTTTTGGGCAAGATGACTAAAACTCCGTTCTCCGGAACAATGGAACGAGCTACTGACTTATTGGAGATAATACATACCGATGTATGCGATCCGATGAGTGTGAAGGCTCGTGGCAAGTATCTTTATTTTCTAACCTTCACAGATGATTTGAGCAGATATGGGTATATGTACTTGATGAAACATAAGTCTGAAATAGTTGAAAAGTTCAAAGAATTTCAGAGTGAAGTGGAAAAATCATCGTAACAAGAAAAATAAAGTTTCTACGATCTGATCGTGGAGACGAATATTTGAGTTATGAGTTTGGTCTTCATTTGAAATAATGTGAAATAGTTTCGCAACTCACGCCATCTGGAACACCACAATGTAATGGTGTGTCCGAACATTATAATAGTACTTTATTGGATATAGTGCGATCTATGATGTATCTTACCAATTTACCACTATCGTTTTGGGGTTATGCATTAGAGACAGTTGCATTCACTTTAAAAAGAGGGCACCATCAAAATCCGTTGAGACGACGCCTTATGAACTGTGGTTTGGCAAGAAACCAAAGTTGTCGTTTCTTAAAGTTTGGGGCTGCGATGCTTATGTGAAAAAGTTTTCACCTGATAAGCTCGAACCCAAATCGGAGAAGTGCGTCTTCATAGAATACCCAAAGGTAACTATTGGGTACACCTTCTATCACAGATCCGAAAGCAAGATTCGTTGCTAAGATGGATCCTTTCTAGAGAAGGAGTTTCTCTCGAAAGAAGTGAGTGGGAGGAAAGTAGAACTTGATAATGTAATTGTACCTTCTCCCAAATTGGAAAGTAGTTCATCACAGAAATCAGTTCCAGTGATGCCTACACCGATTAGTGAGGAAGTTAATGATGATGATCATGAAGCTTCAGATCAAGTTACTACCGAACCTCGTAGGTCTTCCAGAATAAGATCCGCACCAAAATGGTACGGTAATCCCGTTCTAGAAGTCATGTTACTAGACCATGATGAACCTACGAACTATGAGGAAGCGATGATGAGCCCAGATTCCGCGAAATGGCTTGAGGCCATGAAATCTGAGATAGGATCCATGTATGAGAACAAAGTATGGACTTTGATTGACTTGCTCGATGATCAGCAAGCCATGTTAAATAAATGGATCTTCAAGAGGAAGACGGACACTGATAGTAGTGTTACTATCTACTAAGCTCGACTTGTTGCGAAATGTTTTCAACAAGTTCAAGGTGTTGAATACGATGAGATTTTCTCACTCATATCGAAGCTTAAGTCTGTCTGAATCATGTTAGAAATTGCCACATTTTATGAAATCTGGCAAATGGATGTCAAAACTGCATTCCTTAATGGATTTATTAAAGAAGAGTTGTATATGATGCAACCAGAAAGTTTTTGTCAATCCTAAAGATGCTGACAAAGTGTGCAAGCTCCAGCAATCCATCAATGGATTGGTGCAAGCATCTCGGAGTTGGAATATACGCTTTGATGAGTTGATCAAAGCATATGGTTTTATACAGACTTTTGGAAAGAACTGTATTTACAAGAAAGTGAGTGGGAGCACTACAGCATTTCTGATAAGTATATGTGAATGACATATTATTAATTGGAAATGATGTAGAATTTTCTGGAAAGCATAAAGGAGTGTTTGAAAGGAGTTTTTCAAAGAAAGACCTCGGTGAAGCTGCTTACGTACTGAGCATCAAGATCTATTGAGATAGATCAAGACGCTTGATAAGTTTTTCAATAAGTACATACCTTGTCAAGATTTTGAAATAGTTCAAAATGAAACAGTCAAAGAAAGAGTTCTTACCTGTGTTGCAAAGGTGTGAAATTGAGTAAGACTCAAGACCCGACCACGGCAGAAAATAGAAAGATAATGAAAGTCATTCCCTATGCATCAGTCATAGGTTCTATAAAAGTATGCCATGCTATGGACCAGACCTATTGTATACTCTGCCCTGGTTTGGCAAGGGAGTACAATAGTGATCTAGGAGTAGATCACTAGACATTGGTCAAAATTATCCTTAGTAGAATAAGGATATGTTTCTTGATTATGGAGGTGATAAAAGAGTTCGTCGTAAAAGTTACATCGATGCAAACTTTTACATTGATCCAGATGACTTTAAGTCTCAATCTGGATACATATTGAAAGAGGGAGCAATTAGTTGGAGTAGCTCCATACAGAGAATTGTAGACATAGAATATTTGCAAAATACATACGGCTCTGAATATGACAGACCCGTTGACTAAGCTTCTCTCACGAGCAAAACATGATCACACCTTAGTACTCTTTGGGTGTTAGCCACATAGCTATGTGAACTAGATTATTGACTCTAGTAAACCCTTTGGGTGTTGGTCACATGACGATGTGAACTATGGGTGTTAATCACATACAGATGTGAATATTGGTGTTGAATCACATGATGATGTGAACTAGATTATTGACTCTAGTGCAAGTGGGAGACTGAAGGAAATATGCCCTAGAGGCAATAATAAAGTTATTATTTATTTCCTTATATCATAATAAATATTTATTATTCATGCTAGAATTGTATTAACCGGAAACATAATACATGTGTGAATACATAGACAAACATAGTGTCACTAGTATGCCTCTACTTGACTAGCCCGTTTATCAAAGATGGTTATGTTTCCTAACCATGGACAAAAGAGTTGTCATTTGATTAACGGGATCACATCATTAGAAGAATGATGTGATTGACTTGACCCATTCCGTCAGTCTTAGCACTTGATCGTTTAGTATGTTGCTACTGCTTTCTTCATGACTTATACATGTTCCTGTAACTATGAGATTATGCAACTCCCGTTTACCGGAGGAACACTTTGGGTGCTACCAAACGTCACAACGTAACTGGGTGATTATAAAGGAGTACTACAGGTGTCTCCAAAGGTACATGTTGAGTTGGCGTATTTCGAGATTAGGTTTTGTCACTCCGATTGTCGGAGAGGTATCTCTGGGCCCTCTCGATAATGCACGTCACTATAAGCCTTGCAAGCAATGTGGCCAATGAGTTGGTTACAGAATGATGCATTACATAACGAGTAAAGAGACTTGCCGGTAACGAGATTGAACTAGGTATTGGATACCGACGATCAAATCTCGGGCAAGTAACATACCGATGACAAAGGGAACAGAGTATGTTGTTATGCGGTTTGACCGATAAAGATCTTCGTAGAATATGTAGGAGCCAATATGGGCATCCAGGTTCCGTTATTGGTTATTGACCAAGAATAGTTATAAGTCATGTCTACATAGTTCTCGAACCCGTAGGGTCCGCACGCTTAAGGTTTCGATGACAGGTATATTATGAGTTTATGAGTTTTGATGTACCGAAGGAGTTCGGAGTCCCGGATGAGATTGGGGACATGACGAGAAGTCTCGAAATGGTCGAGACGTAAAGATCGATATATTGGACGACTATATTCGGAGTTCGGAAAGGTTCCGAGTGATTCGGATATTTTTCGTAGTACCGGGGAGTTACGGGAATACGGGGGAAGAAGTATATGGGCCTTATTGGGCTTTAGGGGAGAGGGAGAGGCAGGCCGCGCGCCCCCCCATTGACTAGTCCGAATTGGACTAGGGAGAGGGGCGGCGCCCCCTCCTTCCTTCTCTTCCCTCTTCCCCTTCCTTGTCTCCTACTCCTACTACTTGGAAGGACACCTAGTTGGAGTAGGAAAGGGGGAATCCTACTCCCGGTGGGAGTAGGACTCCCCTAGGGCGCGCCATAGAGAGGGCCGGCCCTCCCCTCCTCCACTCCTTTATATACGGGGGCAGGGGGCACCCCATGGAGAACACACAAGTTGATCTACGGATCGTTCCTTAGCCGTGTGCGGTGCCCCCCTCCACCATATTCCACCTCGGTCATATCGTCGCGAAGCTTAGGCGAAGCCCTGCGCCGGTAGAACATCATCAGCGTCACCACGCCGTCGTGCTGACGAAACTCATCCCCGAAGCTTTGCTGGATCGGAGCCCGGGGATCGTCATCGAGCTGAACGTGTGCTGAACTCGGAGGTGCCGTACGTTCGGTGCTTGGATCGGTTGGATCGTGAAGACGTACGACTACATCAACCGCGTTGTGCTGACGCTTCCGCCTACGGTCTACGAGGGTACGTGGACAACACTCTCCCCTCTCGTTGCTATGCCATCACCATGATCTTGCGTGTGCGTAGGAATTTTTTTAAAATTACTACGTTCCCCAACAGTGAGAACTTCCAATCTATTCATCATCAATCATGATACTACGATGAATACCAAAAAAAATATTACACCCAGATCCATAGACCACCTAGCGACGACTACAAGCACTGAAGAGAGCCGAAGACGCGCCGCCGTCATCGCCCCTCCCTCCCTGGAATTGGGTAAAACGTGTTGTACTAGACAGCCGGGAAGTCGTCGTGCTAAGGCCCTATAGGACCAACGCACCAGAACAGCAACCGCCACAGTTGAAGAGAAGTTTAGATCAGAAGAATCCAACCTGTAGACACACAGACAAAGACCGGATCCACGTGGATCCACCGAAGACAAACGTCGACCGAATCCCGCGAGATCCGCCGGAGAAAAACCTCCACAAGCCCTTCGATGAGGCTAGAAGCAATATCGGGGCGGGGGCTAGGCGGGGAGAATCTTATTCCATCTTCAAAGTGAAGGAAATATGCCCTAGAGGCAATAATAAAGGTGTTATTTTATATTTACTTATTCATGATAAAGGTTTATTATTCATGCTAGAATTGTATTGATCAGAAACTTATATACATGTGTGAATACATAAAAAAATACCGTGTCCTTCGTAAGCCTCTACTAGACTAGCTCGTTGATCAAAGATGGTTTCCTAACCATGGACATGTGTTGTCATTTGATAACGGGATCACATCATTAGAAGAATGATATGATGGACAAGACCCACCCGTTAGCTTAGCATAATGATCATTTAGTTTTATTGCTATTGCTTTCATCATGTCAAATACATATTCCTTCGACTATGAGATTATGCAACTCCGGGATACCGGAGGAATACCTTGTGTGCTATCAAATGTCACAATGTAACTGGGTGATCATAAAGATGCTCTACAGGTATCTCCGAAGGTGTTTGTTGAGTTGACATAGATCTAGATTAGGATTTGTCACTCCGAGAGTCGGAGAGGTATCTTTGGGCCCTCTCGATAATACACATCATAAGCTTGCAAGCAAATGACTAAAGAGTTAGTTATGAGGTGATGTATTACGGAATGAGTAAAGAGACTTGCCGGTAACGAAATTGAACTAGGTATAGAAATACGGACGATCGATTGGGCCGGTCAGTTGGATGTGGGGATAAAAGGGTAGGGGCCATAGTGGTGGATGCTTCTATGTGTATCTTCACGTATTGCCGTTGATGCGGACCATTGGGGTTTGGATTAGGTGCTTTTCTAGCTTATTGGATGGGTTTAGTGGTCCATCGTTAATATTTACCCTCCATTTTCAGTTCAGAATTTATTTTCTCTTCTGAGGATATTCGGTTCAGAAAAATTATTTACCATTATCTTGCAAAGTAGCATCGAAAATCCAAAGGAGTGCTCGTCCTCGCATGCTCTCGGTATCTCTATTTGCTCATTTCTTTTGGGATCAGAGCGTGGAAGTGTATTAGCCTGGTACACATCCTGTGCACGGTTAGGATTAGGAGCTGCAGTAAAACCCGGTTGGCCCCACCATTGTAGCACCGTGCCGTTAGAACCTAACGGTGGGCGGAACTTATACCCACCGCACAGGGACGAGCCTCCATCCCGGGCCGTGTTGCAGAGTTACGATGCTACTGAAACTCTAAAAGAGAACAACGCCAGGTGCAAAATGAACATGAGTGTGATGCGAAACAGAATGCAGAGTGAAGTGGATCACTGCTGCGCCGTGAAACCTTCACGGTACCAACTTTTTGCATTACCCCGTTCCTATCCCATGCGCCCGCAAAATCTGAAATGATGTTGTGTGCTTTCCTTACAAAATTCAGCAACACAAATGTCGTCAGTGGGGGAAACTGAATTTCAAACGCCAGCAAGTTGTTAGGGCAACGGATTGGACAGCCCAGCCCATGGCCAACCCACGGAAGTTGAATAGTTTTGAAAACAAAACATCCTTTCCCGCGAGCAGATGGCCGGAACTAGTCATGCCCAGTTTGAGCGACAGGCATGAGGCAGCAACTCCAAAAGGTTCATACAAACTGAAAGTATTTTACATCACAAGGTCCAAATAAAACAAGCATTACCTAGGTAGTGACAGATGGTTCCAGCACACTACTTAAGGTCTGGCAACTTGTGTTCAGAACGTCTCAAAACTGTGTCGAGAGCCAACACCACTTGTCTTGCCGCGATTACAAACTTCTGCTGAAGTCAAGCGCTTGTGGTGCCAGGTCATAGGCAAAACGGAGGATGGAGCACTGTGACATCTGAACAAAATGATACCGCACTGTAACAGGAAATCCGATCAACTGGTAACGATGTGTAAACAGCCGATGCGTGTTCAGAGCAATGTCCCTCGGTGTCTCGGTTATAATCCACAGTCGAGCTGCAGCCTGCATGCTCATCCGTGAGCGGCACACCAGGGACTGAATGCTGCTGCACTGCAAAGCTCAGCTCCACCTCTTGCAACATCTCGCGCACCACCTGGTTGACGACCACAGTGATGGCATCCCAGACGGCGCTCATCGAGTATGATGATCACTGCATCAAACCTAGCTGCACCCGTAGTCCATGCATGCACACGGCGGCCACCGAGTTGTTGTCTTCCGTGGAGCAACCCTGATTCCTCATGGCCACCATTTGTCTCGCACACCACCATGGCGGCGCATTCGCTGTCCACCGGCGGTACTGGAACCTGCTTCCCATCAAAATCACATCAGATCTCGCGCAGATTACAACACACATCAGGCGGAAGCAAGAAATCACAGGGATAATTTTGCCTATCTACCGAATCTGGCACGAACGTGAAGCCTCCCGTCATCCCGCCCGCCGCCCGGCACGATCCGTTTGGAAAAGCGATGCACCCTGTTCTTTTCCCCGTCACGTCGCCGTTGCCCGCCTCGCCGTTTACCCCCATGGCCCCACACCGTATTACCACCGGTAATCCATTAGTACCACCCTCAGACATTAAAGGCCCTCGAATCTCCACACCTGTCCTCGCCGTCCAGATAACATGACCAGGCGCGCTCGTCTGCCACAACGCTGCGCTCAAAGTAGCATAGCAAAGTGTAAGAATGTTTTTCCAAGACCAGTAGGCATTCTCATATAAAATATTAATTCCCATTTGATGTCAGTTTTACATTGCTCTTTCAACCGTCAAAAGATCAATAATACCCTTAGGAATAAGACATCAAACCTTTGTATGTGTTATTCAATGAGATTCAGCTGCTAAACAATTGCTATGCACGCACCATCTGTTTATTTTACGTGCTGATTTTCTTAACTGCATTAACTTCCAAAGTATTTATTTTGTTGATCAGGAAATATCAGTCTACTGTCGGATAAGAAGTTCTCTCTGTAAAGAGGATTTTTTTATGTTATGTAATTTGCTCCTAGAGATAATTTGATGCACCAGCATTATGGATTCTGTTAGGCATTGATCAGTTAACTGTGTGCCTTCTTCTTTACCCCTTATTCTTCTCCTTCTTTACCTTTGATGATTCAAGGATAGGCCTCGGGCGATTCCTGTCAGCATACATAGTTCAGGTTTGTACACCTGTCAATTGTCATTTTGGTGCCATCCATGTGCGCTAGATCAAGTATTGTCATAAGTAGTTAAGTAAGTATTTCGGACTTATAACTCAGTCTGTTGCTGTTCATGTCTGCTACAAATAATTCAAAAAAAGAAGCAGCAAAAAGTTATCTATCAATACACAGTAAACTAGATCAGGTACTGTAGCAACATGTCATTACACTCTCCAAGAGGGGACTGCAGGGCGAGCGATGGGCCTGTCCACATAGGCAGAAGCAGGTGCCTTCCAAGAGGGGACTGCAGGGCGAGCGATGGGCCTGTCCACATAGGCAGAAGCAGGTGCCTTTTATCCTGCTTCAATGAGTTATGGCCACGAAGGAAATTTCCTACTAGGAACATATGCAATGTTTGGTCATCTCTGTCATCTTACCGTCAAAAGCATCTGTGGAATGCAATGTGGACTGTAATACTTCTTGAAGAGACAATACTTGTTATTTTTATGCAATTTCTTAACTGCATTGGCAGGAGAAAAGTCCGGTTTCTGTTAATGTAATCTTCAATACATCTTTATCTACTGCCGGCAACTTCGAACTTCTGTTCTACTTTCTATTTATTCTCTGATGAAGTAGTAAAAGAAGTGATCCAATAACAGTACGTAGTATAGATTTGAGAAGGTGAAACGGGCACACCCCATCTGGCACCGCCCCAACTTCCTCTTAGGCGGCGCACCAAGGGTGCGCCCCAACCACTAGTTCATTGCCAAGATGCAAAGGTTCATGCAAAAACAATGCCATGTGAGGTTTTTATATGTGTGAAAACCTTCAGAGACCACACAATCTTCTCTCCTTGTTTATTCTTGTTTCTTGCCCTTTCTTCTCGGTTTCAAACCTCGTCCGTGGGGTTGTCATTTGCGGGCTAATTGGCACTCCAGGTCACTAATCGTGCCATTTCGCTTGATCACGGTTTTGTCGGTTCGTCTCCATTATCTCAATCATTCATATACTCCATCGGATTCTGCCTCTCAGCGGACTGGCATATAAACAGGCAACAGTTATCTTCCCTCGCCATCCTCAATTGCAACATTGCCTTCACGACTGATCTGATCAGGCAACAGTTATCTACTGCCGTAGGATTTTTTGACATTTTCCCACTCCAAGTCCTAGTGTGACATTGCTCGCTCACCGATGAGCCCTTCACACGAGCTGCAATCAGACATGGCATCACGTTCTACTCTACTGGCATGCATCGGCGCGCTGTTTGCCGGCGCCGCCGCCGCTGTTCCGCCGGCAACATTCGTCTTCGGCGACTCGCTCGTCGACGCCGGCAACAATAACTACATCGTCACGCTGTCCCGGGCGAATTACGCCCCCAACGGCATCGATTTCGACGCCCACCAGCCCACCGGCCGGTACACCAACGGCCGGACCATCATCGACATACTAGGTGATAAACATTTCGCATCTGAATTTTGCTGTCACGCTGCCTCGGTTCTCTATTTAAAGAAAAAACTTTTTGGCACGATTTCAGGGCAAGAGATGGGGCTGGGAGGGTTTGTGCCGCCCTACATGGACCCGAACACCACCGGCGACGTCCTGTTCGGAGGCGTCAACTACGCCTCCGGCGGCGGCGGCATACTCAACCAGACCGGAAGCATCTTCGTCAGTATGCTTACTAAACTGCTCGCTTTTTGTGTCGAGATCCTTCTTGTTTCCCCTTTTCATCAACATGTCCCGCGTAAGCTGAGGATCATTGCTTCCGCATGAGGCCTTCTCCGATAGCTTGCCTTGTGCGTGATCTAGCAATAGAGACTTGTAGTTAATCCATATCGCAGCACATTTCATAGTTGATGTAAATTTTCAGTTCCGGCAGTAATTTCTCTTTTGTGAAACGACGATTCCGGCAGGATAATCGCGTCTTAAATGAAATTTTATTTCCCTTAAGCTGCTTGTGGAGTACTACAAAACGCAAGGTCTTTGATCGAGTGGTAGATCGTGAAATTTGGGCAGGGTGGGCGTATAAACCTGGATGCGCAGATTGACAACTACGCCAAGAACCGGCGCGACATGATGACACGGCGCGGGGAGGTGGCAGCGGTGAGCCGGCTGAGGGGCGCGCTCTTCTCGGTCACCATGGGCTCCAACGACTTCATCAACAACTACCTGGCCCCCATCCTCTCCGCGCCGGAGCGCGCCGTGACGCCCCCGGAGACCTTCATCAACGGCATGATCGCCAAGTACCGGCAGCAGCTCATCGTACGTGCATGCCATCCCATTCCCAGCCTTATTAGCTCGTTCGTCTCGTCGCATGCATGATCATGTCAACAGCTTCAGTTCGTGGTGATTAACCAATTAGAGTTTGCTTACATGATCGCATTGGGCGCAGAGGCTGTACCTTCTGGACGCCCGTAAGATCGTGGTGGTGAACGTGGGGCCGATCGGCTGCATCCCTTACCTGAGGGACATCATGACGACCGGGGCCGGAGCCGGGGCCGGGGCGTGCGCCGAGTTCCCGAACCAGCTGGCCCAGTCCTTCAACCGCAAGCTGCGCGCCGTGGTGACCGAGCTGGGCGCCGGCCTCGGCGGCTCGCGCTTCGTCTACGCCGACGTCTACCGCATCGTCTCCGACATCATCGCCAACTACAAGTCGCACGGTACCACAATATAGCCCATACGACATCAAGTCATCAGGCATGATCGATCAGATGGAGAAACAGGAGTTTATATGTGACTCGGCGTTGCGTTGATCTGTCTGTGTGTGTGTAGGGTTCGAGGTGGCGGACTCGGCGTGCTGCTACGTGGGCGGGCGGTTCGGCGGGCTGGCGCCCTGCGCGCCCGCGTCGAGCTACTGCGCGGACAGGTCCAAGTACGTGTTCTGGGACGCGTATCACCCCAGCGACGCCGCCAACGCGCTCATAGCCAGCCGCATCCTCGACGGCGACCCGGCGGATATCTCCCCTGTCAACGTGCGCCACCTGGTCTTGGACGATGCTTAGCTTAGAATCATGCCTGCTGTATCTCAAGAGGCTGTTTGCTTCCCTCAGTGTGACCGGCTAGATAGAAATCCAGGAAGATAGCCCGCAGCCTGCGAGAACGACGACGGCGTCGGCGTGGACGGGCTCGCGCGCGTGCTCCTGGTAGTTGGACGACGCGTTGCAGGAATGCGACC
Source organism: Triticum dicoccoides (assembly GCF_002162155.2). Classification (NCBI taxonomy): domain Eukaryota; kingdom Viridiplantae; phylum Streptophyta; class Magnoliopsida; order Poales; family Poaceae; genus Triticum; species Triticum dicoccoides. The sequence continues at coordinate 659,409,073 of NC_041381.1, forward strand.
GTAGGTAGACAGGTCGCCTACACCCATGAAAACAGTGGCATACGCAGACGGCGGTGATGTTGTTCCATTGGTACAGGTCAAATCCTGGAGTAGGCCGGCGTGGATTGGTCGAGTCAGCCAGCATCCCCAGTTCAATTATCAAGCCAATGGTTTAGGTGGCAGATAAGAGTTATGCCGCAACTATATCAGCCCAACTCCGTTTCTGTTTGTGAAACCCTGTGGCGTTTAAAAGACTTATTCTGCTACGACTGTATGTTTATGGGCTAAGACAAATACCCTGTCGCTGTGTAATCGACTGGTATGCTATCATCTGAATGACAATTCGGAATTGTCCTAGTACCAGTAACTTAGTTTAGTTACATATAAATAACAATTACATTTTGCACGTGCATCACCGGGTTCATGTGATTTTGGATTAACCGGACAACTCTATTGAGGATGTGTTGTAATGGTTTTCATCTGGTTTCCGTAAATTAACAGACAACTCTATTCTACTTTTTTAATGAATCGGAACCTAAGGGGTCATGTTTTAAAAAAAAATTATTTTGCCCGTGCTGATGTGATTTTTGATTGAATTAAAAAATGGCAAAGAAATAACTCACATTAAAGATGTTGCTCATACGCTGCCTGCTAACCACACCCCCATGGTATCCATCCTTCGGAGTCTTGGTCAAAAGCGTTTTCTTTTTTGAAACGGAGGCAAAATATTTGCCTCGTATATTAAATAAGGAGAGAAGAATTTGTTACATCGCACACCCATAATACGGCATGACAATTATTCTCGCAATAGAAAAAACCCTAACTTCTTTGCCCTGGCGGTGATCCAAAGGTTTGCCTCGTCGACGATGGTGTTGAGTAGAGTTGGCGGAGGCGTGCTCTTATGCCGGAACACTCTTGCGTTTCTCTCATTCCAAATGACCCACGACACAAGCATGGTGATCGAGGCCTTCGCTTTTCGGTTGGTGGTGCCCACGGCGCTCATGCTCGCCCATCATGTCTTGACTGAGTCGAAGGAGCTCCACGCCGAAGTGTCCATGTCGTGTATGAGAAATTTCTGAATAACCAAATTCCAAAGCCTCAACGTGAAGCGGCATCTGAAGAATAGATGTGTTCCACGTTCTTGCACTCTCCTGCAAAAAGGGCCACCTTCGGTTGGTCAAAAGCGTTGCAAATAAACGGAGCCGCCTTCAGATTTTTGGTGAAAGTCATTGCAAAAATATGGAGTACTACCCACCTTCAGATTCTCGGCCGAAAACATTGCAAACTTATGGACAATCTTGCGGAAGACGGAGCTCTGTCTGCAAAGCATAGATGCCTACGTGTGAGATGCTAGTACAACCTATAAAATTTCAGTGTAGCACTTTCAAATAGTTTCCCCCATTCTGTTGAACAAACAAATATGGCCAAAAAATAGCACTCCACTGCAATGTATGTGGTGTACGCACGTAGAGAACAGATTGACAAACAGCAAAATTATAGACATGATATTAAATAAAAAAGGTGAAAACTTTTTAGAAAAACAACTACACATCTATTAGCTTTCCGTAAATTGATTATGCCACTGCCTCCAAAAGAATGATACATGACACATATATTCGCATGAAAAAAATATAGTAAGCTCACAATAATTTATTTTTCCATTGACAAACACACAATTTAAGTTCTTTTTAATATCTCCATTAGCGTCCCCACCAAAAACACATGGACAAAAAACTCTACCCAGTTTTATAAAATTTGTTCCTTCCTTCTCATTGAATAAATAGCGCCGACAAGTAAAAAAAAGGTTAGATACTTGCATCAGTTGCATGCGTTGCTCATCTGATGTGCATATAAACAAAAGACATTCCTCGACTGCCGCCAATGGTCGTAAAGCTTATTGTTGAGGAGGCCAAACTTTTGGGTTACAACGGGGGCCAAGAAATTAGGGACAGTTGTATTACGCGAGTAATTGTCATGCCGTTTTCTCGGGCTTTTGTAACACTCTGTAACTGTATTCTCCTCTAATTTAATTAATGAGGCAAATCTTTTGCTTCCGATTCAAAAAAAAACATTCCTCGACGGTGTACTTCAAAAAGATGCTCCCGTGTGACTACCAGCCAATACTGTTGCAAAGCATTCTCATCACCACCCCCACAAGCATCGCGAAAGGAAAATAAAACAATCCTGCCTCTAACAAGACATAAATTTGGTGATTTGTATGGTGAGAACAATCGAAAAGATCCGATTGATTGTGCTGGCCTCCATACATAAAATACACCCAGACATTTAAAGATATCATACATCCCTAGTTCAAACACTACATGCTTTTATTCAAGAGACCTAGATGGCTAGATGTGGTCAGCCCCAATACCCATGGGAGCTAAGTCCTCCCTAGTTGAAAAAAGCAAATTCCACAAAAGACATAGCAATGCATATCCATCACCCCTCGCCTTCTTCCAGAGCAGCCTGTAACACATCGTCAGCTGCGAAATTCTCATGCTCATCCCGCAGACAAAATACCTCAAAAACAGCTGTTTGATGAAAAGTGGCCAAGTTTTTCTGCATAATTCATTGGCAGCGGCATGCAAAAAACATCATTGGGAACAAAAAAAAAACATCCTGTTTAACAACAAGATTACAAGAAACATAGCAGACTCTATTACCTTATTCAGTGGCCACATCATTTTGTCCCCATCGTACTGCCTAATCGCGTGGAGCATACACATTTCGGACTCATCCCTGCAAAGAAAAAACAGGCAAACAAACATGTCATCTCCACCAGATGTCCACTTACAAAAACCTTGGGAAACTTACAAACATTCATTTACCTTGTGAAGACGCCACGGGTTATCTTCGGGAACTTGCGCTTCCATCTGTCAGCTGGACAATACCATTTCGCAAAGAACTCATTTAGACAGCTGAACGAAGCTGTGTGAATCTGTGACACGGCCTCCTGGTGGGTCGTGTTCCGCAGCTATGCTCCCGCAACTTGGGCACACTATCCTGTTGGGGAACGTAGTAATTTCAAAAAATTTCCTACGCACACGCAAGATCATGGTGATGCATAGCAACGAGAGGGGAGAGTGTTGTCCACATACCCTCATAGACCGTAAGCGGAAGCGTTATGACAACGCGGTTGATGTAGTCGTACGTTTTCACGATCCGACCGATCCAAGTACCGAACGTACGACACCTCCGAGTTCAGCACACGTTCAGCTCGATGACGATCCCCGGACTCCGATCCAGCAAAGTGTCGGGGATGAGTTCCGTCAGCACGACGGCGTGGTGACGATGATGATGCTCTACCGGCGCAGGGCTTCGCCCAAACTCCGCGACGATATGACCGAGGTGGAATATGGTGGAGGGGGGCACCGCACGGCTAAGGAACGATCCGTAGATCAACTTGTGTGTCTATGGGGTGCCCCCTGCCCCCGTATATAAAGGAGTGGAGGATGGGAGGGCCGGCCCTCTCTATGGCGCGCCCTAGGGGAGTCCTACTCCCACCGGGAGTAGGATTCCCCCTTTCCTAGTCCAACTAGGAATCCTTCCAAGTATTAGGAGTAGGAGACAAGGAAGGGGGAGGGAGAAGGGAAGGAAGGAGGGGGCGCAGCCCCTCCCCCTTGTCCAATTCGGACTAGGCCTTGGGGGGGGGGGCGCGCGGCCTGCCCTAGGCAGCCCCTCTCTCTTTCCCGTATGGCCCAATAAGGCCCAATACTTCTCCCCCGTATTCCCGTAACTCCCCGGTACTAAAAAATACCCGAACCACTCGGAACCTTTCCGAACTTCGAATATAGTCGTCCAATATATCGATCTTTACGTCTCGACCATTTCGAGACTCCTCGTCATGTCCCCGATCTCATCCGGGACTCCGAACTCCTTCGGTACATATATAAACTCATAATAAAACTGTCATCGTAACGTTAAGCGTGCGGACCCTACGGGTTCGAAAACTATGTAGACATGACCTAGAATTATTCTCGGTCAATAACCAATAGCGGAACCTGGATGCTCATATTGGCTCCTACGAAGATCTTTATCGGTCAAACCGCATAACAACATACTTTGTTCCCTTTGTCATCGGTATGTTACTTACCCGAGATTCGATCGTCGGTATCCAATACCTAGTTCAATCTCGTTACTGGCAAGTCTCTTTACTCGTTACGTAATGCATCATTCCGTAACTAACTCATTAGCTACATTGCTTGCAAGGCTTATAGTGATGTGCATTACCGAGAGGGCCCAGAGATACCTCTCCGACAATCGGAGTGACAAAACCTAATCTCGAAATACGCCAACCCAACATGTACCTTTGGAGACACCTGTAGTACTCCTTTATAATCATCCAGTTACGTTGTGACGTTTGGTAGCACCCAAAGTGTTCCTCCGGTAAACGGGAGTTGCATAATCTCATAGTTACAGGAACATGTATAAGTCATGAAGAAAGCAATAGCAACATACTAAACGATCAAGTGCTAGGCTAACGGAATGGGTCATGTCAATCACATCATTCTCCTAATGATGTGATCCCGTTAATCAAATGACAACTCATGTCTATGGTTAGGAAACATAACCATCTTCGATTAACGAGCTAGTCAAGTAGAGGCATACTAGTGACACTCTGTTTGTCTATGTATTCACACATGTATTATGTTTCCGATTAATACAATTCTAGCATGAATAATAAACATTTATCATGATATAAGGAAATAAATAATAACTTTATTATTGCCTCTAGGGCATATTTCCTTCAGTCTCCCACTTGCACTAGAGTCAATAATCTAGTTCACATCGCCATGTGATTTAACATCAATAGTTCACATCTATATGTGGTTAACACCCATAGTTCACATCGACATGTGACCAACACCCAAAGGGTTTACTAGAGTCAGTAATCTAGTTCACATCGCTATGTGATTAACACCCAAAGAGTACTAAGGTGTGATCATGTTTTGCTTGTGAGATAACTTTAGTCAACGGGTCTGTCACATTCAGAGCCGTAAGTATATTGCAAATTTCTATGTCTACAATGCTCTGCACGGAGCTACTCTAGCTAATTGCTCCCACTTTTAATATGTATCCAGATTGAGACTCAGAGTCATCTAGATTAGTGTTAAAACTTGCATCGACGTAACCCTTTACGACGAACCTTTTTTTACTTCCATAATCGAGAAACATATCCTTATTCCACTAAGGATAATTTTGACCGCTGTCCATTGATCTACTCCTAGATCACTATGCACTCCCTTGCCAAGCTTAGTGGTAGGGTATGCAATAGATCTGGTACACAGCATGACATACTTTATAGAACCTATGGCTGAAGCATAGGGAATGACTTTCATTCTCTTTCTATCTTCTGCCGTGGTCGGGTTTTGAGTCTTACTCAATCTCACACCTTGTAACACAGGCAAGAACTCTTTCTTTGACTGTTCCATTTTGAACTACTTCAAAATCTTGTCAAGGTATGTATTCATTGAAAAACTTATCAAGCGTCTTGATCTATCTCTCTAGATCTTGATGCTCAATATGTAAGCAGCTTCACCGAGGTCTTTCTTTGAAAAACTCCTTTCAAACACTCCTTTATGCTTTGCAGAATAATTCTACATTATTTCCGATCAACAATATGTCATTCACATATACTTATCAGAAAGGCTGTAGTGCTCCCACTCACTTTCTTGTAAATACAGGCCTTTCCAAAAGTTTGTATAAAATCATATGCTTTGATCAACACATCAAAGCGTATATTCCAACTCCGAGATGCTTGCACCAGTCTATTGATGGATCGCTAGAGCTTGCACATTTTGTTAGCACCTTTAGGATTGACAAAATCTTCTGGTTGCATCATATACAACTCTTCTTTAAGAAACCCATTAAGGAATGCAGTTTTGACATCCATTTGCCAGATTTCATAAAATGTGGCAATTGCTAACATGATTCGGACAGACTTTTAAGCATCGATACGAGTGAGAAAATCTCATTGTATTCAACATCTTGAACTTTGTCAAAAACCTTTTTCGACAAGTCTAGCTTTGTAGATAGTAACACTACTATCAGCATCTGTCTTCCTCTTGAAGATCCATTTATTTAACATGGCTTGCTGATCATCGAGCAAGTCAATCAAAGTCCATACTTTGTTCTCATACATGGATCATATCTCAGATTTTATGGCCTCAAGCCATTTCACGGAATCTGGGCTCATCATCGCTTCCTCATAGTTCGTAGGTTTATCATGATCTAGTAACATGAATTCTAGAATAGGATTACCGTACCACTCTGGTGCGGATCTTACTCTGGTTGACCTACGAGGTTTTGGTAGTAACTTGATCTTGAAGTTTCATGATCATCATCATTAGCTTCCTCACTAATTGGTGTAGGCATCACTGGAACTGATTTCAGTGATGAACTAGTTTCTAATTCGGGAGAAGGTACAAATTACCTTATTAAGCTCTACTTTCTTCCCACTCACTTCTTTCGAGAGAAACTCCTTATCTAGAAAGGATCCATTCTTAGCAACGAATGTTTTGCCTTTGGATCTGTGATAGAAGGAGTACCCAACAGTTTCCTTTGGGTATTCTATGAAGACACACTTTTCCGATTTGGGTTCGAGCTTATCAGGTTGAAAACCTTTTTCACATAAGCATCGCAACTTCAAACTTTAAGAAACGATGGCTTAGGTTTACTGCTAAACCATAGTTCATACGGTGTCGTCTCAACGAATTTAATTGTGCCCTATTTAACGTGAATGCAGCTGTCTCTAATGCATAACCCCAAAACGATATTGGTAAATCGGTAAGAGACATCATTGATCGCACCATATCAAATAAAGTGCGGTTATGACGTTCGGACACACCATTACGTTATGGTGTTCCATGTGGCGTGAGCTGTGAAACTATTCCACATTGTTTTATATGAAGGCCAAACTCGTAACTCAAATATTCTCCTTCACGATCAGATCGTAGAAACTTTATTTTCTTGTTACGATGATTCTCCACTTCACTCTGAAATTCTTTGAACTTTTCAAATGTTTCAGACTTGTGCTTCATTAAGTAGATATACTCATATCTGCTCAAATCATCTTGTGAAGGTCAGAAAATAATGATACCTACCACGAGCATCAACACTCACTGGAACGCATACATCGTTATGTATTATTTCCAACAAGTCAGTATCTCGTTCCATTGTTCCGAACAACGGAGTTTCAGTCATCTTGCCCAAAAGGCACGGTTCGCAAGCATCAAATGATTCATAATCAAGTGATTCCAAAAACCCATTAGCATGGAGTTTCTTCATGCGCTTTACACCGATTTGACCCAAACGGTAGTGCCACAAATAAGTTGCACTATCATTATTAACTTTGCATCTTTTGGCATCAATATTATGAATATGTGTAGCACTACGATCGAGATCCAACAAACTGTTTTATTGGGTGTATGACCATTGAAGGTTTTATTCATTTAAACAGAACAACAATTATTCTCTGATTTTAAATGAATAACTGTATTGCAATAAACATGATCAAATCATATTGATGCTCAACGCAAACGCCAAATAACATTTATTTAGGTTTAACACTAATCCCAAAAGTATAGGGAGTGTGCGATGATGATCATATCAATCTTGGAACTACTTCCAACACTCATCGTCACTTCCCCTTCAACTAGTCTTTGTTTATTCTGTAACTCCTGTTTCGAGTTACTAATCTTAGCAACCGAACAAGTATCAAATACTCAGGGGCTACTATAAACACTAGTAAAGCACACATCAATAACCTGTATATCAAATATACCCTTGTTCACTTTGCCATCCTTCTTATCCACCAAATATTTGGAGTAGTTCCACTTCCAGTGACCATTTTCTTTGCAGTAGAAGCACTCAGTTTCAGGCTTTAAGTTCAGCTTTGGGCTTCTTCGCAGGAGTGACAACTTGCTTGTCATTCTACTTGAAGTTTCCTTTCTTTCCCTTTGCCATTCTCTTGAAACTAGTGGTCTTGTCAATCATCAACACTTGATGCTCTTTCTTGATTTCTACCTTCATCGATTTCAACATCACGAAGAGCTCGGGAATCGTTTTCGTCATCCTTTGCATACTATAGTTCATCACGAAGTTCTACTAACTTGGTGATGGTGACTAGAGAATTCTATCAATCACTATCTTATCTGGAAGATTAACTCCCACTTGATTCAAGTGATTGTAGTACCCAGACAATCTGAGCACTTGCTCACTAGTTGAGCGATTCTCCTCCATCCTTTAGCTATAGAACTTGTTGAAGACTTCATATCTCTCAACTCGGGTATTTGCTTGAAATATTAACTTCAATTCCTGGAACATCTCATATGGTCCATGACGTTCAAAACGTCTTTGAAGTCCCGATTCTAAGCCGTTAAGTATGGTGCACTAAACTATCAAGTAGTCATCATATTGAGCTAGCCAAACGTTCATAACGTCTGCATCTGCTCCTGCAATAGGTCTGTAGCGGTGCATTAAGGACATAATTCTTCTGTGCAGCAATGAGGATAAACCTCATATCACGGATCCAATCCGCATCATTGCTACTAACATTTTTCAACATAATTTTCTCTAGGAACATATTAAAATAAACATATGAAAGCAACAACGCGAGCTATTGATCTACAACATAATTTGCAAAATACTACCAGGACTAAGTTCATGATAAATTTAAGTTCAATTAATCATATTACTTAAGAACTCCCACTTAGACAGACATCTCTCGAGTCATCTAAGTGATCACGTGATCCAAATCAACTAAACCATAACCGATCATCACGTGAGATGGAGTATTTTTCAATGGTGAACATCACTATGTTGATCATATCTACTATATGATTCACGCTCGACCTTTCGGTCTCCGTGTTCCGAGGCCATATCTGCATATGCTAGGCTCGTCAAGTTTAACCTGAGTATTCCGCGTGTGCAAAACTGGCTTGCACCCGTTGTAGATGGACGTAGAGCTTATCACACCCGATCATCACGTGGTGTCTGGGCACGACGAACTTTGGCAACGGTGCATACTCAGGGAGAACACTTCTTGATAATTAGTGAGAGATCATCTTAAAAAGCTACCGTTAATCAAAGCAAGAATAAGATGTATAATAGATAAACATCATATGCAATCAAAATATGTGACATGATATGGCCATGATCATCTTGCGCCTTTGATCTCCATCTTCAAAGTATTGTCATGATCTCTATCGTCACCGGCACGATGATCTTCATCATCTTGATCTACATCAATGTGTCATCACCTGGTTGTCTCACCAACTATTGCTCTTGCAACTATTGCTATCGTATAGCGATAAAGTAAAGCAATTATTTGGCACTTGCATCTTATGCAACAAAGAGACATCCATAGGGCTTCTGCCAGTTGCCGATAACTTCAACAAAACATGATCATCTCATACAACAACTTATATCTTATCACGTCATGACCATATCACATCACAACATGCCCTGCAAAAACAAGTTAGACGTCCTCTACTTTGTTGTTGCAAATTTTACGTGGCTGCTACGGGCTGAGCAAGAACCGTTCTTACCTACGCATCAAAACCACAACGATAGTTCGTCAAGTTAGTGCTGTTTTAACCTTCGCAAGGACCGGGCGTAGCCACACTCGGTTCAACTAAAGTTGGAGAAACTGACACCCGCCAGCCACCTGTGTGCAAAGCACGTCGGTAGAACCAGTCTCGCGTAAGCGTACGCGTAATGTCGGTCCGGGCCGCTTCATCCAACAATACCGCCGAACCAAAGTATGACATGCTGGTAAGCAGTATGACTTGTATCGCCCACAACTCACTTGTGTTCTACTCGTGCATATAAATCAACGCATAAAACCTGGCTCTGATGCCACTTTTTGGGAACGTAGTAATTTCAAAAAATTTCCTACGCACACGCAAGATCATGGTGATGCATAGCAACGAGAGGGGAGAGTGTTGTCCACGTACCCTCGTAGACCGTAAGCGGAAGCGTTATGACAACGCGGTTGATGTAGTCGTACGTCTTCACGATCCGACCGATCCAAGTACCGAACGTACGACACCTCCGAGTTCAGCACACATTCAGCTCGTGACGATCCCCGGACTCCGATCCAGCAAAGTGTCGGGGATGAGTTCCGTCAGCACGACGGCGTGGTGACGATGATGATGCTCTACCGGTGCAGGGCTTCGCCCAAACTCCGTGACGATATGACCGAGGTGGAATATGGTGGAGGGGGGCACCGCACGGCTAAGAAACGGTCCGTAGATCAACTTGTGTGTCTATGGGGTGCCCCCTGCCCCCGTATATAAAGGAGTGGAGGAGGGGAGGGCCGGCCCTCTCTATGGCGCGCCCTAGGGGAGTCCTACTCCCACCGGGAGTAGGATTCCCCCTTTCCTAGTCCAACTAGGAATCCTTCCAAGTATTAGGAGTAGGAGACAAGGAAGGGG
>NC_041381.1:659419799-659489335 GCF_002162155.2 Triticum dicoccoides
TCTCTCTTTCCCGTATGGCCCAATAAGGCCCAATACTTCTCCCCCGTATTCCCGTAACTCCCCGGTACTCCGAAAAATACCCGAACCACTCGGAACCTTTCCGAACTCCGAATATAGTCGTCCAATATATCGATCTTTACGTCTCGACCATTTCAAGACTCCTCGTCATGTCCCCGATCTCATCCGGGACTCCGAACTCCTTCGGTACATCAAAACTTATAAACTCATAATAAAACTGTTATCGTAACGTTAAGCGTGCGGACCCTACGGGTTCGAGAACTATGTAGACATGACCTAGAACTATTCTCGGTCAATAACCAATAGCAGAACCTGGATGCTCATATTGGCTCCTACATATTCTACGAAGATCTTTATCGGTCAAACAGCATAACAACATACTTTGTTCCCTTTGTCATCGGTATGTTACTTACCCGAGATTCGATCGTCGGTATCCAATACCTAGTTCAATCTCGTTACTGGCAAGTCTCTTTACTCGTTACGTAATGCATCATTCCGTAACTAACTCATTAGCTACATTGCTTGCAAGGCTTATAGTGATGTGCATTACCGAGAGGGCCCAGAGATACCTCTCCGACAATCGGAGTGACAAAACCTAATCTCGAAATACGCCAACCCAACATGTACCTTTGGAGACACCTGTAGTACTCCTTTATAATCATCCAGTTACGTTGTGACGTGTGGTAGCACCCAAAGTGTTCTTCCGGTAAACGGGAGTTGCATAATCTCATAGTTACAGGAACATGTATAAGTCATGAAGAAAGCAATAGCAACATAGCAACATACTAAACGATCAAGTGCTAGGCTAACGGAATGGATCATGTCAATCACATCATTCTCCTAATGATGTGATCCCGTTAATCAAATGACAACTCATGTCTATGGTTAGGAAACATAACCATCTTCGATTAACGAGCTAGTCAAGTAGAGGCATACTAGTGACACTCTGTTTATCTATGTATTCACACATGTATTATGTTTCCGGTTAATACAATTCTAGCATGAATAATAAACATTTATCATGATATAAGGAAATAAATAATAACTTTATTATTGCCTCTAGAGCATATTTCCTTCATATCCGCCGTCATCATCGCTTGGATGTTGATCGGCACTATCCGCTCCCACCGCGGGCGACCTCATGCGACATCACGAAGCAGCACACCTGCTCGAGCTGCTTTACCACCTGGTCGTGCCAGCGGTGCCCATGCTCACTGACACGGTGACCGCACACACCACCCTGCCGTTTTTCGGCGAAATCAAAGTGCATATCTCTGTCCCTGAGGAGCAGCAACCGGGCGGCGGCAGACAAGGCCAGGAGGAGAGGCCTTCCACCGGCACCGGCAGCAAGCACATGATGATGCAACTGTTGAGTCCGGTTGATGAAGCCGGTTGAGCTTGTGGTCAAGGCATCGTGGAAGCTGCTCGCCGGTATACCTGGTATGCATGTTGAGTCCTTCATGTTTGCCGACGCCAACCAGTAGGAGATCACGATCCCATCGGTGTCCGAGCTGGTTAGCTCTGGCGTTAAGCTTGCGCCCACCAACGGCAACATGTCCAGTGCATCAACTATCGCCTTCAACCGCAAGACAACGGCGCTCTACCTCCCCGCGGTGACCCTCGTCGGCAACACAGAGGTGGTGCTCCAGAACCTGGTCGCCTTCGATTCATCCGCCGCGTTAGGCCCGCTGGTGCTCATCCGGTACACGGAGCTCATGAACGGCATCATCAACACGGACGATGATGTTGTACTGCTCCGCAAGCGGGGTGTCGTGCTCAACCACATGAAGAAAAGGGACGGCGAGGCGGCCAAGCTGTGCAATGGCAGGAGCCGGTCGGTGCAGCACTCCAAGGTGCCGACCATGGAGAAGGTTATCGAGGACGTGAACCGCTACTACGATGGTCGGTGGCACGTCAAGACATGCTCCTGATGCTCACCTTCTTCGCCGCCATCAGCATACTGCTGCTCACCACGTTGCAGGCCTTCAGCTCCATTTACACATGCTCCTGATGGTGGTTCCGTGACGGCGGCACCGTCATATCGGGGTCGGGGAGTCTCACGCTGTCTCTGTCCGTTACGTACACGCATTAAATATACTGCGTCCGTGTCCGGTAATACCGCATACGCCCCAAGTCCGGAAGTGAACAAACGCATGACGATACCGGGAGCGAGCGAGCTCGTCCACGCTAGGCAATTTCCGGCAGCCTGCCCGCTACCTTGGAAGTTCTTCGTCCTATTTGTTCAGTTTGCCTACCCCGTTCTTGCCACGCTTCACATGCGAAGTGTGGTGAGAAACGTAGCCGTAGCTGTTGATGATTGCAGTATTTGTCGAACTCAACGGATCCCCGATCGAGCGCGACAAATTGTGATCTGACGAAGACGTGCGATTTCGGCTGTGACACGGCGTTTCCAACCAACACAAAGATTGCAGTTCTTTTTTCTTGTTTTAGATTTTTTTTTGAGAATATGTTTTAGACCAGCACAAATGCCCGTACGTGCGTTACATCGGGTGAAAAAAAACCACACTTTCCTAACCCAATTACTCAAGACCCCCTCTCATTCCACCACACACCGCCAGGCATGATGACATGAACAAACTCTTTGAAATCCTCCATCCTGCCAAGAAAATATGTACTGCAGAAAAAATTTGAACGTATTTCAGAAGTGTACTGAAAGGTTTGTGGAATTTATATCATAGAAATATCTACCTGGTATTGAGTATCTCTTCATGTCTTTGTTGGAGTTTCTTAGTGATGCCCAAGACATATCACATTATACCGTAAATAGTAAAGTCCATTTTAGTACAATATTTTTGCTTCACTACGGAGGTAACAGGAATTTTCATAAACCAATGTTGGCTAGGTTTAGGGACTGTGTAGCATAGCACTATTCGTGTCCAACAATCAAGCACCTATTTTTAACCGGTATTATCTTTTTCATTATAATTCTCAAAAAATTATTGTACATGAACAATAAATAAACAATTTCTTTATTCTGACTTAGACATAGTATTTTCTAACATAATTTTTCCCGGTGATTATAAACAATAAATAAACAATTCTAGCATAATTTTCTCTCGAGTTATGGATGGGGTAAAACTTCGTTTGTGGGATTATAGCTAGTGGCATAGGATGAAATTTTTTTGAGGGGGGAGACTTTTGATTGATTCCTAGCTGGTTTACTTTGTTCCCACAATCTTTTTAGAGATCAATCAACTCATTACGGGACAAAACAAATGACAAAAAAATCACTAGGCTATTTTTCTCTGTCAATCCCAGAAATCCCTCCCTTTCCTTCTTTATTATCAATTCCCGGAACCGCTCCTTTTCTTCTTTGTTATCTCCATTCTTCCTTATTAGGACACTTTCTTCTTATTATGGGACGTCTGGCTTCCCACTTTTTCCCGGAATCCCTCTTTCCTTGTTATTACAGGACAACTTCCCACTTTTTTTTTGCTTTGAATCCCCGAATTCCCTCCTTTCCTTCTTATTACCGGATGGGTTCCCACTTTCCTATTTTTCTTTGTTGTCAATCCCGGAAAACCCTTCTTTCCTTTTTTATTTTTAGGACGAGAGAACTGGTGTATCACCCGCTGCCGCGAAAAGAGATCCATCATGTTTGAGAGAAGCGTAGTGGAGAAAATCATACCCACCATAACCATAAGGAATCAAGCATTCTACAAGAATAATGAGGACAGAATGCACATAAGAGGCTGGTGTGCTGCTTGCTTTCTTCAAACAGTGTGAAAGTATGCAAATATGAAGTACTGACCTGTTTGCTAATTGCAATGGCATTATTTTCTGGTATTGGAGACCGTGCACCCCAAGGGCCTCTAGAAATTGACAGAAACATATATCAAAGTATGGAGGGCAAGAGAATTGGTGTTTTCCACAGGAACAAAGAACTGTCAGATCTGCATGTCCAATTGTTTAGTTGGAATCATACTCATGCTGAGGGTTAACCAAGTCAAGTATTGGTTCAACATGATCTCATGGGGGGGTGCAATGGTAAAAAATGTAGCTTTTTCTTCTTAGTGAAAGTACATCTATGTAAGAACGGGTGGTTAAGCACAATCCCAACTAATCTAGCAAACTAGGCCACAAATGAGAGCTCTCGTACATTACCTTGCAAAGAGAGTGGCGGAAGGAAGCTCTACATCTCATGCCATCTCCAACCCCGAATGTGGCCGTCATCCCCGCAGCTGTCACAAACCATGGACCACGTTGTAAATTTTCCTTCTTGATTGAGAACACCCTTGGCAGAAAGAAGAGGCATTTACCTGAAGAGCAGCGGCTGAATCGGATCGTTTTAGAACTTGGCGTCGGAGACGGTGCTGCTGTGCGCTTGGACGATGCAGACGGGGTCGACCAGCACGGTGGCAGTCGACTGGATCAAATCAATGGGGACGGGGTGTTTGTACACACAAAATAGAGTAGGGAGTGGGGGAGAAGGGTAGGGGGAGGCGAAACCTGGGGGGCATGGGCAGAGGCGAAGGAGGAGATGCAGGAAGACAGCGAGAAGGACCGTCGCTGGAGGCGGCGACGAGGAGGACGTTCGAGTCGGGTTCGTCGCGCTAGTCATAGAATGCAGCGCGGAAGAGGGTGCGGCAGGAGAGGTCACGCTCCCGCAAGATGCCCTGCCGGTACGCCACCTCGTCCCACTCATGTGCATCGAGTCCTGGCTGCGCCTGCACCGTCGTCGTCGCCGTCGCCATCTCCTCGCGATTCTTTGCTGCTGGCTGCGCTCAAACAGGATATGTGGGCCTGATATACTGGGCCAAAGCGCACGGGTGGACATCGTTCAATGCACACGACGTGGTACATGGTTCCCCGAATTAGTACCACCTCGCGCCCGACGGAGTCAACCCATGCCTTATTATTAGGGAAAGATTCAAACTGGAAGTGTAAATTCACGGGAAGAAGCATATTGCGATGGTGAACCCGAGGGAGTCAATCTGTGCTTTATTATTACTAGCAAAAGTTCCCATGCATGTGTTGCAACGGTGACACGAATAAATAAATTAGACGTGTACATCCATTTGATAGGACTGGGTGGACTTTTCAAGACACCTAGCATCAAAATTAGATGCAGAGCAAGATGCCTTTATCATCAATGGGAGACCACATAGGATCACACTAGAAGATGTAGCGCATATAACAGGCATGCCCTGCCATGGAAAGAAGCACGTCCCTTCAAATCTTGATGATAATATGGAGTTGTGGAAGAAATTGAAAGACTGTAATGACACCAAAGTAACTTTCGAAGGATTGCTAGCCAAGATGGAAGGCGACAGCACACCAAATTTTGTCAGGCCATTTTTCTTGTACACCATGGGCAAATATGTATGCCGAACAAAAGAGGAGTATGCGGATAACAAATACATTGGGATTGTTAGAAACATTGAGACGATAAAGGGCAGAAATCTTGGACAGCTAACGCTTGACTATCTTCTGGATAGCGTGAAGAATTTTGTAAATGGTGAGGCAATTGTGGAGGGGAATCTATCACTCTTGCAGGTAATTCGTAGTTGTACAATTATCAGTTACCTAATATACATTACATAATGTACAAGAATATTTGTAAACTGCTTTCGTTGTCATGCAGACATGGTACTACGAGAAGTTCAGAGTGCAACAATTGGACTCTAGCACCTCGTATGAATCAAGGTTAAGACCGCTGATCCAGAACTAGAGCGAGGAGAAGGCAAAAAAGGTTGACAATATAATTCAGAATAATTATCTGGGAGTTGGAGAGGTAAAATGTCAGCACATTGCCTAGATTATGTAACATATATATATTCTAAATCATACTAACGATACTAAACTGCAGTATGTTGAGAACCTGATGAGGCCATTCATTCCAGCACGAGATGGTACGCTGGCCAAACCGAAGACTAGCGCTTAGGTAAATGAGTTACATCAGGCACAAATATATATTGTAACATTCCAACTAGTATGCCGTTACTCAGATTAAGGTACTCGTCGGACGTGTATTGACTGATTTGCAAGAAGTTGCCTCCCTCGTGCGGGAGGCCGGTGCAGAACAAGTCGATAGGATGTGCACCCTTGAAAAGAAAATGGATGAGTGCCTTAGGCGTACCCGTACAAATGACAAGCTCATAGAGGAAAGAATTAAACGTAAGCCTAGAATTATGAGATTAGTATATATAATTCTAAATTTACGTGTACAAGGTTTTTTCTAAATTAGTTTACTATGAAAACACCCCAGACTAACTGTAAGCTAATATCATAAAGGAAAATGCGATGAAATATTTCCACGAGTGGAGGACATACTCCTTTCTGACATCGGGGCACCTTCACACCCAATGGAGGTCTCTGTTGAGAATGCTGAGCAGGCTTCTGACCAGGGAAATGTCACAGAGGTCGCTGCTAAGCACGATTGTAAGCAGGGAATAAAAAATGATGACATAGAGCCCCCCCATGAAGAACCTTGATGAAGATTTTGACGTGCGCATGTTAACTTAATTATGAAACAATCATTGTCGTTTCAGAAATAGCATATGATCTTCCACGTACAGGATGAAGCATTCGGAAGAGCTGCTGTAAAAATCAAACAGGATCTCAGTGGTGTTCATAAGCTTTTGAAAGAGGTGGATGATATCCAGGGTGCTCCTAGTTTGGATAAGAAAATGCATTCCAAAGCCACCACAAGCCTTGAATATTTCCAGGTGATGCACATTTTACCTATAATTGAGCAAGAATCTGCTAAAGGCTAACACGCGGTTTATTTCGTATGACAGAATTTGTTCAACAGACGGAGTAAGAAGCACTCTGTGAAGGCTACGGGATCGCGAGAGCCTGAAGTGCCCCGTGCCTTCACAGATGATGACAGCGATGATAAATCCTTTCGAAAGCAACAAGAAGTATGTGTGGTTGAATCGACGCCACCAAATCATGGGGGCGAAAAGAAAAGGATGGTATTGCAATTATTTTAGAATGACGAGTATGCTTCGTACGATACTGAGAAAAAAAAAGGAAAACCAAGACTCCATTAGAGTCTACAAATGATTCCAAGGACACGAACAATTAAAAAGGAAAATCGGCTCTAGCAACTTAAAAAAGAGGTCCGAAGTTCCTGAAACCCAGAGTGACCAGCTAGACGTGGTTCAACAGGATTTCGTTGCCTCACTAATCAACACTACAAATCGTGAAAAACAAATGGTCTTAGTTGATGACATTGTCGTGGTATAGAAGCATTTGCAATGCCTCACCCAAAAAGATGAATCTGAAGATGGCCTATGGTTAGGTGAAGAAGTAAGATATTTCACAAATTAGTTTATGAAGTTTCATTTTTGTACAATACAATTAACTTGATTATTGTTGTAGGTGGTTGATGCTGCGATCCAGCTCATGCGTCATGATGAACCAATTGACACAAGTGACGACCAACTGGTTTACATTGAGAGGGTGGCCGGCGTCACTAAGCTCGAAAGAGATGGTAGGATAGAGGAGTGCTACGAGGACGCTTTGGCATGCATTCCTGGAACAACACAAGGCACCAGCTACCTGAAACACGATATGGTATTTTAACCTGACATATAATAGATTTTTTTATTACTATACATGTTGATATAATTATCTGTGCGCTCCAGGTTTTCCTACCTACGAACAGTTTAAACATTCACTGGTTACTTGTGGTTGTAAACCCCAGAAGGAAGGTCAGGTTCCTAATTCACTTTTCCATTGTATGGTACCGAAAAAAGTAAATAACGTGGTGAGAATTTCAACATATTTAATTATAACAAAGGATTTAACATCGTATGTAAGTATTAGTCGTAGGCAACTTCTCATCCCATTAGGCTTGCAGGTACGTGGGATGGAAGCACATCTGAGAGCAGCGAGGCGAGTCAATAGGATAGATAGCAATGCATGGGAAGACATTAACGTGACGCAGTAGCTAGTATGAAACATTAATGTGCCAAAAGCCGATGAGATGTCAGTCAACAATATTAGCTTTTGTTTTTGTTTTAGATTGTTAATATCTAAAATGCTGATCTAACAACATAAAATGTTAAAGTTCTTGTTGTGCACTGTACATGTTGAAGAACATCAAATTATTTACGGGAGTAAAACTGAGGATGCAATATGACCAAGTACGTAGAGTAACACCTAAAATTCTGTCATTTTCTGAAACTTATGAAACGATACTAACATATCCTCGCATGCAAGCCTACATCGAGAAATTCAGAAGAGAGCTACCTGTTGTGCTTGTCGATTCATCCTACAACAAAATGAAATACAGGAATAGGTTCAAGCAGTACCATGCTAGGCTATTGGATGCAGCTGCGGTTGAAGACGACGAAGATGCAAACAATTAGTCCAGCAGTGTGGTTCATTCTTACATGTGGAGTGTACACTTGGCCACAAAACGATAGAGTAGGGTGTGATTGGGTTTTAGTCCCGAAGAAGGTTTCCTAGCCGTGTTCTTAGTCCATTGCGGATGAGTCAAGTTGTAAAACTTCAATAATATTGGTTACAATAATTTGCTTGAAATAAATTTGGTCTCTATGGGATCACATAGAAATCTATATTTGCTTTTTATTACCATGTGACAGTAACATCGCCTGGGGAAGGTTCAAAGAGCAACCCTAGAAGAATAATAGATTATGATATGTCTATTTTCATACGAGAGAAAAAGGTACGAGCATGAGCGTAGCCTCACAACAGAAGAAAAAATACTGCATGATTCAACACGCAATCCCAGCTATCCAGAAAACGGCACAGTCAATGTCTCGTACGCAGGCCGCAAAGCCAATGAAAAAGAGCATAGGATAACAAGAGTAAAGCACATACTATAGGGGGCCTCTGCAGGTGCTGCAATGCTGAATTGAAGGGATCGCCTTCAGGAGCACAGTGGTGTGGCCATGGTACATCCATACTGCCTCAGGGAATCAGATAGCATGTTCTGTCATAGCCCTGCAAAACAAAGAAAAAATTACTACTTGTACTAACCTTGTCAAGTGTGTGCATGTAACAAATGTTGGACATAACTAAACACAGAAGAATGAAATGCAACATATGGAAGAATCGAATGTTCATTCCTTTCTCTCTGCTTTTTGCGAGGATCATTACTCTCCCTTTAACAAGGCTAAAACATCATAATAAGAATTACACCAATCTTGAAACGGTGGATATCCCATGTGAATCTAATTTTTCTTATAAAGCACATGTCAAGTCTGTTGATCCCATCCAACAATTGCACAAGAAGAAGCGAGCATCATAAATATTGAGCAACATAAGCTATGAATTGTTTATAGTACATTCCAAAATTAATAGCTTATCATCTCTATTGATCTCCAAATCTCACCTATCAGCCAAATTGAAAGAATACATGTTGAATGAAATGTATAAGTGTATGAATGCAACGATTGAACGTTCGTAGATCTTGCAGTCGGGGCTGGACGAATGGGGCTGGCCGTCGAGGCCGGTAGCCGGCTTCATCTAGTCCCGTAGAACATGATCCATACTCAACCACCTTGCCTTCGTACGAGATGCATGGCCAGAGCAAAGTTGCGGCCATGGCGGAGAGGTGATGTAGAGGATGCAAACAACCAATTGGGGTGTGGGAAAGAGGTTGCCTATAACCTTGTGGCTATAGGCACCCGCATGGAGGACTGAGAGGTGGGATGGCGCCGAATCTTCGCCCGCGGCCGCCACAGGGAGGGCAGTGCGCCTCCTCTCGTGTTCTTCGTTGAAAAGGTGGTGCGAGATCGCGAGAGAATTGGGGTGGAGGGAGGGAGGGGCCGCGACGCGCGGCTAGATCCTGCTGGCAAGGATTAAAACCCTAGCGGCGGCGAGGAATAAACCCTAGCGAACGGGATAAAAATCGAACCGAAAATAGCCCTGAAATTCGTATCGAGAATACCCTCGAAATATTTGGGAGGGAAAATCTGATCAGTTCGAAATATTTTTTCTTTCGAAAATGCCCCCCGGGGTCTGATATAATACACGTGACATCAGCGTATTGCATCGGATTTGGACCGTCAAATTCGCTCCGACGAACGATCCATATCGTCCGGATGCACTCTAAAATGACTCTTAGAGAAAATGCAAAAGTGTTCTTTTGCATGTAAAATGCAGAAAGCGCTCTTATGTCTCTTCTTTGCTTTTATTTTCTACTTTTCCTGTAACAGTTTGCTTCTGGATTTCCTGGTAAGCAACCCAAGCTTAATAAAAATAAAATGTTTTCATCCGTATTATTTCTTCTCTATTTTTACTTTTTTGTTTCCCTTTTATAATCAATTTTCTGTTTTTTTGTTCTCCTTTTCATTACGTGAACTTTAAAATTTATGAATATTTTCAGATCTTCCTAAATATTTTCGAATTTTTAGTGACTATTTTTTAAAATAATATATTAATATATTTTTGCCGAGATGGGAGCAACCAGCTTTTTCCTAGGATCAATGAGCACAGCAGTTTTCCTAGAGCGCGTACAAGGAGGTCTCCTAATTGGCGCTCTTTGCGCCAGTTAACAAACAAGCCGGTTGTCATAGATCGCTTGTGCGGGTCGGCCCACCAACGCGCTCCCTCGCTCGCTCCGATCGCCACTTGCCTAAAAAAACGATCGCTGATAAAAAAAAATCAAACTACCATGACTTGCCAAAAAAACAACGCACACATGCCTACCATTTTACTGTCCAAGACCGTTGACTTTTATAAAATAGTTGAAATTTTAAAATGTTTGTGGATTTGAAAAAAGTCACTAGTTTGATTTTTTTGCATATTTGAAAAAGTGATTTTAACGAATTTTAAAAACTTTTTGCGGATTTAAAAAAGTATTTTTGAAAATAAACAATTATTTTATAAAAATGTTCACGGATTTGGCGTTCACCAAATTTGAAACAATTTCATTTGAATTTTTTTACACATTTGGAAAGCTCATGAATTATATTTGCGTTCGGTTACCTGCATCAAACCCAACTAGGCTCTAGCAGGCTAGCTCTGAGCTGTTAGGCTGCCTGACTCGCACGTAAAAATTGGCCCGCACAAAACTCAAAGCACCCCTCCGCCAGACCCACCAAGAACACTCAGATCGATCGTTTCTTCACATGCAGGCTCGGTCTAGTGCTATTTACACTACAGGGAAGGATGCATGCTGGGTAAATGCAGGCGACCAGACGACACGCAAAAGTGGCCCAAAGCCTGCATACCATCAAACCATCTCCATTGGGCCAGACTCTGTGGAAACGCGAAAAGCGTGCAGGTAATCAAACAGGGGACCTCCTATGTGATGCTCTCTGCGTCAAGTTGCTGCGGCTTCGCACAGGAGCATCCCCGACTGGGCCGGCCCATGAAGATGGCGATCAACATGAACGAGCATTGCTCAAAAAATACTGCAATACCGGGGATTCGAACACAGGATCGAGAGATTCAGATGATGTGTTCCTACCAGTTCACCTTGCACTCGTATGTGCTCATAACTTAGCATCAAACATAAATAAGTAGACACGCTTTGCAGATCCGAATTACTTTAGAAATTTCAAAAGTAGTTTCTTTTTTCAAAAAATGGAATGTTCTGGCAAACAAAAACACTTTCCAATTTTGGAACAATTTTCTGAAAAACTACGACATTTTCGAAAAATCAGGGACATATTTTTAAAATCACGAACAATTTTTTCTAAACATGATTTTTTTGGAAATTATGAATAATTTGGTTAAAACACATTTTTTAGAAAATTCAGAAAACATGAACATTTTTTGAGTATGTGAACAAAATTAAAAAGGCTGGAACTTTTTTTGAAATTACAGAACATTTTCAAATTTATGAAACGAAATTTAGAAATGAGAGCATTTTTTCAAATTCCTTGAACATATTTTGAGTTTAGGAACAAATTGTGAAAAACATGATTTCTTTTCAAATTAGTGAACACATTTATTGAAAATTCCAAGTAGAAAAGAAAACCAAAAAAGGCAAATACAAACATTTTTCTAAAAGGGAACATTTTTTAAATACCACAAATTTTGTTTAAAATGCGAAGATTATTTGAATTGATGAAATTTTTTGGAAAATGCGGCCATTTTCTAAAAAAATGAAGGTTTTTTGAAAGCGGGAACAATTTTTTATGGTTACGCACAATTTTTGAAACATGAACTTTTTTCAAAAAAATTGGAAAATAAAAAAGAAACAAAAAAAGAAACCGAAAAGGAAACCAGAACATTTTTAGACCAAAGTTGGAAACAGAAAACAATTTTAAAAATTCCAAACAAATTTGAAAGTTGAACATTTTTTGAATACGTGAACAAAAGTTGAATACGTGAAGAAAATATAAAACGAATATGTTCAGAAATTCATGAACATTTTTGGAATTTTTTTGAAACGGAAACATTTTTTGAAATCATGAACATTTTTTTAAAAGTTGCCAAAATTTTGAACAAAAACATTCTGAACAATTTTGTTAACACAAAATGTTTTTTGAAAATTCCGAACATTTTTTGATAAATGCATACACTTTTTTAATTTATGAACAAAATTTGAAAACACAAACATTTTTCAAATTTTGAACATTTTTGTAAAAGCGCGAACATTTTTTTGAGAGAGAAAACATAAACTTGAAAAACAAAAAAGAAAATAAGAAAATAAAAAGAAACGGACATATAAAAAGAAAGGAAAATAAAAAATCAGTCCAAGAACCTTCTAGAAGGTTCCCAAAACCGGAAAAAACCCAGCTGGGAACCTCTAGAAGGTTCCCAAAACCGGGAGTGCTAGAACGGTTTAACGGGCCGGCCCGTTGCATCGCTGCTCGGTCGCTCGCCTGTGGGAAGCGCCAGCAGTTTGACGCAACGAGCGGCATATAGGATTTTCCGACATGGTCTCGAAGTCAGGTGTGCGTCCCCGTCGTCAGGTCGAGATGATGACACAGCATGCAAGTAACATTCTCCGATGGATGCTCCTAAGGCATTCTATGATGATGACACAACACACACATGCCTGTTCTGTTCTCTACTCTATCACTGCCGAGCCAAGGCATGTTTTACATGATGCGTTTGGTTACCTGCATAAAACCCAACCAGGCTCTAGCATGCTAAGTCCAAATTGTTAGGTTGCCTGACTCACACGAAAAAACTGGCCCACACAAAACTCAAAGCATCCTTCCGCCAGGCCTGCCAGGAACGCTCAGATGAGTTGTTTCTCCAGACTAGTCAATGTGTACATGGAATGCACGTTAATTTGGAAGTACATTAAGTGCATGTGCATATTAAGTACGATATTATTTGCGTGTTATTATGTGATTAGCACTATATTTGGCATGAAATTAACTGCATGCTAAACGTGTTGAGCGCTCGACATTGAAGCAATATAGGTCACTGGATTGACATGATTTGATGGCCGAGATTAATTAGATCTGCCCCTTTAGGTTCTTTTATATTGGTATAGATATAGATATAAATGTAGACTCGATCTAGTCCCTCCGTCTAGGTGAGTAAGTCATCTTAGGTTGTGCACCGTGACCAAGGAAAAAGGAAAAACGCGAGTCCTTAATATTTATTTGCTAATTAATAGCATTGCATGCAAAGAACTAACCACTGCATGTCGTGTTTGGTAGTCTCAGGTCATTAAAAGCATGCACACCCTCATCTCTTATTGGTTGATATGTCAAGAAATAAGAAATGGGGTAGTAGTTAATGCACCGCGCCTAAGTGTTTTGAGATTATTTGGTTTTGGTAAGATGACTTACACACCTAGACGAAGGGAGTAGTGCAATTTACACTACGGGAAAGGATGCATGATGGGTAAATGCAAGCAACCAAACAACATGCAGAATGTGGCCCAAAGCATGCATACCATCAAACCGTCTCCACTGGGCCAGGCTCTCGGGAAAAAAATAGAGTGCAGGTAACCAAACAGCTGGCTGTCGACGTGGTCTCCAAATCAGGTGTTCGTCCCGTCGATCATGTCGAGATGACGACACAGCACGCAAGTAACATGCTCCGATGGATGCTCCGATGGCGTACATGGTGAATCACGAGGCCTGCATGGCGTCTCGTACGTTTTGCATGACACGCCATGTTCTGGTCGACCGCTCTGCATGCGGGAGTCGGGAAAGATCGATCTCGCATGTTCGAGCCGTGAACGGGATCAGACACACACAACTTCTAACGAGGGAGGGAAGGCTAGCGGTTAGAACTGGTGGCGTGGCGTGCATATGCAACCAGAGCGGCCATGTCCAGAAGAACTCCCAAGTCTTGAAGATAAGCACTAGTGTTGTTGTTGCATGCAAGGCCACGCCTGCGACAGTTGGGATCAGGCAGTGACTCATTGTGCTTCAGTTAAGGATCAGGCAGTGACTCATTGTGCCATTACAAGCGGCGTGGCCGCACGGGCATGCCACGCTCACACACTCTCAACCGAAACACGCTCCCTGTCGTCGTAGATGAACGCACCGACGGCACCGTGCGGAGAAAACGAGAACCGATGCTACACTACATCTGTGGAGTTCGTGTCGTAATGCGACCAAAGCTGTCACGTCCAAACACACTATGTCTTGAAGCACAGGCTGACAAGCATCGTTGCCGTCGCGCACGCATGCGACAGTAGGAGTGCACTCGCAGTGGCACACCGCGTCATGCGGCTCAGTGGCGGAGACAAGCCTAGGGCAGCTGGGGCTATAGCCCTACACCTAGTGATAATATCCTTTGTAATTGCTTATTACAATGTATGGAAAATCACTAAAATGCATCACCTCAAGATAGCTTAGCCCTAGGTATAACCTCGTGCTAGTTTCTCCACTGATTGCGGCTTGTACTCGCCTGCGGATGCGGTCAAACCCATGTTGCAACCTCTTAAGGATAGGCCAGCGGCAGTGAGTGACTCACCATGAGATAATCATCGATGGACACGAGTTCCGGCCTGAAGCTTACAGCCTAAGGAGAAGCAGGCGGTGGCTCACATGGACGGGCATGCACCTGACCTGGGTGCAGCCGAGGGCGCTCCAGCCAGTGAGTTTCAGTTACTTGTTTTGTGCTTTTTTTCTGCTGTAAAGTGCTGCTACTTTACTGCTACTCCAGAAAATAACTGATCAAAGGCGGGCGGGCGAGCGAGGGAGGATGGGAGCTTTGCTACATCTACGTAAAGATTTTTACGTAACATACGTAAAAAGTGATATGGCCTGATTTGGTTGGAGGGGAAATAGGCCCAGGCCTACCCCTGAAAATCAGGGGGGACGATTAGTTTAGCGTTAAGGAAACAACGTAGCTTTACGTAGCTGGGTTTCGTAAGTCTAGCATTTTTGGGGAGGATGGTCCGACGGGCTGCGCGGACGGCGAGATCGGGCTGCTTCGAGCGAAATGGCAGCGGCGCGTGTCAGTGCAGCTGCACCGCCTCAAACTCCTCTCTTATTACTTCAGGAAACAACAATTTTGCTTCGCGAGCCATGCAGCCTCTTCCTCCCGACGTCGCCGGCTCGCCGCTCATCCGCCAACGCTCCCCGCGACGTCTGAAAACAGCAGCAACCAGTAACCGATGATAACAAGTGTTTCCCTATGATCATATATACAAGTGACATTGTTTATATACAAAAGGAAAATGCCTGTCACTTCACTAAGCATGAGGATGCATATTGGGGGTATTTGATATGCATGGATGAAATGTTTTTTGGGGTACTGACGTGCATGAAGGCTTGGCTTTATCAGCTACAACAAAAGGATCGTCCTTTCTGTTATGAATATGTCAAACAAGTATGGTATGCTATTACAAATATGTACAGTATTAGTTTCGTGACTTGGTGGATAATTAAATTCAAAGCACAACAGCCTCTCAATCGACTGAATCTCCAAATGTTTGCCAGTTCTTCGTTTGTAAGCAAAGGAAAAAATAACAACCAACTATTACAAGCAAAACTAGCTAGCTCTAAGAGATACCGACAACTGATTCCATGAAAAGAAGAGTTGCGAAAAATAGTATATGCCGCTTTGCTAGTAGATTTTGGTTGCTTCACCCATGTTTGTGTGTGCACGCGTGCGTGTGCGTATGTGTGTGTGTGTCGCTCACTGGGTTCACCGATCTCACATAGTGGCGCTCTACTAATCTCTCTTCATTACAAGACGAGAACGTATCAGACATATTAGTTGTGCGCCGATCGAGCATGCAACGCACGCGAGCGTCGTTTGTCGCGAGAGATGGATAGTTCAAGGCCGTGCAGCTGGCGCATGCAATGCCGTGTCCGCAGTGATGGCAGAGCGCGATCTCGCCGCCCAAGCGGCACCCGTCCCTTTGCTCGCATTTGGTTGCTCGCGTGCCGGGAGCGTTGGCAGGTGAGCGGTGAACGTAGCAAGGTGCATGCCCGTCCATGCGAGTGATGTCCTTGATATCCTCAGGCTGGGTTTAAGCGTCTGCTGGAGTCTATAGATGATGATCAAACGATGAGTCACATAAGATGCAGACGAAATACGTGGGTATCTATATATCCCATGATATCCCATGCTTGGTGGAAAAGACACTCTCGAAAACTCTACCTCAAAACGGAAAGACTTGAAACTAACCGAGACGGCAAGATGTCACGGTAGCCCCTCTAGAAGTTATAATTTTAACTTCAACAAACTTATTAGAAAACAAGTGCACTATTATTTGAAGGAAATTAGCATTTGCCACCCCTAGTGGAAATGAGAAAATAGTAAAGCTACAACCTAAGGCACTAATTTGCACCGTGGTTTTCTCATTTTTGTTTTTCTAATAAGTTGGGGATGGTCATAATTGCTTATGACAATTTACATGGGTATGTATATATATTCTAATACTATGGGCATGACGTTTTTTGTACTTTTAATAGAAGTACAAATTTTACCAAATTAAAAAAAAGGGTCTTGTGTAATAGGTTCTAAAAACTCTCTAACCCATGTTTATTTCATATATTTTTTCCAATCAAGGAGTATGGGCTATCGGCTCCATAAAAAATCGGACAAAAGTGTCGAGTAATACAAAAAGCGGGCATGGCGCCGCAACCACATTATCCGCTATCCACTAAAGCAACACAAATAAGATAAATAACTTTACCTGGACATCTATGAGTTTCCCATATCTACTTTGTAATCTCACAACTCTAGAAAGCTTACAATCCTTATCGATTGTGTTTGTGCACGCAGCTCAAGACGGCAGCGGAGGTGCTCCGTGCGCCACGTCCCTGGCTCGAGACGGCGGAGGACGGAACGAGTGGGAGGGCGCCAGGGCTTCTCCAGTGGCAATGACGAGCTCGGTGATGTGGCCAAGCCAAGCGTCGTAGCCGGCGTTGGCCGGGCGGGAGCGGAGCAGCTCTCGTGCCATGAGCAGCACAGCCTGCGCGTTCTGCGGCCCGCGGCGGCCGAGGGAAGAAGAGGCCGTGGCAGTGCGAACATAAGGCTGCACAGAGGGGTGCATGGAGGAGTTCTGCTGCTCGTGGGGAGCGGGGTCGGTGGCAGCAGCGGCCGCGGCATTGGCAGAGTGCTGGCAGGTCATCACGTCACACATGCTCCATCCGGGTGACGTGAGCTGCCCGGCGCTTGGCACGCACTTGACGAGCGTCAGCCATGGTATTGGTAAAGCGGGAGCTGAAACTGAGCAGAAGAACAGCAACACACCCCTACCTGGGGCGCCAAATGTCAGAATCAGGACTCCGGGGACCCAAGAGGTTCAATCTCTAGGGTGCGCTAGTTCCTACCGCCCTACTCTGCCCTCACAACTTCAAGTCGACGCTGCGGTAAGCTCGAGCTAAGATAGAGGAACAATGAACACGACAGTTACCCAGGTCTGGGCCACCTCGCAGTGTAAAACCTTACTCCTGCTTGTCTGGGATTGCTTCTTCTAGTTGCTAAACGAGTCGACGCCCTCTATGGAAGCACCTCGCCCTCTTCTTATACTGCCCCTAGTCCTCTTCCCCTGAAAACACAAGGCAAGTAGGGTTGCCACAACGGCCAGTTTGAAGGGGGACAAGGTCACAACTTATCATGACTAAAGGCGTTCTTCGCCTGCAAAAGACTCCTACCATGACGTGCTGGTGGGCTCGGGAATGACAACCGGCCTGGCACGCCCGTTGTCTTATTCATCTTGCACCGATCAGGCAACCTTTGGAGATTGCTTTGGGAGTTGGCCTTCCTCCCTTAGCACGAAAGAGGAAGGCCTCCTTATCTGCTTCCGCTGGCGCGACCTCTGGGTCGCTTGTCACCTCGCGCGTCACCCACGTGAAGACTCTGGACCGCATGACCGGGCCTGGCGGCTCTTGACTTGTTTGCCTCCACAAGGGCCTTGGAAGGAGACCTTGGGAGACTGCCTCGTGAGAGGGCCTCCCGAGGTTCCTGGCGGCGCCTCCGATCCGCCTGGGGCGCTGCTGACGTATGCCTCGCGGGGCGAGGGCCACGCGAGAATCTTGCTCACGAACCTTAGTTGTGGTCCGCACACTGGGCCGAAGGAATACATGCCTGGGTACCTGAGGGAGTTCCGGACTAGGGGGTGTCCGGATAGCCGAACTATCATCATCGGCCGGACTCCAAGACTATGAAGATACAAGATTGAAGACTTCGTCCCGTGTCCGGATGGGACTTTCCTTGGCGTGGAAGACAATCTTGGCGATACGGATATGTAGATCTCCTACCTTTGTAACTGACTTTGTGTAACCCTAGCCCTCTCCGGTGTCTATATAAACCGGATGGCTTTAGTCCATAGGACGAACAACAATCATACCATAGGCTAGCTTCTAGGGTTTAGCCTCCTTGATCTCGTGGTAGATCTACTCTTGTAACCCACATCATCAATATTAATCAAGCAGGACGTAGGGTTTTACCTCCATCAAGAGGGCCCGAACCTGGGTAAAAACATCGTGTCCCTCGTCTCCTGTTACCATCCGCCTAGACGCACAGTTCGGGACCCCCTACCCGAGATCCGCCGGTTTTGACACCGACATTGGTGCTTTCATTGAGAGTTCCTTTGTGTCGTCACCGATAGGCTCGATGGCTTCTTCGATCATCATCAACGATGCAGTCCAGGGTGAGACCTTCCTCCCGGGACAGATCTTCGTATTCGGCGGCTTTGCACTGCGGGCCAATTCGCTTGGCCATCTAGAGCAGATCGAAAGTTACGCCCCTGGCCGTCAGGTCAGATTTGGAAGTTTGAACTTCACGGCTGACATCCGCGGGGACTTGATCTTCGACGGATTCGAGCCACAGTCGAGCGTGCCGCACTGTCACGTCGGGCATGATTTAGCTCTGCCGCCGGACAGTACCCTGGAGGCCGCACTCGAGCCCGCTCTGATCCTCAATTCGGAGCCGGCCGCGCAGATCGAGGACGGATGGCTAGACATCGCCTCGGGTGCTGCAACCTCTACGGCGATAGAGCCGAACACTGACTTTGTCCCTCATAAAGCTCGTGACTCCAAGGTGCCGGACTCCTCGCCGGACTCCGAACCCCCCGCGCCCGCCCTGATCGAATCCGATTGGGCGCCGATCATGGAGTTCACTGCAGCGGACGTCTTTCAACACTCACCTTTTGGCGACATCTTGAGTTCACTAAAATATCTCTCGTTATCAGGAGAGCCCTGACCGGACTGCGGTCAGGATGGTTGGGATGCGGACGACGAAGAAATTCAAAGCCCACCCACCACCCACTTGGTAGCCGCTGTCGATGATTTAACCGACATGCTAGACTACGACTCCGAGGACATCGGCGGTATGGACGACGACGCCGGAGACGACCAAGAACTAGCGCCCACTAGGCACTGGACAGCCACCTCATCGTATAACATATACATGGTGGATATCCCAAAAGATGGGAATGGTGAAGGAACAGAGGAGGATGACCCCTCCAAAAAGCAGCCCAAGCGCCGGCATCAGCGGCGCCGCTCTAAATCCCGCCACATCAAGAATGAAGATTCCGGCACCGGAGATAATAATACACCGGATAGCGCCGAAGATAACCCACTCCAGCAAGATCCAGCGCAGGAGGAAGGAGACGCCAGCCCTTATGAAAGAGCGGCAGGAGAAGAGGCAGAGGATTATACGCCTCCCTCCGGAGACGAAGCGAGCCTCGACGATGACGAATTCGTCGTGCCTGAGGATCCTGTCGAACAAGAGCGTTTTAAACGCAGGCTTATGGCCACGGCGAATAGCCTCAAGAAAAAGCAGCAACAACTTAGAACCGATCAGGATCTGCTAGCCGACAGATGGACTGAAGTCCCCGCGGCCGAAGAGCATGAGCTCGAATGCCCCTCCAAAAGCTACCCTAAATGCAAGTTGCTCCCCCGATTAGAGGAGGAGGCTTATGAACCCGCATCACCAGGAGACAATACGGCTGACCGACCACCCCGTGGTCGCAACAGAGTGGCCTCTAGGCCCTTCACCAGACCCGTACCCCGGCATCGCTCGAAAAGCACACGGCCACAGGGGAACACTCCGGACTTGCGAGATATATTGGAGGATAAGGCAAGACAATCAAGATCGATCTACGGATCACGTGGGCGTCCCACGATACGTGACGACAATCGTCGCGCCGGACACAGTAAGTCCGGCCGGGCCGAACAAAATAGACCAAGCTCCCTTGAGCTCCGTCGTGATATCGCCCAGTACAGAGGCACCGCACACCCACTATGCTTCACAGATGAAGTAATGGATCATCAAATCCCCAAAGGGTTTAAACCCGTCAATATTGAATCCTACGATGGCACAACAGACCCCGCAGTTTGGATTGAAGACTATCTCCTTCACATCCACATGGCCCGCGGTGACGATCTTCACGCCATCAAATACCTCCCCCTCAAGCTTAAAGGACCAGCCCGGCATTGGCTCAACAGCTTGCCAGCAGAGTCAATTGGGAGTTGGGAGGACCTGGAAGCCGCATTCCTCGATAACTTCCAGGGCACTTATGTGCGACCACCAGACGCTGACGACCTAAGCCACATAATTCAGCAGCCAGACGAATCGGCCAGGCAATTCTGGACACGGTTCTTAACCAAGAAAAACCAAATCGTCGACTGTCCGGATGCGGAGGCCCTCGCGGCCTTCAAGCATAACATCCGCGATGAGTGGCTTGCCCGACACCTAGGACAGGAAAAGCCGAAATCCATGGCAGCCCTCACATCACTCATGACCCGCTTCTGCGCGGGTGAAGACAGCTGGCTAGCACGCAGCAATAACCTCAACAAAAAATCTGGCAGTTCGGACTTCAAGGACCGAAATGGCAGGCCGCGTCGCAACAAAAACAAACGCCGCATTAACGGCGATCATATTGAGGATACGGCAGTCAATGCCGGATTCAGAGGCTCTAAACCCGGTCAGCGGAAAAAGCCATTCAAAAGAACTACTCCGGGTCCGTCCAATTTGGACCGAATACTCGACCGCTTGTGCCAGATACACGGCACCCCCGAAAAGCCAACTAACCACACCAACAGGGACTGTTGGGTATTCAAGCATGCAGGCAAGTTAATTGCCGAAAACAATGACAAGGGGCTACATAGCGATGACGAGGACGAGACCCAACCGCCAAACAATAGAGGACAGAAGGGTTTCCCCCCACAGGTGCGGACGGTGAACATGATATACGCAACACACATACCCAAAAGGGAGCGGAAGCGTGCACTCAAGGATGTCTACGCGATGGAGCCAGTTGCCCCGAAGTTCAATCCATGGTCCTCCTGCCCGATCACTTTTGACCGAAGGGACCACTCCACCAGCATCCGCCACGGCGGATTTGCCGCACTGGTCTTAGACCCAATCGTCGATGGATTTCACCTAACTAGAGTCCTGATGGACGGCGGCAGCAGCCTGAACCTGCTTTACCAGGATACAGTGCGCAAAATGGGCATAGACCCCTCAAGGATTAAACCTACCAAAATGACCTTTAAAGGCGTCATACCAGGTGTAGAAGCCAATTGTACAGGCTCAATTACACTGGAAGTGGTCTTCGGATCCCCGAATAACTTCCGAAGCGAGGAGTTAATCTTCGACATAGTCCCGTTCCGCAGCGGCTACCATGCCTTGCTCGGACGTACTGTGTTTGCAAAGTTCAATGCGGTGCCGCACTACGCATACCTCAAGCTCAAGATGCCAGGCCCTCGAGGAGTCATCACGGTCAACGGAAACACTGAACATTCTCTCCGCACGGAGGAACATACAGCGGCTCTCGCGGCAGAAGTGCAATGCAGCCTCTTAAGGCAATTATCGAGTCCGGCCTTTAAGCGGCCGGACACAGCTAAGCGCGCCCGGAGTAACTTACAACAAGACCACCTGGCACGTTCCGAGCACGCGTAGCAGTGCGGCCCCAACCCCAGCTCCTGCGAAACGTTAAAGCAGGTCCTTCGCGTACACCATTATGCTCTGAAGATACCATGAGCATGGGGAGAGGGGCACGACCACGATAAACCCAGACTGCGGCTCAACCGCACCAGGGGCTCTCAAGGGTGTCGTTCTTTTTCTTTTCTTTTTTACCTTTTATTTTTTACACACAGGACTCCGTTTGTCAGAGGCCCTGTCCGGCAGCAGATCTGCCGAACTCACAATGCAACAGCCAGGGAAGGATAAAGGCTACAACGAATATACAGGTGGTCTTCGTTACGAGCATTTTTATACACCAATCTGCAGCCTACCCCTGGAGGGGGACATGTTTAACAGTCCCATACCTTGCTTATCGCACTATTTGTATCGTTCTG
Organism: Triticum dicoccoides; assembly: GCF_002162155.2. Taxonomy (NCBI): domain Eukaryota; kingdom Viridiplantae; phylum Streptophyta; class Magnoliopsida; order Poales; family Poaceae; genus Triticum; species Triticum dicoccoides. The sequence goes on from NC_041381.1 coordinate 659,442,443, forward strand.
CATTCGTAGCAGCACTTATTGAATAAAACAATGCAGCACCTTTTTGCTTATAATTGCATTTCCTTTTCATACATATGTTCATTCACGACATATTGCATCCGTACACTTTGGTACGACTAATACACACCAGGGGCTTATGTTCCCCACGTCATGGTGTGATGAGTCCGAACACTTTCACAAGTGCGGCACCCCGAACTTATAGCACTATATACATCGGCTCCGAATCATGTCTTGGGTCAATAGTTGGGTTTGCCCGGCTCCCATGTTTTGGTACCTTATGTTCCGTTATATCGGCTAAGGTAGCACTGGGAGAACCACTGCGATTGCGGTCCAGTTGAGCTGGGTTAACGCCTTAGTGGAGAAAGCTAAAACTGACCGTCATGATGAGGCGAGAGCCGGTCGTTGTTCGAGAGGTTTTTTGCGAGTCCCTAAAGACTTATGCCGCTTAAAGTGAGGAGCCGAATACTGTCCGGCCAAGGCGCGGATAGCGCCCCAAATTCGGCCTTCCGAAGACTAGGGGCTTCACCAAAATTTAAAATTATAGAATTCTATGGCTAAGTGAGAGTGTTCAAGCATTATAAGTCTGGTTGCCTTGTTCGCTGTGTCGAGCGCCTCCCTAGATGGACCCAAAAATGGGAACAAGAGCGCTCGAGTTTATCCCTAACACCCCAGCACTCGTAGCATGGGGGCTGACGCCAACGACTTGCCATCTCTCAGATTTGATAAACAGCCACACAGAAGGTAATATTTTAAATTAACAAGCGTTGCTTAGCGCATATGAACCAAGTTTTCAGCGCACAGGATAACAAAATGCGAGTCTACTCAAATATTACATCTTTGGAGCACTCACCCGCAATAGTGCGGGCGCCCTTCAGCACACTCTTATAATACATCTCGGGCGTGCGATGCTCCTTGCCCTCTGGTGGCGGGTCCGTCATGAGCTTCTGGGCATCCATCTTACCCCAGTGCACCTTTGCGCGGGCAAGGGCCCGACGGGCACCTTCAATACAAGCGGAATGCTTGAGGACTTCAACCCACGGGCACGCATCCACCGGCCGCCGCACTAGGCCAAAGTAGCTCCCAGGCATGGCCTCCTTAGGCCACAACCGAACTATAAGGCCCTTCATGGCCTGTTCGGCCGCCTTGTGGAGCTCGACCAGCTGCTTCAGCTTGTCGCTAAGGGGCACCGGATGTCCGGCCTCAGCATACTGAGACCAGAAGACCTTCTCCGTCGAGCTCCCCTACTCGGCCCGGTAAAATGTGGCAGCATCGGACACGCTGCGAGGAAGATCTGCGAACGCTCCTGGAGAGCTCCGAATTCGGGTAAGCAACAGGTAATTAACCCTCACATGCTTACTTTGCATGAAAAATGCCTTACCCGCTGCTATTTTCTTCACCGCCTCAATCTCCTGGAGGTCCTTGTAGGCTTCGGCCTTAGCGGCTTTGGCACTCTCAAGAGCCGTTGCAAGCTCAGACTCTCGAGTCTTCGAGTCACGCTCCAAGCTCTCATGTTTTTTCACGAGATCCTGGAGCTCTTGCTGTACCTCCGCCACCCGCGCCTCCTGTTTCTTCCGCTCGGTGCGCTCCATAGCCGCATTGCGTTCGGCCGCGGCCACCGCCTCTTTCAGGGTCACCACCTCGTTAGTGGCCCCTGCAATACCCAAGTTATCCTTGTCATTTTTCTTGCAACCAACCAAATCCTTTTCTGTAAGGTACAATTTTCATAAGGTATTACTCACCTTCTTTTTCCTCGAGCTGCTTCTTGGCACGGCCGAGCTTGTTCTCGGACCGCTCGAGGTTTTCCTTCATAGTATTGACCTCCGCAGTCAGTGCGGCGGAGGTCAGCAGCACAGCCTACAATCCCATATTGACATATTTTCATGACTCCTGCGTTTATCTTTCTAACGATCATCAGTCCGGCTTTTCTTTCCGAACACTGAACAGAGCATCAGGGGCTACTGTCTATGCGGTACCATTTTACATATATTGAAATTCTTACCTCAAAGCCTGTTAGAAGGCTGCTGTAGGCTTCGGTCAGCCCGCTCTTGGCGAGCTGAACCTTCTGAATCACCGCACTCATAACAGTGCGGTGTTCCTCTTCGATGGAGGCGCCATTGAGCGCCTCCAGCAAATTATCCGGCACCTTCGGTTGGACGGAGGCAGCCGGCGTCACGGTCTTGCCCTTCTTGCGAAGGGGTCGCCCGCCGGACTCCGGAGCCACTGTGGGTTCCGGGGCCGAGTCCGGTGCAAAGTCCGGGAGGTTGTCCTGCGACACCTCCGGGGCCCTCTCCTCCTGGTAGGTCCCTTCCTGGGATCCCATCGCGGCATTGTCCGCGTCACGGGGGGTGGAGGCAGTCGGAAGAGAATCCATATCCGACGCCCTTACGGACCCGCTCGACGAAGTGGGAAGATCATCCTTGGGTGGACTGCAGGGTTGTATGCGGCATTAGAAAGACATTATGTGGCGAAAAGAAAAAACCTTGAAGTTATTCGGGAGTCCGGATACTTACGATCTCGCCAGGGGCTTGGCCCTTGGAGGCCAGTCCTCGTCGTCGTCACTGGCGTTGGCGGAGCAGTCTGGGGGAAGAGTTTTTCCCCTCTTGGACCCTTCAGCCTCCCTTGTTGGGGAGGCCTTCCTTTTCTTCCCTCCCCCCGCTGGGGGAGAGGCTTTCTTCTTCTCCTCCTCGCCTTGGTGGGAGGAGTCGGCCTCGGATTCATCATCCGATAGCACCTGAAAACGGGAACTCTTCCGAGTCCCCGTGGCCTTCTTCTTGGCCTTCTTCTCCGGCACCACGTGGGGTGCCGGAGCCAGCAGCCCCGTTAGACGGGCGTCAGCTGGGTCCTCTGGCAATGGGGCCGGACAGATAGCCTGTGCGGCCTTCTTCAGCCAGTCCTGTCAAAGGAAAGGGAGTTTAGATCCTGCATAGAGTCAAACTATGGAAAACAAGCATCCCTTAAAGGACAAAATCACTTACCTCGTCAGCCGGACGCTGCGAGCAGAATCCGCGATCTTTGGTAAAGGATGCAGGAGCTTCGGCGCCCTTGAACAGCACCTTCCAGACATCTTCGTACGTAGTGTCGAAGAGCCCGCTCAGGGTCTGGTACTGCGCCGGATCAAACTCCCACATGTTGAAGCCCCATCGTTGGCACGGGAGAATCCGGCGGATGAGCATGACCTGGACTACGTTGACAAGCTTGAGCTTCTTGTCCACCAGCTTCTGGATACAGGCCTGGAGTCCGGTCAGCTCCTCCGAATTCCCCCAGATCAGGCCACTCTCTTTCTAGGAGGTGAGCCGTGTAGGGATGCCGGATCTGAATTCGGGGGCCGCTGCCCAATCGGCGTCACGCGGCTCGGTGATGTAGAACCACCCCGATTGCCACCCCTTGATGGTTTCCACGAAAGTGCCTTCCAGCCACGTAACGTGGGACATCCTGCCCACCATGGCGCCTCCGCACTCCGCTTGGCTGCCCTTCACAACCTTCGGCTTGACACTGAAGGTCTTGAGCCACAAGCCGAAGTGGGGCTGGATGCAGAGGAAGGCCTCGCACACGACGATAAACGCTGAGATGTTGAGGATGAAATTCGGGGCCAGATCATGGAAATGCAGGCCGTAGTAGAACATGAGCCCCCGGACGAAGGGATGAAGTGGGAAGCCTAGTCCACGGATGAAATGGGGAAGAAACACTACCCTCTCATGGGGCCTGGGGGTGGGGATGAGCTCTCCCTCGTCGGGGAGCCGATGCGCGATGTCGCTGGACAAGTATCCGACGTCGCGCAGCTTCTGGATCTGCCCCTCCATGACGGAGGAGGCCATCCACTTGCCTCCCGCTCCGGACATAGTTGGAGAAGGTTGAGGTGAGAAGTGCGGACTTGGGCGCTGGAGCTCGATTTCGCAGAGATGGATAAGCCAAGGAGGAAGAAGGCGCAGGTAAAAAGGTTGGATCTTTATCCCCTTATATGGGTGGACAGAAACACGCGTCCCCACCGGCCTGGTAAAACTCCCTTATCTCCCAAGCATCACAATCAATGGCGCGGTTGGGTTACCCATGCCCGTATTGATGGGAATCCCGGAATAAGGGGAACACGATCTCTGCTTCGACAAGACGTGCCAAGGAAACCGCCTCGCTAAACGCGCTGAGGTGGAACAATAAAAACAATTCGAGTAAAGGCTTGGAAGTGGTGTGACATCACGCTGCAGAATACGTCAGCTGATTGATCTTGTGTAATATTATTCTCTCTACGGTGGTATGTGGAATTTATTTTTATAGAGCCGGACACTATCCTGGTGTTCACAATCTTCTATAAATTATTCGGATGAGGAACCCGCCTTGCAATGCCGAAGACAATATGCGCGCCAGATTCGTCGTCATTGAAGCTTGGTTCAGGGGCTACTGAGGGAGTTCCGGACTAGGGGGTGTCCGGATAGCCGAACTATCATCATCGGCCGGACTCCAAGACTATGAAGATACAAGATTGAAGACTTCGTCCCGTGTCCGGATGGGACTTTCCTTGGCGTGGAAGACAAGCTTGGCGATACGGATATGTAGATCTCCTACCTTTGTAACCGACTCTGTGTAACCCTAGCCCTCTCCGGTGTCTATATAAACCGGATGGCTTTAGTCCATAGGACGAACAACAATCATACCATAGGCTAGCTTCTAGGGTTTAGCCTCCTTGATCTCGTGGTAGATCTACTCTTGTAACCCACATCATCAATATTAATCAAGAAGGACGTAGGGTTTTACCTCCATCAAGAGGGCCCGAACCTGGGTAAAAACATCGTGTCCCTCATCTCCTGTTACCATCCGCCTAGACGCACAGTTCGGGACCCCCTACCCAAGATCCGCCAGTTTTGACACCGACAGTACCCCCAGTCCCACGGGCCCGACACATGGCATGGCATGTTTTTTTAAGGAGGATGACCCCAGGCCTCTGCATGTGGGAGATGCATACGACCATTTTATTGATTATTCTCAAGGACCTTACAAAGTATAACAACAATATGCCCGAATCCGCTATCTTGGCAGCATCTGCCGCTACTCCTATCCAAATGATGAAGGTGTGCAAGCTGGGCCACTGATCACCCACAAGTATAGGGGATCTATCGTAGTCCTTTCGATAAGTAAGAGTGTCGAACCCAACGAGGAGCAGAAGGAAATGATAAGCGGTTTTCAGCAAGGTATTCTCTGCAAGTACTGAAATAAGTGGTAACAAATAGTTTTATGACAAGATAAATTGTAACAAGCAAGAAGTAAAAAAAGTAAATAAAGTGTAGCAAGGTGGCCCAATCCTTTTTATAGCAAAGTACAAGCCTGGACAAACTCTTATAATAGGAAAAGCGCTCCCGAGGACACATGGGAATATCGTCAAGCTAGTTTTCATCACGCTCATATGATTCGCGTTCGATACTTTGATAATTTGATATGTGGGTGGACCGCTGCTTGGGTGCTGTTCTTACTTGAACAAGCATCCCACTTATGATTAACCTCTATTGCAAGCATCCGCAACTACAACAAAAGTATTAAGGTAAACCTAACCATAGCATGAAACATATGGATCCAAATCAGCCCCTTACGAAGCAACGCATAAACTAGGGTTTAAGCTTCTGTCACTCTAGCAACCCATCATCTACTTATTACTTCCCAATGCCTTCCTCTAGGCCCAAATAATGGTGAAGTGTTATGTAGTCGACGTTCACATAACACCACTAGAGGCTACACAACATACATCTCATCAAAATATCAAACGAATACCAAATTCACATGACTACTAATAGCAAGACTTCTCCCTTGTCCTCAGGAACAAACCTAAGTACTCACAAAGCATATTCATGTCCATAATCAGAGGGGTAATAATATGCATAAAGGATCTGAACATATGATCTTCCACCAAATAAACCAACTAGCATCAACTACAAGGAGTAATCAACACTACTAGCAACCTACTAGTACCAATCCCGGACTTGGAGACAAGAATTGGATACAAGAGTTGAACTAGGGTTTGGAGATGAGATGGTGCTGGTGAATATGTTGATGGAGATTGCCCTCTCCCGATGAGAGGATCGTTGGTGATGACGTTGGTGATGATTTCCCCCTCCCGGAGGTAAGTGTCCCCAGCAGAACAGCTCTGCCGGAGCCCTAGATTGGTTCCGCCAAGGTCCCACCTCGTGGCGGCGGAGTCTCGTCCCGAAAGGTTGCTTAATGTTTTTTTTCTCAAAAAAGACTTCATATAGGAGAAGATGGGCGTCGGAGAGCCACCAGGGGGCCCATGAGGTAGGGGGGCGCGCCCCAGGGGGGCGCCCCCCACCCTCGTGAGCAGGGTGTGGGCCCCTGGCCTTCATCTTTGGCGATAATTTTTCTTTATTTATTTTAAGATATTCCGTGGAGTTTCAGGACTTTTGGAGTTGCGCAGAATAGGTCTCCAATATTTGCTCCTTTTCCAGCCCAGAATTCCAGCTGCCGGCATTCTCCCTTTTCATGGTAAACCTTGTAAAATAAGAGAGAATAGCCATAAGTGTTGAGATATAATGTGTAATAACAGCCCATAATGCAATAAATATTGATATAGAAGCATGATGCAAAATGGACGTATCAACTCCCCCAAGCTTAGACCTCGCTTGTCCTCAAGCGAAAAGCCGATAACAATAAATATGTCCTCATGTTTAGAGGTAGAGGTGTCGATAAAAATAAAATACGAACATGAAGGCATCATGATTATTTCCATGACAACAACATATATAGATTTTTCATATGATTACTTATGTTCAAGTGATGATTTTTCACAATGCAAAAGTATGAATCAGAAACCTTATTGAGCACCAACAAATTATAATCTCAGTCATTGAAGCAATTGCAATTCAACATAACATCGGAAAGAGTCTATGTCAGAGCTTAAAAGCAAGTCCACATACTCAACTATCACTTAGGCCTTCATAATTGCTAACACTCACGCAATACTTATGGTTACGGAGTTTTGATCGGACACAGAGAAAGATAGGGACTTATAGTTTTGCCCCACAACCTTTTACCTCAAGGGTAATGTCAACAATAATAATTCATGCTCCCCTACATCCAATTAGATATATATATATATATATATATATATATATATATATATATATATATATATATATATCATGTTCTTTCCAACATGCTGAGCTTGCCAAAGGATAAAATGAAAAAGGAAAGGTGAAGATCACCGTGACTCTTGCACAAAGTAGAGAATAGTAATAAAAGATAGGCCCTTCGCAGAGGGAAGCAGAGGTTGTCATGCACGTTTAGGGTTGATGCACAAAATCTTAATGCAAAAGAACGTCACTTTATATTGCCCCTTGCATGTGGACCTTTATTATGCAGTCCGTCGCTTTTATTACTTCCACAACAAGTTCGTACAAAGCTTATTTTCTCTGCACTAAGAAGTCATGCATATTTAGAGAGCAATTTTTATTGCTTGCACCGATGACAACTTACTTGAAGGATCTTACTCAATCCATAGGTAGATATGGTGGACTCTCATGGCAAAACTGGTTTAAGGGTATTTGGAAGCACGAGTAGTATTTCCACTTGGTGCTGAGAATTCGGCTAGCATGAGGGGGGAAAGGCAAGCTCAACACGTTAGAGAATCCATGACAACATACTTTATCTCAGATGTAAGAAAACATAACTCATTATGTTGTCTTCCTTGTCCAACCTCAACTCTTTAGCATGTCATATTTTAATGAGTGCTTCCAATCATAAGAGATGTCAATGATAATATATCTATATGTGAAACCTCTCTTTCCTTATTACTTCCTATTAATTGCAACGATGACCAAAGCTATATTTGCCAACTCCCAACAACTTTTAATCATCATACTCTTTTCTATGTAAAGTCATTACTCTCAATAAGATCAATATGAACTATTTGTTTCTTTTTCTTCTTTCTATTCACCCAAGATCATGGCAAAATAATCAAGCCCTTGACTCAACACAAATCTTTATTATATAGATAGCTCACGGACTCGATTACATAGAGGGATCGTAAAGCGAAACTCAAAACTAGATCATGCCAAGACTTTATTCTACTAAATCAAGATACTACTAAAAGGATCGAACTACGAAAAATGGTAAAGATAGGAGTTGTGATGGTGATACGATACCTGGGCACCTCCCCCAAGCTTGGCAGTTGCCAAGGGGAGTTCCCATACCCATGTGATTATTTCTTCAGAGGTGATGGAGGTGGTGATGATGACGGTGGATAATCGCACATCGAGCGGAAAAGCTCCTCCAACTTGCGGATAATGCCCTTGAGCCCAGCAATATGATCTTTCAACAAAATATTCTCCTCTGTGAGATACTTGTTCTGTATGCGAACTAACTCAATCATCTTGAAAGCTTCAATCTCTGTTGGAGTGAAAAGCTTAGGTAAAGGTTGAGGGGTGTCTTCTTCTTTCACCACCGGAGCTTGAGCATCAATGGCCTTCTTGATCTCTTCTGGTTCTTCTCTTTTCAACTCTATCTTCAAAAGCCAAGCATCCTTTTCTTCGTTGTTGGAGGAGGGAGAAATCATGGTGCTCTAAATCTGCAACAAAAACAGCTCGAAACGAAAACAGAGGATATTTGCGTGATACGAGAGTCAAAACCTTCGGGAGAATATATAATGATTTTTTACCGACAAAAATACGTATCGTGCAAGAAAACGGAGTCTGGAGGGTGCATGAGGTGCTCACGAGGTAGGGGGCGCGCCTAGGGGGGTAGGGCGTGCCCTCCACCCTCGTGGAGGCCTCGTGTCATTCCCGGTCCGCCACTTATTTTTCTATTTTTCTAAATATTCCAAAATAGAGAAATATTGCCTTAAAAATTGTTTTGGAGTCGATTTACTTACCGTACCACATACCTATTCCTTTTCGGAGTCTGAAATGGTCTGGAAGGTGTCCTTTATGTATTCCTCCGGGGTTACGGTTTCAATAATATTGGTTTCAACATTTATGGGATTACCTGAGATATAATGTTTGATTCTTTGACCGTTTACCACCTTCGGATTTGTGCCTTCAAAGTTGTTGATTTTTATGGCACTGGAATGATAGACCTCCTCGATAACGTAGGGACCTTCCCATTTGGAGAGAAGTTTTCCTGCAAAAAAACTTAAACGAGAGTTGTATAGCAATACATAATCACCTACATTAAACTCACGCTTTTGTATCCTTTTGTCATGCCATCTTTTAACTTTTTCTTTAAACAATTTGGCATTTTCATAAGCTTGGGTTCTCCATTCATCAAGTGAGCTAATATCAAATAACCTCTTCTCACCGGCAAGTTTGAAATCATAGTTGAGCTATTTAATAGCCCAATATGCCTTATGTTCTAGTTCGAGAGGCAAGTCACATGTTTTTCCATAGACCATTTTATACGGAGACATACCCATAGGATTTTTATATGCAGTTCTATAGGCCCATAATGCATCATCAAGTTTCTTGGACCAATTCTTTCTAGACCTATTATCAGTCTTTTGAAAAATTAATTTGAGCTCTCTATTGCTCAATTCTACTTGACCACTAGACTGTGGGTGATATGGAGATGCAATTCTATGATTAATGTCATATTTAGCAAGCATTTTACGGAAAGCACCATGAATAAAGTGTGAACCACCATCAGTCATTAAATATCTAGGGACTCCGAACCTCGGAAAAATAACTTCCTTAAGCATTTTAATAGAAGTGTTATGATCAGCACTACTAGTTGGAATAACTTCTACCCACTTAGTAATGTAATCAACAACAACTAAAATATGTGTATATCCATTAGAGGCAGGAAAAGGTCCCATATAATCAAAGCCCCAAACATCAAATGGTTCAATAACAAGTGAATAGTTCATAGGCATTTCTTGACGTCTACTAATATTACCAATTCTTTGACATTCATCGCAAGACAAAACAAACTTACGGGCATCCTTGAAGAGAGTAGGCCAATAAAAACCGGATTGCAATACCTTATGTGCAGTTCTATCTCCAGCGTGGTGTCCTCCATAAGCTTCAGAGTGACACTTGCGTAGGATCTGTTCCTGTTCATGCTCAGGTACACAACGTCTAATAACACCATCTACTCCTTCTTTATAAAGATGTGGGTCATCCCAAAAGTAATGTCGCAAATCATAGAAAAACTTTTTCTTTTATTGGTATGTGAAGCTAGGTGGTATAAATTTAGCGACAATATAATTAGCATAATCAGCATACCATGGAGTGCTATGAGAAGTGCTTATGACATTTAATTGCTCATCAGGGAAGCTATCATCAATAGGTAGTGGGTCATCAAGAACATTCTCTAACCTGGATAAGTTATCTGCAATGGGGTTCCCAGCTCCTTTTCTATCAACAATATGCAAATCAAATTCTTGCAGCAAGAGAACCCATCTAATAAGTCTAGGTTTTGCATCTTTCTTTTCCATAAGATATTTAATAGCAGCATGATCAGTGTGAATAGTTACTTTAGAGTCTACAATATAGGGTCTGAATTTATCACAAGCAAATACAACTGCTAAAAGTTCCTTTTTGGTAGTAGCATAATTTCTTTGAGCATTATCTAGAGTCTTACTAGCATAATGAATAACATTTAATTTCTTATCAACTCTTTGCCCCAGAACAACACCTACAGCATAATCACTAGCATCACACATAATTTCAAAGGGTAAATTCCAATCAGGTGGCTGAACAACAGGTGCAAAGACTAATGCTTTCTTAAGTATTTCAAATGCTTCTACACAATCATCATCAAAGACAAATGGTACATCTTTTTGTAATAAATTAGTCAGAGGCCGAGAAATTTTTGAGAAGTCCTTAATGAACCTCCTATAAAATCCAGCGTGACCAAGGAAACTTCTTATACCTTTGATGTCCTTGGGACGTGGCATCTTTTCAATAGCATCAACTTTGGCTTTATCAACTTCAATACCTCTTTCAGAAACTTTGTGCCCCAAGATAATGCCTTTATTAACCATAAAGTGGCACATTTCCCAATTCAAGACAAGATTAGTTTCTTCACATCTCTGCAAAACTCGATCAAGATTGCTCAAGCAATCATCAAAAGAGGAACCATAGACGGAAAACTCGTCCATGAAAACCTCACAATTTTTTTCACAAAAGTCAGAGAATATATCCATCATGCATCTTTGAAAGGTAGCAGGTGCATTACATAAACCAAAAGGCATACGTCTATAAGAAAAAGTACCAAAAGGGCATGTAAAAGTAGTCTTTGATTGATCTTTAGCCGACACAGGTATTTGAGAGAAACCAGAATAACCATCTAGAAAGCAATAATGTGTATGTTTGCATAATATTTCTAGCATTTGATCAATAAAAGGTAAGGGGTGATGATCTTTCTTAGTAGCTTTATTTAATTTGCGGAAATCAATTACCATCCTATAGCCTGTGATAATTCTTTGCGGGATCAATTCATCTTTATCATTAGGGACAACAGTAATACCTCCCTTCTTAGGGACACAATGGACAAGACTTACCCACTGAATATCAGCAACGGGATAAATTATACCTACCTCCAGAAGCTTGAATATTTCTTTTCTTACCACTTCTTTCATTTTAGGGTTCAGACGTCGTTGAGGATCACGAACTAGTTTGGCATCCGCTTCCAAATTTATTTTATGTTGACATAGAGTGGGACTAATGCCCTTAAGATCATCAAGAGTATATCCAATAGCGGCACAGTGCTTCTTCAGTGTTTTCAATAATCTTTCTTCTTCATGCTCTGAAAGGTTAGCACTAATAATAACAGGATATATTTTCTTTTCATCAAGATAAGCATATTTAAGATTATCAGGCAACGGTTTAAGCTCAGACACGGGATCACCCTTGGGTGGAGGAGGATCCCCTAGGATTTCAATAGGCAAATTGTGTTGCAGAATAGGTTCCTGTTTAAAGAATACTTCATCTATTTCCCTTCTTTCATTCATGAACATATCATTTTCATGGTCTAGCAAATATTGTTCCAAAGGATCACTAGGAGGTACAACAATAAAAGCAAGACCAATAATTTCATCCTTACTAGGCGATTCTTCCTCACGATGTTGTTTACTAAATTTAGAGAAATTAAACTCATGAACCATATTATCCAAGCCAATAGTAACAACATTCTTTTCGCAGTCTATCTTAGCATTAACAGTACTACCAAATATAATGGGACAAAAGCTATCTTGTGGGGAACTGAGAACAAGAAAATCATCAGGATATTTAGTTTTCCCACACAAGACTTCAACATCTCTAACAATTCCCACTGGTGAAATAGTATCTATATTGGCGAGTTTAATTGTGACATCAATTTCTTCTAACTCAGCAGGTGCAATTTCATGCTTAATTTCTTTATATAATTCATAAGGTATAACACTATCACTAGCACCCATATCACATAGGCCATGATAACAATGATCTCCTATTTTAAAAGAAATAACATTCACACCCACCACAGGTCTATGTTTATCTTTAGCACAAGGTTTAGCAATTCTAGCAGTTTCACCACAGAATTGAATAACATGCGCATCAATATTATCAGACAAGAGATCTTTAACAATAGCAATATTAGGTTCTACTTTGATTTGCTCAGGAGGTGTATAAGTTCTAATATTGCTTTTTACGAACAACAGCTGAAGCTTTAGCATGATCCTTTATTCTAACAGGGAAAGGTGGTTTCTCGACGTAAGAAGTGGGAACAATAGGATCATTATAAGTGACAGTATTTTCTTCAACTTTAATAGGTGCAGCTACTTTTACTTCTATGGGAGGATGATATTTAAACCACTTCTCCTTGGGGAGATCAACATAGGTAGCAAAAGATTCATAGAAAGAAGCTACTATCTCAGAGTCAAGTCCATATTTAGTGCTAAACTTACGGAAAATATCGGTATCCACAAAATATTTAACACAATCAAACTTAGGTGTCATACCTGACTCCTTACCTTCGTCGAGGTCCCAATCTTGAGAGTTGCATTTAATTCTATCCAATAAATTCCATCTGAATTCAATAGTCTTCATCATAAAAGAGCCAGCACAAGAAGTATCGAGCATGGTGCGATTGTCATCAGAAAGCCGAGCATAAAAACTTTGAACAATTATTTCTCTTGAGAGCTCATGATTGGGGCATGAATATAACATTGATTTAAGCCTCCCCCAAGCTTGAGCGATGCTTTCTCCTTCGCGAGGCTAAAAATTATATATATAATTGCGATCACGGTGAACAAGATGCATAGGGTAATACTTTTGATGAAATTCCAGTTTCAATCTCTTATAGTTCCATGATCTCGTATCATCACATAGCCTATACCATGTCAATGCGTCTCCCTTTAAAGATAAAGGGAAGGCCTTCTTCTTAACAACATCATCGGGTATACCTGCAAGCTTAAATAGTCCACAAACTTCATCCACATAGAGTAGATGTTCATCAGGATGCTTTGTTCCTTCTGCTGTAAAAGTGTTAGCTAGCAGTTTTTCCATCATACCTGAAGGAATTTCAAAAGGAGTTTCATTTTCAATAGGTTCAGTAGGTTGAGGAGCAACTCTTTGCTCTACTGGACGGGGTGAAGATACCCCATACAAGCCCCTCAGAGAATTACTTTCCATAGTAACAAGTGACAGAAAATTTCAGCACACTATATAAATTTTTCCTTACCAAATTCCACCTACCAAAGGCGCTACACTCCCCGGCAACGGCGCCAGAAAAGAGTCTTGATGACCCACAAGTATAGGGGATCTATCATAGTCCTTTCGATAAGTAAGAGTGTCGAACCCAACGAGGAGCAGAAGGAAATGATAAGCGGTTTTCAGCAAGTTATTCTTTGCAAGTACTGAAATAAGTGGTAACAGATAGTTTTGTGACAAGATAAATCGTCAAGAGCAACAAGTAACAAAAGTAAATAAAGTGCAGCAAGGTGGCCCAATCCTTTTTATAGCAAAGGACAAGCTTGGACAAACTATTATAATAGGAAAAGCGCTCCCAAGGACACATGGGAATTATCGTCAAGCTAATTTTCATCACATTCATATGATTCACGTTCGGTACTTTGATAATTTGATATGTGGGTGGACCGGTGCTTGGGTACTACCCTTACTTGGACAAGCATCCCACTTATGATTAACCCCTATTGCAAGCGTTCACAACTACAAAAGAAGTGTTAAGGTAAACCTAACCACAACATTAAACATATGGATCCAAATCAGCCCCTAATGAAGCAACGCATAAACTAGGGTTTAAACTTCTGTCACTCTAGCAACCCATCATCTACTTATTGTTGGGTTTCGTAGTAATTTCAAAAATTTTCCTACGCACACGCAAGATCATGTGATGCATAGCAACGAGGGGAGAGTATTGTCTACGTACCCAACGCAGACCGACTGCGGAAGCGATGACACGACGTAGAGGAAGTAGTCGTACGTCTTATCGATCCAACCGATCAAGCACCGAAACTACGGCACCTCCGAGTTCGAGCACACGTTCAGCTCGATGACGATCCCCAGACTCCGATCCAGCAAAGTGTCGAGGAAGAGTTTCGTCAGCACGACGGCGTGGTGACGATCTTGATGAACTACAGCAGCAGGGCTTCACCTAAACTCCGCTACAGTATTATCGAGGAATATGGTGGCAGGGGGCACCGCACACGGCTAAGGAATAGATCACGTGGATCAACTTGTGTCAACTTGTGTGTCTTTGGGGTGCCTCTACCTCGGTATATAAAGGAGCCAAGGGGGGAGGGGGCGCCGGCCAAGAGAGAGAGGCGCAGGAGGAGTCCTACTCCTACCGGGAGTAGGACTCCCCCCCAATCCTATTCCAACTAGGATTCCCAAGGGGGAAAGAGGGAGAGGGGTGGCCGGCCACCTCTCCTAGTCCTAATAGGACTAGGGGAAGGGGGGAGGCGCGCAGCCCCCTTGGGCTGCCCCTTTCTCCTTTCCACTAAGGCCCATGAAGGCCCATATGGCTCCCGGGGGGTTCCGGTAACCTCCCGGTAACCCGGAAAAATCCCGATTTCACCCGGAACACTTCCGATGTCCAAACATAGGCTTCCAATATATCAATCTTTATGTCTCGACCATTTCGAGACTCCTCATCATGTCCGTGATCACATCCGGGACTCCGAACAACCTTCGGTACATCAAAATGCATAAACTCATAATATAACTGTCATCGTAACCTTAAGCGTGCGGACCCTATGGGTTCGAGAACAATGTAGACATGACCGAGACACGTCTCCGGTCAATAACCAATAGCGGGACCTGGATGCCCATATTGGCTCCTACATATTCTACGAAGATCTTTATCGGTCAGACCGCATAACAACATACGTTGTTCCCTTTGTCATCGGTATGTTACTTGCCCGAGATTCGATCGTCGGTATCCAATACCTAGTTCAATCTCGTTACCGACAAGTCTCTTTACTCGTTCCGTAATACATCATCTCACAACTAACATATTAGTTGTAATGCTTGCAAGGCTTATGTGATGTGTATTACCGAGAGGGCCCAGAGATACCTCTCCGACAATCGGAGTGACAAATCCTAATCTCGAAATACGCCAACTCAACATCGACCATTGGAGACACCTGTAGTACTCCTTTATAATCACCCAGTTACGTTGTGACGTTTGGTAGTACCCAAAGTGTTCCTCCGGCAAACGGGAGTAGCATAATCTCATAGTCATAGGAACATGTATAAGTCATGAAGAAAGCAATAGCAACATACTAAACGATCGTGTGCTAAGCTAATGGAATGGGTCATGTCAATCAGATTATTCAACTAATGATGTGACCTCGTTAATCAAATAACAACTCATTGTTCATGGTTAGGAAACATAACCATCTTTGATTAACGAGCTAGTCAAGTAGAGGCATACTAGTGACACTTTGTTTGTCTATGTATTCACACATGTATTATGTTTCCGGTCAATACAATTCTAGCATGAATAATAAACATTTATCATGAAATAAGGAAATAAATAATAACTTTATTATTGCCTCTAGGGCATATTTCCTTCAGTCTCCCACTTGCACTAGAGTCAATAATCTAGTTCACATCGCCATGTGATTTAATAGCAATAGTTCACATCACCATGTGATTAACACCCATAGTTCACATCGATATGTGATCAACACCCAAAGGGTTTACTAGAGTCAGTAATCTAGTTCACATCGCTATGTGATTAACACCCAAAGAGTACTAAGGTGTGATCATGTTTTGCTTGTGAGATAATTTTAGTCAACGGGTCTGTCACATACAGATCTGTAAGTATTTTGCGAATTTCTATGTCAACAATGCTCTGCACGGAGCTATTCTAGCTAATTGCTCCCACTTTCAATATGTATCCAGATTGAGACTTAGAATTATCTGGATCAGTGTCAAAAAACTTGCATCGACGTAACCCTTTACGACGAACCTTTTTGTCACGTCCATAATCGAGAAACATATCCTTATTCCACTAAGGATAATTTTGACCGCTGTCCAGTGATCTACTCCTAGATCACTATTGTACTCCCTTGCCAAACTCAGTGGTAGGGCATACAATAGATCTGGTATACAGCATGGCATATTTTATAGAACCTAAGACTGAGGCATAGGGAATGACTTTCATTCTCTTTCTATCTTCTGTCGTGGTCAGGCTTTGAGTTTTACTCAACTTCACACCTTGTAACACAGGCAAGAAACCTTTTTCTTTGACTGTTCCATTTTGAACTACTTCAAAATCTTGTCAAGGTATGTACTCATTGAAAACTTATCAAGTGTCTTGATCTATCTCTATAGATCTTGATACTTAATATGTAAGCAGCTTCACCGAGGTCTTTCTTTGAAAAACTCCTTTCAAACACTCCTTTATGCTTTGCAGAATAATTCTACATTATTTCCGATCAACAATATGTCATTCACATATACTTATCAGAAATGTTGTAGTGCTCCCACTCACTTTCTTGTAAATACATGCTTCACTGCAAGTCTGTATAAAACCATATGCTTTGATCAACTCATCAAAGCGTATATTCCAACTCCGAGATGCTTGCACCAGTCCACAGATGGATCGCTGGAGCTTGCATATTTTGTTAGCACCTTTAGAATTGACAAAACCTTCTGGTTGTATCATATACAACTCTTCTTTAATAAATCCATTAAGGAATGCAGTTTTGTTTATTCATTTGCCGGATTTCATAAAATGCGGCAATTGCTAACATGATTCCGACAGACTTAAGCATAGATACGAGTGAGTAACTCTCATCGTAGTCAACACCTTGAACTTGCCGAAAACCTTTTTGCGACAAGTCGAGCTTTGTAGACAGTAACATTACCATCAGCGTCAGTCTTCTTCTTAAAGATCCATTTATTCTCAATTGCTTGCCGATCATCGGGCAAGTCAACCAAAGTCCATACTTTGTTCTCATACATGGATCCCATCTCAGATTTCATGGCTTCAAGCCACTTTGCGGAATCTGGGCTCACCATCGCTTCTTCATAGTTCGTAGGTTCATCATGATCTAGTAGCATGACTTCCAGAAAAGGATTATCGTACCACTCTGGCGCGGATCTTACTCTGGTTGATCTACGAGGTTCAGTAGTATCTTGATCTGAAGTTTCATGATCATTATCATTGGCTTCCTCACTAACTGGTGTAGGTGTCACTGAAACGGTTTTCTGTGATGAACTACTTTCCAGTAAGGGAGCAGGTACAGTTACCTCGTCAAGTTCTACTTTCCTCCCACTCACTTCTTTCGAGAGAAACTCCTTCTCTAGAAATGATCCATTCTTAGCAACGAATGTCTTGCCTTCGGATCTGTGATAGAAGGTGTACCCAACAGTTTCCTTTGGGTATCCTATGAAGACACATTTCTCCGATTTGGTTTCGAGTTTATCAGGTTGAAGCTTTTTCACATAATTATCGCAGCCCCAAACTTTAAGAAACGACAACTTTGGTTTCTTGCCAAACCACAGTTCATAAGGCGTCGTCTCAACGGATTTTGATGGTGCCCTTTTTAACGTGAATGCAGCTGTCTTTAATGCATAACCCCAAAACGATAGTGGTAAATCGGTAAGAAACATCATAGGTTGCACCATATCCAATAAAGTACAATTATGACGTTCGGACACACCATTTTGGTGTTCCAGGTGGCATGAGTAGTGAAACTATTTCACATTGTTTTTTAACTGAAGGCCAAACTCGTAACTCAAATACTCTTCTCTACGATCAGATCGTAGAAACTTTATTTTCTTGTTACGATGATTTTTCACTTCACTCTGAAATTCTTTGAACTTTTCAAATGTTTCAGACTTGTGTTTCATTAAGTAGATATACTCATATATGCTCAAATCATCTGTGAAGATCAGAAAATAATGATACTTGCCACGAGCATCAACACTCATTGGATTGCATACATCGGTATGTATTATTTCCAATAAGTCAGTAGCACGTTCCATTGTTCTGGAGAACGGAGGTTTAGTCATGTTGCCCAAAAGGCACGGTTCGCAAGCATCAAATGATTCATAACCAAGTGATTCCGAAAATCCATCTTTATGGAGTATCTTCATGCGCTTTACACCGATATGACCCAAACGGCAGTGCCATAAATAAGTTGCACTATCATTATTAACTTTGCATCTTTTGGTTTGAATATTATGAATATGTGTATCACTACGATCGAGATCCAATGAACCATTTTTCATTGGGTGTGTAACCATATAAGGTTTTATTCATGTAAACAGAACAACAGTTTATTCTCTTACTTAAATGAATAACCGTATTGCAATAAACATGATCAAATCATATTCATGCTCAACGCCAACACCAAATAACACTTATTTAGTTTCAACACTAATCCCGAAAGTATAGGGAGTGTGCGATGATGACCATATTAATCTTGGAACTACTTCCAACACTCATCGTCATTTCCCCTTCAACTAGTCTTTGTTTATTCTGCAACTCCCATTTCGAGTTACTAATCTTAGCAACTGAACTAGTACCTAATACTAAGGGGTTTGCTATAAACACTAGTAAAGTACACATCAATAACATGTATATCAAATATACTTATGTTCACTTTGCCATCCTTCTTATCCGCCAATCACTTGGGGTAGTTCCGCTTCCAGTGACCAATCCCTTTGTAGTAGAAGCACTTAGTCTCAGGCTTACGACCAGACTTGGGCTTCTTCACTTGAGCAGCAACTCGCTTGCCGTTCTTCTTGAAGTTCCCCTTCTTCCCTTTGCCCTTTTCTTGAAAATAGTGGTCTTTGTCTACCATCAACACTTGATGTTTTTCTTGATTTCTACCTTCGTCGATTTTAGCATCACGAAGAGCTCGGGAATTGTTTACGTCATCCCTTGCATTATAGTTCATCACGAAGTTCTACTAACTTGGTGGTGGTGACTAGAGAATTCTATCAATCACTATCTTATCTGGAAGATTATCTCCCACTTGATTCAAGCGATTGAAGTACCCAGACAATCTAAGTACATGCTCACTAGTTGAGCGATTCTCCTCCATCTTTTAGCTATAGAACTTGTTGGAGACTTCATATCTCTCAACTCGGGTATTTGCTTGAAATATTAACTTCAACTCCAGGAACATCTCATATGGTCCATGACGTTCAAAACGTCTTTGAAGTCCCGATTCTAAGCCGTTTAAGCATGGTGCACTAAACTATCAAGTAGTCATCATATTGAGCCAGCCAAACGTTCATAACGTCTGCATCTGCTCCTGCAATAGGTCTGTCACCTAGCGGTGCATCAAGGACATAATTCTTCTGTGCAGCAATGAGGATAAACCTCAGATCACGGATCCAATCCGCATCATTGCTACTAACATTTTTCAACACAATTTTTCTCTAGGAACATATCAAAATAAACACAGGGAAGCAACAACGCGAGCTATTGATCTACAACATAATTTGCAAAATACTATCAGGACTAAGTTCATGATAAATTAAAGTTCAATTAATCATATTACTTAAAGAACTCCCACTTAGATAGACATCCCTCTAATCTTCTAAGTGATTACGTAATCCAAATCAACTAAACCATGACCGATCATCACGTGAGATGGAGTAGTTTTCAATGGTGAACATCGTTTATGTTGATCATATCTACTATATGATTCACGCTCGACCTTTCGGTCTCCGTGTTCCGAGGCCATATCTGCATATGCTAGGCTTGTCAAGTTTAACCTGAGTATTCTGCGTGTGCAAAAACTGGCTTGCACCCGTTGTAGATGGACGTAGAGCTTATCACGCCCGATCATCACGTGGTGTCTGGGCACGGCGAACTTTGGCAGTGGTGCATACTCAGGGAGAACACTTCTTGATAATTTAGTGAGAGATCATCTTATAATGCTACCGTCAATCAAAGCAAGATAAGATGCATAAAAAGATAAACATCACATGCAATCAATATAAGTGATATGATATGGCCATCATCATCTTGTGCTTGTGATCTCCATCTCCGAAGCACCGTCATGATCACCATCGTCACCGGCGCGACACCTTGATCTCCATCGTAGCATCATTGTCGTCTTGCCAATCTTATGCTTTCACGACTATCACTACCGTTTAGTAATAAAGTAAAGCATTACATCGCGATTGTATTGCATACAATATAGCGACAACCATATGGCTCCTGCCAGTTGCCGATAACTTGGTTACAAAACATGATCATCTCATACAATAAAATTCAGCATCATGCCTTGACCATATCACATCACAACATGCCCTGCAAAAACAAGTTAGACGTCCTCTACTTTGTTGTTGCATGTTTTTACGTGGCTGCTACGGGCTTAAGTAAGAACCAATCTCACCTACGCATCAAAACCACAACGATAGTTTGTCAAATAGACTCCGTTTTAACCTTCGCAAGGACCGGGCGTAGCCATACTTGGTTCAACTAAAGTTGGAGAGACAGTCGCCCGCAAGCCATCTCTGTGCAAAGCACGTCGAGGGAACCGGTCTCGCGTAAGCGTACGCGTAAGGTTGGTCTGGGTCGTCTCGTCCAACAATACCGCCGAACCAAAATATGACATGCTGGTAGGCAGTATGACTTGTATCGTCCACAACTCACTTGTGTTCTACTCGTGCAGATAACATCAACATCAATAACCTAGGCTCGGATGCCACTGTTGGGTTTCGTAGTAATTTCAAAAATTTTCCTACGCACACGCAAGATCATGTGATGCATAGCAACGAGGGGAGAGTATTGTCTACGTACCCAATGCAGACCGACTGCGGAAGCGATGACACGACGTAGAGGAAGTAGTCGTACGTCTTATCGATCCAACCGATCAAGCACCGAAACTACGGCACCTCCGAGTTCGAGCACACGTTCAGCTCGATGACGATCCCCGGACTCCGATCCAGCAAAGTGTCGAGGAAGAGTTTCGTCAGCACGACGGCGTGGTGACGATCTTGATGAACTACAGCAGCAGGGCTTCACCTAAACTCCGCTACAGTATTATCGAGGAATATGGTGGCAGGGGGCACCGCACACGGCTAAGGAATAGATCACGTGGATCAACTTGTGTCAACTTGTGTGTCTTTGGGGTGCCTCTACCTCAGTATATAAAGGAGCCAAGGGGGGAGGGGGCGCCGGCCAAGAGAGAGAGGCGCAGGAGGAGTCCTACTCCTACCGGGAGTAGGACTCCCCCCCCAATCCTATTCCAACTAGGATTCCCAAGGGGGAAAGAGGGAGAGGGGTGGCCGGCCACCTCTCCTAGTCCTAATAGGACTAGGGGAAGGGGGGAGGCGCGCATACCCCTTGGGCTGCCCCTTTCTCCTTTCCACTAAGGCCCATGAAGGCCCATATGGCTCCCGGGGGGTTCCGGTAACCTCCCGGTAACCCGGAAAAATCCCGATTTCACCCGGAACACTTCCGATGTCCAAACATAGGCTTCCAATATATCAATCTTTATGTCTCGACCATTTCGAGACTCCTCGTCATGTCCGTGATCACATCCGGGACTCCGAACAACCTTCGGTACATCAAAATGCATAAACTCATAATATAACTGTCATCGTAACCTTAAGCGTGCGGACCCTACGGGTTCGAGAACAATGTAGACATGACCGAGACACGTCTCCGGTCAATAACCAATAGCGGGACCTGGATGCCCATATTGGCTCCTACATATTCTACGAAGATCTTTATCGGTCAGACCGCATAACAACATACGTTGTTCCCTTTGTCATCGGTATGTTACTTGCCCGAGATTCGATCGTCGGTATCCAATACTTAGTTCAATCTCGTTACCGGCAAGTCTCTTTACTCGTTCCGTAATACATCATCTCATAACTAACATATTAGTTGTAATGCTTGCAAGGCTTATGTGATGTGTATTACCGAGAGGGCCCAGAGATACCTCTCCGACAATCGGAGTGACAAATCCTAATCTTGAAATACGCCAACCCAACATCGACCATTGGAGACACCTGTAGTACTCCTTTATAATCACCCAGTTACGTTGTGACGTTTGGTAGTACCCAAAGTGTTCCTCCGGTAAACGGGAGTTGCATAATCTCATAGTCATAGGAACATGTATAAGTCATGAAGAAAGCAATAGCAACATACTAAACGATCGGGTGCTAAGCTAATGGAATGGGTCATGTCAATCAGATCATTCTACTAATGATGTGACCTCGTTAATCAAATAACAACTCATTGTTCATGGTTAGGAAACATAACCATCTTTGATTAACGAGCTAGTCAAGTAGAGGCATACTAGTGACACTTTGTTTGTCTATGTATTCACACATGTATTATGTTTCCGGTTAATACAATTCTAGCATGAATAATAAACATTTATCATGAAATAAGGAAATAAATAATAACTTTATTATTGTCTCTAGGGCATATTTCCTTCACCGGCCACCTCTCCTAGTCCTAATAGGACTAGGGGAAGGGGGGGCGCGCAGCCCATCTAGGGCAGCCCCTTCTCTTTTCCACTAAGGCCCACTATGGCCCAAATAGCTCCCGGGGGGTTCCGGTAACCCTCCCGGTATTCCGGTAAAATCCCGATTTCACCCGGAACACTTCCGATATCCAAATATAGGCTTCCAATATATCAATCTTTACGTCTCGACCATTTCGAGACTCCTCGTCATGTCCGTGATCACATCCGGGACTCCGAACAACCTTCGGTACATCAAAATGCATAAACTCATAATATAACTGTCATCGTAACCTTAAGCGTGCGGACCCTACGGGTTCGAGAACAATGTAGACATGACCGAGACACGTCTCTGGTCAATAACCAATAGCGGGACCTGGATGCCCATATTGGCTCCTACATATTCTACGAAGATCTTTATCAGTCAGACCGCATAACAACATACGTTGTTCCCTTTGTCATCGGTATGTTACTTGCCCGAGATTCGATCGTCGGTATCCAATACCTAGTTCAATCTCGTTACCGGCAAGTCTCTTTACTCGTTCCGTAATACATCATCTCACAACTAACATATTAGTTGTAATGCTTGCAAGGCTTATGTGATGTGTATTACCGAGAGGGCCCAGAGATACCTCTCCGACAATCGGAGTGACAAATCCTAATCTCGAAATACGCCAACTCAACATCGACCATTGGAGACACCTGTAGTACTCCTTTATAATCACCCAGTTACGTTGTGACGTTTGGTAGTACCCAAAGTGTTCCTCCGGCAAACGGGAGTAGCATAATCTCATAGTCATAGGAACATGTATAAGTCATGAAGAAAGCAATAGCAACATACTAAACGATCCTGTGCTAAGCTAATGGAATGGGTCATGTCAATCAGATCATTCAACTAATGATGTGACCTCGTTAATCAAATAACAACTCATTGTTCATGGCTAGGAAACATAACCATCTTTGATTAACGAGCTAGTCAAGTAGAGGCATACTAGTGACACTTTGTTTGTCTATGTATTCACACATGTATTATGTTTCCGGTCAATACAATTCTAGCATGACTAATAAACATTTATCATGAAGTAAGGAAATAAATAATAACTTTATTATTGCCTCTAGGGCATATTTCCTTCACTTATTACTTCCCTATGCCTTCCTCTAGGCCCAAATAATGGTGAAGTGTCATGTAGTCGACGTTCACATAACACCACTAGAGGAAAAGACAACATACGTCTCATCAAAATATCAAACGAATACCAAATTCACATGACTACTAATAGCAAGACTTCACCCATGTCCTCAGGAACAAACGTAACTACTCACAAAGCATATTCATGTTCATAATCAGAGGAGTAATAATATGCATAAAGGATCTGAACATATGATCTTCCACCAAGTAAACCAATTAGCATCAACTACAAGGAGTAATCAACACTACTAGCAACCCACAGGTACCAATTTGTGGTTTTGATACAAGATTGGAAAGAAGAGATGAACTAGGGTTTTGAGAGGAGATGGTGCAGGTGAAGATGTTGATGGAGATTGACCCCCTCCCGATGAAAAGATCGTTGGTGATGACGTTGGTGATGATTTCCCCCTCCCGGAGGGAAGTGTCTCCGGCAGAACAGCTCCACCAGAGCCCTAGATTGGTTCCGCCAAGGTTTCGCCTTGTGGTGGCAGAGTTTCGTCCCGTAAGCTTGCCCCTGATTTTTTTCCAGGGTAAAAGCCCTCATATAGCAGAAGATGGACACCGGAGGGCCACCAGGGGGCCCAGGAGACAGGGGGCGCGCCCAGTAGGGGGGGCGCCCCCCACCCTCCTGGACAGGATGTGGGCCCCCTGGTGTACTTCTTCCGCTCAATAATTCTTATTAGTTCCAAAAATAGGTTTCGTGGAGTTTCAGGATTTTTGGAGCAGTGCAGAATAGGTTTCCAATGTTTGCTCCTTTTCCAGCTAGAATTCCAGCTGCCGGCATTCCCCCTCTTCATGGTAAACCTTGTAAAATAAGAGAGAATAGTGATACGTCTCCAACGTATCTATAATTTTTGATTGTTCCATGCTATTATATTACCCCTTTTGGATGTTTATGGGCTTTATTCTACACATTTATATCATTTTTGGGACTAAACTACTAACCGGAGGCCCACCCCGTATTGCTGTTTTTTTGCCTATTTCAGTATTTTGAAGAAAAGGAATATCAAACGGAGTCCAAACGGAATGAAACCTTCGGGAGCATGATTTTTGGAACGAACAAGATCCGGAGAGCTTGGAGTGCAAGTCAAGAAGCTCCCGAGGACCCCACGAGATAGGGCCCCCCCTGTAGGACGCACCCCCTGTCTCGTGGGACCCTCGGGCGTCCACCGACGTACTTCTTCCTCCTATATATACCTACAGACCCCAAAAACTGTTGGAAATATGCCCTAGAGGCAATAATAAAAGTATTATTATTATATTTCCTTGTTCATGATAATTGTCTTTTATTCATGCTATAACTGTATTATCCGGAAATCGTAATACACGTGTGAATACATAGACCACAATATGTCCCTAGTGAGCCTCTAGTTGACTAGCTCGTTGTGATCAACAGATAGTCATGGTTTCCTGGCTATGGGCATTGGATGTCGTTGATAACGGGATCACATCATTAGGAGAATGATGTGATGGACAAGACCCAATCCTAAGACTAGCACAAAAGATCGTGTAGTTCATTTGCTAGAGCTTTGCCAATGTCAAGTATCTCTTCCTTCGACCATGAGAGCGTGTAACTCCTGGATACCGTAGGAGTGCTTTGGGTGTATCAAACGTCACAACGTAACTGGGTGACTATAAAGGTGCACTACAGGTATCTCCGAAAGTATCTATTGTTTTATGCGGATCGAGACTGGGATTTGTCACTCCGTGTAAACGGAGAGGTATCTCTGGGCCCACTCGGTAGGACATCATCATATGCACAATGTGACCAAGGAGTTGATCACGGGATGATGTGTTACGGAACGAGTAAAGTGACTTGCCGGTAACGAGATTGAACAAGGTATTGGATACCGACGATCGAATCTCGGGCAAGTAACATACCGATAGACAAAGGGAATTGAATACGGGATTGATTAAGTCCTTGACATCGTGGTTCATCTGATGAGATCATCGTGGAACATGTGGGAGCCATCATGGGCATCCAGATCCCGCTGTTGGTTATTGACCGGAGAACGTCTCGGTCATGTCTACATGTCTCCCGAACCCGTAGGGTCTACACACTTAAGGTTCGATGACGCTAGGGTTATAAAGGAAGTTTGTATGTGGTTACCGAATGTTGTTCGGAGTCCTGGATGAGATCTCGGACGTCACGAGGAGTTCCGGAATGGTCCGGAGGTAAAGATTTATATATGGGAAGTCCTATTTTGGCCACCGGAAAATGTTCGGGATTTTTCGGTATTGTACCGGGAAGGTTCTAGAAGGTTCCGGAGTGGGGCCCACCTGCATGGGGGGACCCACATGGACGTGGGTAGTGGGGGCAAGGCCCCACACCCCTGGTCAAGGCGCACCAAGATCCCCCCTTAGAAGGAATAAGATCATATCCCGAAGGGATAAGATCAAGATCCCTAAAAAGGGGGGATAACAATCGGTGGGGAAGGAAATAATGAGATTTCTTTCCTCCCACGTTGGGCAACGCCCCAATGGACTTGGAGGGCGAGAAACCAGCCCCTCCACCCCTATATATAGTGGGGAGGCGCATGGGAGCTATACACGAAGTTTTGGCACAGCCCTACCTCTCTTCCTACTCCTCTCCCATGGTGCTTGGCGAAGCCCTGCTGGATTGCCACGCTCCTCCACCACCACCACGCCGTTGTGCTGCTGTTGGATGGAGTCTTCCTCAACCTCTCCCTCTCTCCTTGCTGGATCAAGGCGTGGGAGATGTCACCGGGCTGTACGTGTGTTGAACGCGGAGGTGCCGTCCGTTCGGCACTAGGATCATCGGTGATTTGAATCATGACGAGTACGACTCCATCAACCCCGTTCACTTGAACGCTTCCGCTTAGCGACCTACAAGGGTATGTAGATGCACTCTCTTTCTACTCGTTGCTGGTCTCTCCATAGATAGATCTTGGTGACACGTAGGAAAATTTTGAATTTCTGCTACGTTCCCCAATAGTGGCATCATGAGCTAGGTCTATTGCGTAGATTCTTTGCACGAGTAGAACACAAAGTAGTTGTGGGCGTTGATGTTGTTCAATATGCTTACCGTTACTAGTACAATCTTGTTTCGACGGTATTGTGGGATGAAGCGGCCCGGACCGACCTTACACGTACTCTTACGTGAGACAGGTTCCACCGATTGACATGCACTTGGTGCATAAGGTGGCTAGCGGGTGCCAGTCTCTCCCACTTTAGTCGGAACGGATTCGATGAAAAGGGTCCTTATGAAGGGTAAATAGCAATTGGCATATCACGTTGTGGTCTTGCGTAGGTAAGAAACCCATAGCAGCCACGTAAAACATGCAACAACAATTAGAGGACGTCTAACTTGTTTTTGCAGGGTATGCTATGTGATGTGATATGGCCAAGAAGAATGTGATGAATGATATGTGATGTATGAGATTGATCATGTTCTTGTAATAGGATTCACGACTTGCATGTCGATGAGTGTGACAACCGGCAGGAGCCATAGGAGTTGTCTTTATTTATTGTATGACCTGCGTGTCATTGAAGAACGCCATGTAAACTACTTTACTTTATTGCTAAACGCGTTAGTCATAGAAGTAGAAGTAGTCGTTGGCGTGACAACTTCATGAAGACACGATGATGGAGATCATGATGATGGAGATCATGGTGTCGTGCCGGTGACGATGATGATCATGGAGCCCCGAAGATGAAGATCAAAAGGAGCAAAATGATATTGGCCATATCATGTCACTATTTGATTGCATGTGATGTTTATCATGTTTATGCATCTTGTTTTCTTAGGACGACGGTAGTAAATAAGATGATCCCTTACAAAATTTCAAGAAGTGTTCTCCCCTAACTGTGCACCGTTGCTACAGTTCGTCGCTTTTAAGCACCACGTGATGATCGGGTGTGATGGATTCTTACGTTTACATACAACGGGTGTAAGACAGTTTTACACAGCGAAAACACTTAGGGTTAACTTGACGAGCCTAGCATGTGCAGACATGGCCTCGGAACACGGAGACCGAAAGGTCGAGCATGAGTCGTATGGTAGATACGATCAACATGAAGATGTTCACCGATGATGACTAGTCCGTCTCACGTGATGATCGGACACGGCCTAGTTGACTCGGATCATGTGATCACTTAGATGACCAGAGGGATGTCTATCTAAGTGGGAGTTCATAAGATGAACTTAATTATCCTGAACATAGTCAAAAGACCTTTTGCAAATTATGTCGTAAGCTCGCGCTTTAGTTCCACTGTTTAGATATGTTCCTAGAGAAAATATAGTTGAAAGTTGATAGTAGCGATTATGCGATCAGTAGAAAGCTTATGTCCTTAATGCACCGCTCAGTGTGCTGAACCCCAACGTCGTTTGTCGATGTTGCGAACATAGGACATACACGTTTTGATAACTATGTGATAGTTCAATTAAATGGTTTAAGTAGAGGCACCAAAGACGTTTTCGAAACGTCGCGGAACATATGAGATGTTTCGAGGGCTGAAATTGGGATTTCAGGCTCGTGCCCACGTCAAGAGGTATAAGACCTCCGACGATTTTCTTAGCCTGCAAACTAAGGGAGAAAAGCTCAATCGTTGAGCTTGTGCTCAGATTGTCTGAGCACAACAATCACTTGAATCGAGTGGGAGTTGATCCTCCAGATGAGATAGTGATGTTTCCCCAAAGTCATTGCCACCAAGCTGCTAGAGCTTCGTGATTAACTATAACATATCAGGGATAGATATGATGATCCTTGAAATATTCATGATGTTTGACACCGCGAAAGTAGAAATCAAGAAGGAGCATCAATTATTGATGGTTGGTGAAACCACTAGTTTCAAGAAGGGCAAGGGAACAAAGGGATACTTCATGAAACGGCAATTCAGCTGCTGCTCTAGTGAAGAAACCCAAGGTTGAACCCAAACCCGAGACTAAGTGCTTCTGTAATAAGGGGAACAACCACTGGAGTAGCATTACCCTAGATACTTGGTAGATGAGAAGGCTGGCAAGGTCGATAGAAGTATATTGGATATACATTATGTTAATGTGTACTTTACTAGTACTCCTAGTAGCACCAGGGTATTGGATACCGGTTCGGTTGCTAAGTGTTAGTAACTCGAAATAAAAGCTACGGAATAAACGGAGACTAGCTAAAGGTGAGCTGACGATATATGTTGGAAGTGTTTCCAAGGTTGATATGATCAAGCATCGCACGCTCCCTCTACCACCGAGATTGGTGTTTGCATTGAGCATAGACATGATTGGATTATGTCTATCGCAATACGGTTATTCATTTAAGGAGAATAATGGTTACTCTATTTTTGAATAATACCTTCAATGGTCTTGCACCTAAAGGAATGGTTTATTGAATCTCGGTCGTAGTGATACACATTTTCATGCCAAAAGATATAAGATAGTAATGATAGTACCACTTACTTGGGGCACTGCCATGTAAGTCATAATGGTATAAAACGCATGAAGAAGCTCCATGTTGATGGATCTTTGGACTCACTCGTTTTTGAAAAGTTTGAGACATGCGAACCATGTCTATTGGTGTATATGCATGAAGAAACTCCATGCAAATGGATCGTTCGGACTCACTTGATTTTAATCACTTGAGATATGCAAATCATACCACATGGGCAAGATGACTGAAAAGCCTCATTTTCAGTAAGATGGAACAAGATAGCAACTTGTTGGAAGTAACACATTTTGATGTGTGCAGTCGAATGAGCGCTGAGGCATCCAGTGAATATCATTATGTTCTTACTTCACAGATGATTCGAGTAAATGTTGAGTATATTTACTTGATGAAACACAAGTCTGAATTATTGAATGGTTCAAGTAATTTCAGAGTGAAGTAGCAGATCATTGTGACAAGAGGATAAAATGTCTATGATATGATCATAGAGATGAATATCTGAGTTACGAGTTTTGGCACACAATTAAGACATTGTGGAAATTGTTTCGCAATTAATACCGCCTGGAACACCATAATGTGATGGTGTGTCCGAACATCATAGTTGCACCCTATTGGATATGGTGCGTACCATGATGTCTCTTATCGAATTACCACTATCGTTCATGGGTTAGGCATTAGAGACAACCACATTCACTTTAAATAGGGCACCACGTAATTCCGATGAGATGACACCGTATGAATTATGGTTTAGAGAAACCTAAGTTGTCGTTTCTTAAAAGTTTGGGGCTGCGACGCTTATATGAAAAAGTTTCAGGTTGATAAGCTCGAACCCAAAGCGGATAAAATGCATCTTCATAGGAAACCCAAAACAGTTGGGTATACCTCCTAATTCAGATCCGAAAGCAATATGGAATTTTTCTAGAATCGGGTCCTTTCTCGAGGAAAAGTTTCTCTCGAAAGAATTGAGTGGGAGGATGGTGGAGACTTGATGAGGTTATTGAACCGTCTCTTCAACTAGTGTGTGACAGGGCACAGGGAGTTGTTCCTGTGGCACCTACACCAATTGAAGTGGAAGCTTATGATATTGATCATGAAACTTCGGATCAAGTCACTCCCAAACCTCGTAGGATGACAAGGATGCGTACTACTTCAGAGTGGTAAGTAATCCTGTCTTGAAGGTCATGTTGCTAGATAACAATGAACCTACGAGCTATGGAGAAGCGATGGTGGGCCCGGATTCCGATAAATGGCTTGAAGCCATAAAATCCGAGAGAGGATCCATGTATGAAAACAAAGTGTAGACTTTGGCAGAACGGCTCGATGGTCGTAAGGCTAATGAGTACAGATGGATTTCAAAAGGAAGACGGACAATGATGGTAAATGTCACCATTAAGAAAGCTCGACTTGTCGTTAAGATGTTTTCCGACAAGTTCAAGGAGTTGACTACGATGAGATTTTCTCACTCGTAGCGATGCTAAGAGTCTGTTGGAATTATATTAGCGATTACTGCATTATTTATGAAATCTTGCAGATAGGATGTCAAAACATTGTTTCCTCGACGATTTTAATGAGGAAAGGTTGTATGTGATACAACCGGAAGGTTTTGTCAATCCCGAAAGATGCTAATAAGTATGCAAAGCTCCAGCAATCCTTCTAAGGACTGGAGTGAGCATCTCGGAGTTGGAATGTATGCTTTGATGATGATGAAAATTTTTGGGTTTGTACAAAGTTTATGAGAAACTTGTATTTCCAAAGAAGTGAGTGGGAGCACTATAGAATTTCTGATGAGTATATGTTGTTGACATATTGTTGATCAGAAATGACGTAGAATTTCTGGAAAGCATATAGGGTTATTTTGAAAGTGTTTTTCAATGGAAAGCCTAGATTAAGCTACTTGAACATTGAGCATCAAGATCTATAAGGATAGATCAAAATGCTTAATAATACTTTCAAATGAGCACATACCTTGACATGATCTTGAAGGTGTTCAAGATGGACCAGTCAAAGAAGGAGTTCTTGCCTGAGTTGTAAGGTACGAAGTTAAGACTTAAAGCTCGACCACGGCAGAATAGAGAGAAAGGACGAAGGTCGTCCCCTATGCTTAAGACGTAGGCTCTTCAGTATGCTATGCTGTGTACCGCACCTGAAGTGTGCCTAGCCATGAGTCAGTCAAGGGGTACAAGAGTGATCCAAGAATGGCTCACAGGACAGCGGTCAAAGTTATCCTTAGTAACTAGTGGACTAAGAAATTTTCTCGATTATGGAGGTGGTAAAAGAGTTCGTCGTAAAGGGTTACGTCGATGCAAGCTTGACACCTATCCGGATAGCTCTGAGTAGAGAGACCGGATACATATAATGGGGCAACAATTTAGAATAGCTCCAAGTGGAACAGTTATTTGGAATGGCTCCAAATAGAGCGTGGTAGCTGCACCTAGGAGATGACATAGAGATTTGTAAAGCACACACGGATCTGAAAGGTTCAGACCCGTTGACTAAAACCTCTCTCACAAGCAACATGATCAAACATAAAAACTCATTGAGTGTTAATCACATAGTGATGTGAACTAGACTACTGACTCTAGTAAACTCTTGGGTATTAGTCACATGGCGATGTGACCTGTGAGTGTTAATCACATGGCGATGTGAACTAGATTATTGACTCTAGTGCAAGTGGGAGACTGTTGGAAATATGCCCTAGAGGCAATAATAAAAGTATTATTATTATATTTCCTTGTTCATGATAATTGTCTTTTATTCATGCTATAACTGTATTATCCGGAAATCGTAATACACGTGTGAATACATAGACCACAATATGTCCCTAGTGAGCCTCTAGTTGACTAGCTCGTTGTGATCAACAGATAGTCATGGTTTCCTGGCTATGGGCATTGGATGTCGTTGATAACGGGATCACATCATTAGGAGAATGATGTGATGGACAAGACCCAATCCTAAGACTAGCACAAAAGATCGTGTAGTTCATTTGCCAGAGCTTTGCCAATGTCAAGTATCTCTTCCTTCGACCATGAGAGCGTGTAAATCCTGGATACCGTAGGAGTGCTTTGGGTGTATCAAACGTCACAACGTAACTGGGTGACTATAAAGGTGCACTACAGGTATCTCCGAAAGTATCTATTGTTTTATGCGGATCGAGACTGGGATTTGTCACTCCGTGTAAACGGAGAGTTATCTCTGGGCCCACTCGGTAGGACATCATCATATGCGCAATGTGACCAAGGCGTTGATCACGGGATGATGTGTTACGGAACGAGTAAAGTGACTTGCCGGTAACGAGATTGAACAAGGTATTGGATACCGACGATCGAATCTCGGGCAAGTAACATACCGATAGACAAAGGGAATTGAATACGGGATTGATTAAGTCCTTGACATCGTGGTTCATCCGATGAGATCATCGTGGAACATGTGGGAGCCATCATGGGCATCCAGATCCCGCTGTTGGTTATTGACCGGAGAACGTCTCGGTCATGTCTACATGTCTCCCGAACCCGTAGGGTCTACACACTTAAGGTTCGATGACGCTAGGGTTATAAAGGAAGTTTGTATGTGGTTACCGAATGTTGTTCGGAGTCCTGGATGAGATCCCGGACGTCACGAGGAGTTCCGGAATGGTCCGGAGGTAAAGATTTATATATGGGAAGTCCTATTTTGGCCACCGGAAAATGTTCGGGATTTTTCGGTATTGTACCGGGAAGGTTCTAGAAGGTTCCGGAGTGGGGCCCACCTGCATGGGGGGGCCCACATGGACGTGGGTAGTGGGGGCAAGGCCCCACACCCCTGGTCAAGGCGCACCAAGATCCCCCCTTAGAAGGAATAAGATCATATCCCGAAGGGATAAGATCAAGATCCCTAAAAAGGGGGGATAACAATCGGTGGGGAAGGAAATAATGAGATTTCTTTCCTCCCACCTTGGCCAATGCCCCAATGGACTTGGAGGGCGAGAAACCAGCCCCTCCACCCCTATATATAGTGGGGAGGCGCATGGGAGCTATACATGAAGTTCTGGCACAACCCTACCTCTCTTCCTACTCATCTCCCATGGTGCTTGGCGAAGCCCTGCTGGATTGCCACGCTCCTCCACCACCACCACGCCGTTGTGCTGCTGTTGGATGGAGTCTTCCTCAACCTCTCCCTCTCTCCTTGCTGGATCAAGGCGTGGGAGACGTCACCGGGCTGTACATGTGTTGAACGCGGAGGTGCCGTCCGTTCGGCACTAGGATCATCGGTGATTTGAATCACGACGAGTACGACTCCATCAACCCCGTTCACTTGAACGCTTCCGCTTAGCGACCTACAAGGGTATGTAGATGCACTCTCTTTCTACTCGTTGCTGGTCTCTCCATAGATAGATCTTGGTGACACGTAGGAAAATTTTGAATTTCTGCTACGTTCCCCAACAAAAACATCCAGGAGCACCACGAAACACAATTTCCACCGACATAACCTTCTGTATCCGCGAGATCCCATCTTGGAGCCTTCACCGACACTCTGCCGGAGGGGGAATCGACCATGGAGGGCCTCTACATCAACATCCTTTCCCCTCCGATGAGTTGTGAGTAGTTTACCACAGACCTATGGGTCCATAGTTATTAGCTAGATGGCTTCTTCTCTCTTTTTGGATCTCAATACAATGTTCTCCCCCTCTCTTGTGGAGATCTATTCGATGAAATCTCTTTTGCGGTGTGTTTGTCGAGATCCAATGAATTGTGGGTTTATGATCAGATTTATCTATGGATAATAGTTGAATCTTCTCTGAATTCTTTTATGTATGATTGAGTTATCTTTGCAAGTCTCTTCGAATTATCAGTTTGGTTTGGCCTACTAGATTGGTCTTTCTTGCCATGGGAGAAGTGCTTAGCTTTGGGTTCAATCTTGCGGTGTTCTTAACCAGTGACAAAAAGGGTTGCAAGACACGTATTGTATTGTTGCCATCGAGGATAACAAGATGGGGTTTATATCATACTGCATGAGTTTATCCCTCTACATCATGTCATCTTGCTTAATGCGTTGCTCTGTTCTTATGAACTTAATACTCTAGATGCAGACAGGAGTCGGTCGATGTGTGGAGTAACAGTAGTAGATGCAGGTAGGAGTCGGTCTACTTGTTATGGACGTGATGCCTATATACATGATCATGCCTATATAATCTCATAACTATGCACTTTTCTATCAATTGGTCGACAGTAATTTGTTCACCCACCGTAATACTTATGCTATCTCGAGAGAAGCCTCTAGTGAAACCTATGGCCCCCGGGTCTATCTCTTATCATATTTGCTTTCAATCTACTTTTCTTTGCATCTTTACTTTTTGCATCTATATTATAAAATACCAAAAATATATTTATGTTATCATACTATCTCTATCAGATCTCACTTTCGTAAGTGGCCGTGAAGGGATTGACAACCCCTTTATTGCGTTGGTTGCGAGTTCTCAGTTTGTTTGTGTAGGTGCGTGGGACTTTTGAGGAGCCTCCTACTGGATTGATACCTTGGTTCTCCAAACTGAGGGAAATACTTACGCTACACTTGCTGCATCACCCTCTCCTTCGTGGAAAACCAACGGTAGCTCAAGACGTAGCAAGAAGGATTTCTGGCGCCGTTGCCGGGGAGGTCTTCGCTCAAGTCAAGACATACCAAGTACCCATCACAAACCCATCTCCCTCGCATTTACATTATTTGCCTCTCGTTTTCCACTCCCCCACTTCACCCTTGCCGTTTTATTCGCCCTCTCTTTCCCACTCTCCTTCTCCCTTTTTCGTTGCCTTCCCATTGCCATGGCCGAGTCAAAAAGAACCAAGGGTTTTCTCCCGAGCTCTAGTGCCTTGGACAACCCCTCTATCCTCTCTAAGCTCATGAATAATGACACTATAGAAAGACCCAACGGGGTCTCCAATGAGAGCTTGAATAATTTTAATGAGGATGACTCTGGAATTTTTCGTTATTTACTTGATGAGTCTTCAAAAGATGCTTGGGATATGTTATTAAGGATTCGGGCTAGCTATGTGCCACGATATCAAATTGAAGATTACTTAAAAAGTTTTTATGTTGGCTTGCCCGCTTCTTTTAAACAAGTTTTAGATTCTATTTTGAAGGAAGTTTTCTTGAAAGGGATGCTATAGATACTTCTGAAAAAATGAAAACCATATTTGGGCACCCTATGAATGATAAGGTTGAATCAACTACTCTCTTGTGCTTTTATCAAAATGAAATTATTAAAGAGATGAAGTCTAGTTTGGAGGAAAATTTCCGTAACGTGCTTAATCTTACTTATTCCATTAATGGCCATGTGCTTACCTTAAATAGAAGAATGAATGCCATAGAAAGGATATCCCCTCCGCCAAGTACCAAAGATGGCACTACTTAGATCTATCTTCGCTTTTATGCCTAGCTAGGGGCGTTAAACGATAGCGCTAGTTGGGAGGCAACCCAATTTTTCATTATGTTTTTTGTTTTTTCTCCTGTTTAGTAATAAATCTTGCATCTACTCTATGTTTAGATGTGTTTTTATCTTTTAATTAGTGTTTGTGCCAAGTAGAACCTATAGGATAAACTATGATGATAGTTGATTTGATTCTGCTGAAAAACAGAAACATTGAGCTCACGAGAAAAAAATCAATAAATCACGGAAACGTGCTTTTGCATTGATTCTTTTTGCTTATGATCAATAAGCAAATTGTCCAGTACGTCCTATTTTGGTAGGATTTTTAGAGTTCAAGAAGTTTGCGTTAGTTACAGATTGCTACAGACTGTTCTGTTTTTGACAGATTCTGTTTTTCGTGTGTTGTTTGCTTATTTCAATGCATCTATGGCTAGTAAATTAGTTTATAAACCATAAGGAAGTTGGAATACAGTAGGATTAACACCAAAATAAATAAATAATGAGTTCATGGCAGTACCTTATGTGGTGGTTTTGTTTTCTTTCACTAACGGAGCTTATAAGATTTCCTGTTGAGTTTTGTGTTGTGAAGTTTTCAAGGTTTGGGTAAAGCTTTTATGGACTATGGAATATGGAGTGGCAAGAGCCTAAGCTTGGGGATGCCCATGGCACCCAAAGATATTCAAGAATAGCCAAAAGCCTAATCTTGGGGATGCCCGGGAAGGCATCCCCTCTTTCGTCTTTGTTCATTGGTAACTTTACTTGGAGCTATATTTTTATTCGCCACATGATATGTGTTTTGCTTGGAGCATCGTGTATTATATTAGTCTTTGTTTTTTAGTTTACCACAATCATCCTTGCTGTACACACCTTTTGGGAGAAGCCTATTTGATTAGAATTTGCCAGAATACTCTATGTGCTTCACTTATATCTTTTGAGCTTGATAGTTTATGGTCTAGTGCTTCACTTATATCTTTTAGAGCAAGGCGGTGGAATAATTTTGAAGAAATTGTTAGTCTCTCATGGTTCACTTATATTATTTTGAGAGTCTTTTAGAACAGCATGGTATTTGCTATGGTTACAAAGTTGGTCTTAGAATGATGAGCATCCAAGTTGGGTATATTAAAAACTAGCATAGAAAAAGAATTGGATGCTATGATCAACTTGATGCTTGATAATAGTTTTGAGATATAAAGGTAGTAATGTTAGGGTCATGCTAGTGGCTAATTATGAAATTGAGAAATACTTTTGTTGAAGTTGGCGAGTACCGTAGCATGCACGTATGGTAAAAGTTGTGTGACAAATTTGTTGCATGAGGTGCTCTTTTGAGTGTCTTCCTTATGAGTGGTAGTCGGGGACGAGCGATGTAATTTTTCCTACCAATCTATCCCTCTTGGGGCATGCGTAGTAGTACTTTTCTTGGAGGGCGAAGTAGACTTTTTGCAATAAGTATATGAGTTCTTTTTTGACTAATGTGAGTCCATGGACATATGCACACTTATCCTTTTACTTTGCTAGCCTTTATTACCGCGCAACTCTTGCCGGTATTGAACCCTTTATTTACCTTCCTCAAAACAGCCACCATACCTACCTATTATGGCATTTCCATAGCCATTCCGAGATACATTGCCATGCAACTTTCCACCGTTCCGTTTATTATGACACATTCCATCATTTTCATATTGCTCTTTGCATGATCATGTAGTTGACATTGTATTTGTGGCAAGGCCACCTTCATAATTTTCATACATGTCGCTCTTGATTCATTGCATATCCCGGTACACCGTGGGAGACATTCACATAGAGTCATATCTTGTTCTAGCTTTGAGTTGTAAATCCATAAAAGTGTGATGATCTTCATTATTAGAGCATTGTCCTAGTG
The DNA here is from genome assembly GCF_002162155.2 of Triticum dicoccoides. NCBI lineage: Eukaryota > Viridiplantae > Streptophyta > Magnoliopsida > Poales > Poaceae > Triticum > Triticum dicoccoides. The sequence goes on from NC_041381.1 coordinate 659,480,186, forward strand.
AGGAAAGGATGATGAAGGCTAAGATTCCCACACAAGTCGGGATGAGACTTCGGACTTTACAAAAAGAAAGAAAGAAATGAGAAAAGAAAAAAAATATTTTGAGAAAGGACAAAAAGAAAAAAAAGAGGCCAAAGAAAAAAAAGGAAGGAAAGAAAAAAAAGAAAAAAAAGAAAATGAGAGAAAAAGAGAGAAGGGACAATGCTACTATCTCTTTTTACACACTTGTGCTTCAAAATAGCACCACGATCTTCATGATAGAGAGTCTGATATGTTGTCACTTTCATATACTAGTGGGAATTTTTCATATACCAATGATGGGCTTCCTCAAAATGCCCTAGGTCTTCGTGAGCAAGCAAGTTGGATGCACACCCACTTAGTTTCTTTCGTTGAGCTTTCATATATTTATAGCTGTAAGTGCATCCGTTGCATGGCAATCCCTACTCACTCACATTGATATCTATTAATGGGCATCTCCTTATAGCCCGTTAGTACTCCTAGTTGATGTGAGACTATCTTCTCCCTCTTTTTTGTCCTCACGACCACCATATACCACCATAGTGCTATGTCTATGGCTTGCGCTCATGTATTGCGTAAGAGTTGAAAAAGCTGAAGCGCGTTAAAAAGTATGAACCAATTGCTCGGCTCGTCATCGGGGTTGTACATGATGGGAGTATTTTGTGTAATGAAAATGAAGCATGGCCTAACTATATGATTTTGTAGGGATAAGCTTTCTTTGGCTATGCTATTTTGATAGGACATGATTATTTGTTAGTATGCTTTGAAGCATTATTATTTTTATTTTTTATAAGCTTTTATTTTGAATCATTTGTATCTGAACATTCATGCCACATGAAAGAAAATTACATTATGAATTATGCTAGGTAGCATTCCACATAAAAAAATTCTTTTTTATCATTTACCTACTCGAGGACGAGCAGGAATTAAGCTTGGGGGTGCTTGATACGTCTCCAACGTATCTATAATTTTTTATTGTTCCATGCTATTATATTACCCCTTTTGGATGTTTATGGGCTTTATTCTACACATTTAAATCATTTTTGGGACTAACCTACTAACCGGAGGCCCAGCCCGTATTGCTGTTTTTTGTGCATATTTTAGTATTTCAAAGAAAAGGAATATCAAACGGAGTCCAAACGGAATGAAACCTTCGGGAGCATGATTTTTGGAACGAACAAGATCCGGAGAGCTTGGAGTGCAAGTCAAGAATCTCCCGAGGACCACACGAGATAGGGGGCCGCCCCCCTGTAGGGCGCGCCCCCTCTCTCATGGGACCCTCGGGCGTCCACCGACGTACTTCTTCCTCCTATATATACCTACGGACCCCGAAAACATCCATGAGTACCACAAAACACAATTTCCACCGCCGTAACCTTCTGTATCCGCGAGATCCCACCTTGGAGCCTTCGCCGACACTCTGCCAGAGGGGGAATCGACCATGGAGGGCCTCTACATCAACATCCTTGCCCCTCCGATGAGTTGTGAGTAGTTTACCACAGACCTACGGGTCCATAGTTATTATCTAGATGGCTTCTTCTCTCTTTTTGGATCTCAATACAATGTTCTCCCCCTCTCTTGTGGAGATCTATTCAATGTAATCTCTTTTTGCGGTGTGTTTGTCGAGATCCGTTGAATTGTGGATTTATGATCAGATTTATCTATGGATAATAATTGAATCTTCTCTGAATTCTTTTATGTATGATTGAGTTATCTTTGCAAGTATCTTCGAATTATCAGTTTGGTTTGGCCTACTAGATTGGTCTTTCTTGCCATGGGAGAAGTGCTTAGCTTTGGGTTCAATCTTGCGGTGTTCTTACCCAGTGACAGAAAGGGTTGCAAGACACGTATTGTATTGTTGCCATCGAGGATAACAAGATGGGGTTTATATCATATTGCATGAGTTTATCCCTCTACATCATGTCATCTTGCTTAATGCCTTGCTTTGTTCTTATGAACTTAATACTCTAGATGCAGATAGGAGTCGGTCGATGTGTGGAGTAATAGTAGTAGATGCAGGCAGGAGTCGGTCTACTTGTTATGGACGTGATGCCTATATACATGATCATGCCTATATAATCTCATAACTATGCGCTTTTCTATCAATTGCTCGACAGTAATTTGTTCACCCACCGTAATACTTATGCTATCTCGAGAGAAGCCTCTAGTGAAACTTATGGCCCCCGGGTCTATCTCTTATCATATTTGCTTTCAATCTACTTTTCTTTGCATCTTTACTTTTTGCATCTATATTATAAAATACCAAAAATATATTTATGTTATCATACTATCTCTATCAGATCTCACTTTCGTAAGTGGCCGTGAAGGGATTGACAACCCCTTTATTGCGTTGGTTGCGAGTTCTCAGTTTGTTTGTGTAGGTGCGTGGGACTTTTGAGGAGCCTCCTACTGGATTGATACCTTGGTTCTCAAAACCGAGGGAAATACTTACGCTACACTTGATGCATCACCCTCTCCTTCGGGGAAAACCAACGGTAGCTCAAGACGTAGCAAGAAGGATTTCTGGCGCCGTTGCCAGGGAGGTCTTCGCTCAAGTCAAGACATACCAAGTACCCATCACAAACCCATCTCCCTCGCATTTACATTATTTGCCTCTCGTTTTCCACTCCCCCACTTCACCCTTGCCATTTTATTCGCCCTCTCTTTCCTACTCTCCTTCTCCCTTTTCTGTTGCCTTCCCTTTGCCATGGCCGAGTCAAAAAGAACCAAGGGTTTTCTCCCGAGCTCTAGTGCCTTGGACAGCCCCTCTATCCACTCTAAGCTCATGAATAATGACACTATAGAAAGACCCACCGGGGTCTCCAATGAGAGCTTGAATAATTTTGATGAGGATGACTCTGGAATTTTTCGTTATTTACTTGATGAGTCTTTAAAAGATGCTTGGGATAGGTTATTAAGGATTCGGGCTAACTATGTGCCACGATATCAAATTGAAGATTACTTAAAAAGTTTTTATGCTGGCTTACCCGCTTCTTTTAAACAAGTTTTAGATTCTATTTTTGAAGGAAGTTTTCTGGAAAGGGATGCTATAGATACTTATGAAAAAATGAAAACCATATTTGGGCACCCTATGAATGATAAGGTTGAATCAACTACTCTCTTGTGCTTTTATCAAAATGAAATTATTAAAGAGATGAAGTCTAGTTTGGAGGCAAATTTCCGTAACATGCTTAATCTTACTTATTCCATTAATGGCCATGTGCTTACCTTAAATATAAGAATGAATGCCATAGAAAGGATATCCCCTTCACCAAGTACCAAAGATGGCACTACTTAGATCTATCTTCGCTTTTATGCCTAGCTAGGGGCGTTAAACGATAGCGCTAGTTGGGAGGCAACCCAATTTTTCATTATGTTTTTTGTTTTTTCTCCTGTTTAGTAATAAATCTTGCATATACTCTCTGTTTAGATGTGTTTTTATCTTTTAATTAGTGTTTGTGCCAAGTAGAACCTATAGGATAAACTATGATGATAGTTGATTTGATTCTGCTGAAAAACAGAAACTTTGCGCTCACGAGAAAAAAATCAATAAATCACAGAAACGTGCTTTTGCATTGATTCTTTTTTGCTTCTGATTAATAAGCAAATTGTCCAGTACGTCCTATTTTGGTAGGATTTTTAGAGTTCAAGAAGTTTGCGTTAGTTACAGATTGCTACAGACTGTTCTGTTTTTGACAGATTCTGTTTTTCGTGTGTTGTTTGCTTATTTCAATGCATCTATGGCTAGTAAATTACTTTATACACCATAAGGAAGTTGGAATACAGTAGGACTAACACCAAAATAAATAAATAATGAGTTCATGGCAGTACCTTATGTGGTGGTTTTGTTTTCTTTCACTAATGGAGCTTATAAGATTTCCTGTTGAGTTTTGTGTTGTGAAGTTTTCAAGTTTTGGGTAAAGCTTTTATGGACTATGGAATATGGAGTGGCAAGAGCCTAAGATTGGGGATGCCCATGGCACCCCAAGATATTCAAGAATAGCCAAAAGCCTAATCTTGGGGATGCCCGGGAAGGCATCCCCTCTTTCGTCTTTGTTCATTGGTAACTTTACTTGGAGCTATATTTTTATTCGCCACATGATATGTTTTTTGCTTGGAGCGTCGTGTATTATATTAGTCTTTGTTTTTTAGTTTACCACAATCATCCTTGCTGTACACACCTTTTCGGAGAAGCCTATTTGATTAGAATTTGCTAGAATACTCTATGTGCTTCACTTATATCTTTTGAGCTTGATAGTTTATGCTCTAGTGCTTCACTTATATCTTTTAGAGCAAGGCGGTGGAATAATTTTGAAGAAATTGTTAGTCTCTCATGGTTCACTTATATTATTTTGAGAGTCTTTTAGAACAGCATGGTATTTGCTATGGTTACAAAGTTGGTCTTAGAATGATGAGCATCCAAGTTGGGTATAATAAAAACTAGCATAGAAAAAGAATTGGATGCTATGATCAACTTGATACTTGATAATAGTTTTGAGATATAAAGGTAGTAATGTTAGGGTCATGCTAGTGGGTAATTATGAAATTGAGAAATACTTTTGTTGAAGTTGGCGAGTACCGTAGCATGCACGTATGGTAAAAGTTGTGTGACAAATTTGTTGCATGAGGTGCTCTTTTGAGTGTCTTCCTTATGAGTGGTAGTCGGGGACGAGTGATGGAAATTTTTCCTACCAATCTATCCCTCTTGGGGCATGCTTTCAATCTACTTTTATTTGCATCTTTACTTTTTGCATCTATATTATAAAATACCAAAAATATATTTATGTTATCATACTATCTCTATCAGATCTTACTTTCGTAAGTGGCCGTGAAGGGATTGACAACCCCTTTATTGCGTTGGTTGCGAGTTCTCAGTTTGTTTGTGTAGGTGTGTGGGACTTTTGAGGAGCCTCCTACTGGATTGATACCTTGGTTCTCAAAACTGAGGGAAATACTTACTCTACACTTGCTGCATCACCCTCTCCTCTTCGGGGAAAACCAACACTAGCTCAAGACGTAGCAAATAACCATAAGTATTGAGATATAATGTGTAATAACATCCAATAATGCAATAAATATTGATATAAAAGCATGATGCAAAATGGACGTATCAACTCCTCCAAGCTTAGACCTCGCTTGTCCTCAAGCGGAAGCCCATATCGAAAAATAAGTCCACATGTTTAGAGATAGAGGTGTCGATAAAAGTGAAATACAGACATGAGGGCATCATGATCATTCTTATAACAGCAACATATATAGATTTATCATATAATTTCTCATGCTCAACTAACAAACTATAATCTCAGTCATTGAAGCAATCACAATTTATCATAACCTCAGAAAGAGTCAACAATAGAGCTTTTCAGCAAGTTCACATACTCAACTATCTTGTAGTCTTCTACAATTGCTAACACTCACGCAATACTTGTGGTTATGGAGTTTCAGCCGGACACTGAGAAAGATAGGGGCTTATTGTGTTGCCTCCCAACGTATTCACCTTTAGGTGATGTCAACAATAATAGCCCATGCTAACTTACATCCAATTGGATATATATATATATCATGATCTTTCAAACACGAAGAGCTTGCCAAAGGATAAAATGTAAAAGGGAAAGGTGAGGATCACCTTGACTCAAGCATAAAGTAAAAACATAAAGTAAAAGATAGGCCCTTCGCAGAGGGAACAGAGGTTGTCATGTGCATTTAGGGTTGGATACACAAAATTTTAATGCAAAATAACGTCACTTTATATTGCCCCTTATATGTGGACCTGTATTATGTAGTCCGTCGCTTTTATTGCTTCCACAACAAGATCGTACAAAGCTTATTTTCTCTGCACTAATAAGTCATACATATTTAGAGAGCAATTTTTATTGCTTGCACCGATGACACTTACTTGAAGGATCTTACTCAATCCATAGGTAGGTATGGTGGACTCTCATGGCAAAAACTGGGTTTAAGGTGTGACGCCCCCGATTCAATGATACACTAATCATGCACGCAAATGTGTACGATCAAGATCAGGGACTCACGGGAAGATATCACAACACAACTCTAAAAATAAAATAAGTCATGCAAACATCATATTACAAGCCAGGGGCCTCGAGGGCTCGAATACAAGTGCTCAACACAAACGAGTAAGCGGAAGCAACAATATCTGAGTACAGACATTAGTTAAACAAGTTTGCCTTAAGATGGCTAGCACAAACTGGGATACAGATCGAAAGAGGCGCAGGCCTCCTGCCTGGGATCATCCTAAACTACTCCTCGTCATCGTCAGCTACCTGCACGTAGTAGTAGGCACCTCCAGTGTAGTAGGAATAATAGTCGACGGTGGCGTCTGGCTCTAGGGCTCCAGCATCTGGTTGCGACAACCAGGTAGAAGGGAAAGGGGTAAAGAGGGAGAAAAGCAATCATGAGTACTCATCCAAAGTACTCGCAAGCAAGGAGATACACTACATATGCATGAGTATATGTGTAAAGGGCCATACCGGTGGACTGAACTGCAGAATGCCAGAATAAGAGGGGGATAGCTAATCTTGTCGAAGACTACGCTTCTGGCCACCTCCATCTTGTAGCATGTAGAAGAGAGTAGATTGAAGTCCTCCAAGTAGCATCGCATAGCATAATCCTACCCGGTGATCCTCCCCTCTTCGCCCTATGGAAAAGCAATCACCGGGCTGTTTGTGGAACTTGTCTGGGTGTGTTTTATTAAGGATCTGGTTCTAGTTGTCATAAGGTCAAGGTACAACTCCGGGTCGTCCTTTTACCGAGGGACACGGCTATTCGAATAGATAAACTTCCCTACAGGGGTGCACCACATAACCCAACACGCTCGATCCCATTTGGCCAAACACACTTTCCTGGGTCATGCCCGGCCTTCGAAGATCAACACGTCGCAGCCCCACCTAGGCACAACAGAGAGGTCAGCACGTTGGTCTAAATCCTATGCACGCAGGGGTCTGGGCCCATCGCCCATTGCACACCTGCACATTGCGAGGGCGGCCAGAAGCAGACCTAGCCTCCCTAATACAAGAGCAGGCGTTCCAGTCCAATCCGGCACGCGCCGCTCCATCGCTGACGTCAAGAAGGCTTCGGCTGATACCACGACGTCGAGTGCCCATATCTTTCCCACGTAGTTGGTTAGTGCGTATAGGCCAGTGGCCAGACTCATATCAAATACCAAGATCTCGTTAAGCGTGTTATTATGAAATAACCGCGGACGCTGACCAGGGCCAGGCCCACCTCTCGCCTAGGTGGTCTCAACCTGCCCTGTCGCTCCGCCACATAGTAACAGTCGGGGGCCGTCGGGAACCCAGACCCACCTCTATCGGGATGGAGCCACCTATCCTTTCAGCCCCCACATCAGAATCACTTGCGGGTACTCAACGAGCCAACCCGACTTTAGTCACCATCTGTATAGAATGTATATATGTATAGTATATACCTGTGATCACCTCCCAAGTGATCACGGCCCGATAGTATAGCAAGGCAGACTGACAAGAATGTAGGGCCAATGATGATAAACTAGCATCCTATACTAAGTATTTAGGATTGCGGGTAAGGTATCAACGACTGTAGAAACAATGACAGGCTATGCAACAGAATAGGAGTAACCGAACAGTAACATGCTACACTACTCTAATACAAGCAGTATAGAGAAGAATAGGCGATATCTGGTGATCAAGGGGGTGGGGGGCTTTCCTGGTTGCTCTGGCAAGAAGGAGGGGTCATCAACTCCGTAGTCAAACTGGGCAGCAGCAGCGTCGTCGGTCTCGGGGTCTACCGGAGAAGAAGAGGGGGAAGAAATAGTAAATATGGAGCAAACAAAGCATCACAAAATATAACGAGGCAATACGCGATGCAAGGTATGCCCTAACGTGGTACTAGGCGATGCCGGCGAAGGGGGGAAACATCCGGGAAAGTATCCTCGGTGTTTCGCGTTTTCGGACAAATGAACCCGAGGTGAAATATTGTAGGTTATCTATGCTAGGGACGCGCGGCGGACGAACGGGCTATGAATCCGGATTCGTCTCGTTGTTCTGAGCAACTTTCATGTACAAAGTTTTCCCATCTGAGCTACGATTTATTTTATATTAATTTTAAAAGATTTAATCATTTTTAGAATCTACTTAATTAATTTAATTCAACATTATCAAGAATAGTGCAGGCTGACGTCATCATGACGTCAGCAGTCCACAGAGGTGTTGACTGGTCAAACTGACGTGTGGGTCCAGTGGGACCCACCTGTCATACTCTGTTTAGGTTAATTAGGGTTTAGCTAAACTAATTACTGTTTAATTAAACTAACAAGTTAATCAGATTAATTAACTTAATAAATTCACTAATTAATTAATTAATTATTAATTTTATTAATTCATTTTTATTTTTATTTTTTTTAAACGTTTTGGGCTGGGCCCCAGCTGTCATTGGGCCAGGGCCTTAGCAGGCGTGCGGCGTTACGGGCGCGGCTGCAGCCTAGCGTGTCCGACAGGGGCGCACCCGACTGGGGCGAGCCGAGGCGCTGGGACTCGGGCATGGCCATCGGCGCTATCGCCGGCTCCGACGGCACCGATCCGTAGAGGCGGCAGAGAACACCGGCAGGCGAGCAGTGGTAGGAGGCAGGGAAGGCGCGGTGATGCGAGGGCGTCGCGCGCGGCACGGCAGAGCGGCGCAGGCGCGGGTGCCGTGTGCGTGCGGACGGCGCGTGCACGGGACGAGGGAGCAACGATGGAGAGGGCGCGGACGGCTCATTCGGGGCGCGACCTCGCGCGGAGGCGCGTCCAAGGGCGCGGCCGACACAGGTAGAGGAAGGCAAGGGTGCGACGAGTGCAGGACGAGACGCGGGTTGCCGGCGACAGATGGGATAAGGGGAAAGGGAGGTCGTGGACTCACCGGTGATGTAGGGCACGGGGCAGCGGGGCTCATGGAGGGGGTCAGGGACGTTGGCGCCGGAGAGGAAGCAGTCCGGCGAGGGAGGTCCGGCGAGGTGGCTCCAACGACGGGCGGCGTTCTAGGCTGCAGCGGATGGCGAAGGGCGGGCGCAGGGCATCGAGGCAACGGGATCGGGGCCGATCCTGATCCAGATCGAGCAGGGAGAGAGACGAGGGAGCGAGGTGGAGGGCGTCGGGGATC
>NC_041381.1:659489683-659497562 GCF_002162155.2 Triticum dicoccoides
AAGGTTTCAGCACCAGGGGGTTAAGGGAGTGAGAGGGGCCGGCCGTTTGGGCCATGTGGGCTGGCCGGCTAGGCCATGGACTGGGGGGGGGGTCCTTGTTTTCTTTTAATTTGTTCTATTTTCTATTTTGCCTTTTTCTTTTTATTTATATTACCTTTTTTCTGTTTTAGTTTTGTTTCCTATTAATTTAAGTTTTAGTAAAATATACACATAGCATCTAAATTAGTATTTCAACTTAGTCCATAGTCACAAAAAGTCTAGTACTCAAATAAATCAGTTTGACATTTTATTAATTAAAAAGGTATTTAAATAATTGTTTGTACGGTTGTTTTATTCATCTTATAGTATTTAAACATTTTATAAAGGTGTGGCCTCCCCACCATAATTACCTATGCAATATTTGGTTCATTCCAAACATTTTAGTTTTAATATTTGAAAACTTTTATTGTTTGCTTGATTTTGAATTTGAATTCAAACCGGTTTCGAACTAACGGGAGATTAGCAACAGTAATCGAGGTGATGTGGCATCATTAGCAGAGGTTTATTGTAGCTTGATTATCCGGGCGTCACAATTCTCCTCCACTACAAGAAATCTCGTCCCGAGATTTTAGAGGTGGAGTTAAGGGCAAAGAATCGGTTACGAAATTCTAGAGAATTTCTCGGTTTTCGCTGCTCTTTTCGAAGAGGTCGATCCATTACGTTGATGTCTTCATTTCTCTGCTTCAGGTTGTAGTGGTTAAGCCGTGATCCTTTCTTCAGGATCTCCATCGTCCTATGAACGCGACCAAGGGGAAAAACTCCAGAAGAATGCATCTCCACAAAGTTGGGCATCTGACGGTGAACTCAATGGGAAATACACAAGATACCCCACGAGTTGTATTTCAGTGAATTCGTTGAGTGCAACACACGATGGTACCAAAGTTTCAAACGGGTAGGCAATCATTCGATGACTAGATAAAAGCTGGAATTGAGGGTTGAACAACAAGAATAACATGGTGTTTGATTCCAGGATGAATAATGGTATATCATTCAACTCGCGAATCACATGCGAAGCCAGGTGCAAAGGATACATTAGAATCTGGGTTATAAAGAAGAGTCAGGTTTCTTTCCAGTGGACCTATGGGTTATGGGCCCACCATGTGGGTTGAAAGTAGGAAGGGTGGTGACATCTTGCACAGCCGCGACAGGGAGGCATGTCAGTGAATAGCTTGTCAGCTATGTCGGCAACAAAGTCGATACCAAGAACGGGGAACGAAGAGAGCAATTTCCCTGCTTGTTGAACGAGGCGAACCAATTGGCAAAGTTATCACCCATCAGTGGTTACTGGAATGTCATCCACAATAGTAACAGGGTCTTACAAACAAAGTGGTACAACAAGGTGCTTATCTAAGCAGTGAATTATCTCTGCTCAGTTAAGTCAGATTCAGGAAAGATTAAGCAAAAGAATGGAAAGGAAAACGCGATTATCAGAGTAAACAGAAAAATGGAAAGGAAAATTGTGTTTGCACACAATTATTAGGAGTATATCCTTCCCATGTACAAGCAGAACATGGCATACATGGTATGAGAGCAAGTACCCAACCATTCAGAGAAGAGGCACGGATTAATCAAGATGTTACCCATACAACGGTGTTTGGATAACTGACCAAGAAACATTTAGCCTCGCGCCTCCAATGTTCTTGTTGAAGAGCGGGTTATCATAGTCATGCTTAGAGGTAGCAATGATATGGTGTTTCAATCAAGGGCCAAACTTTGGATACACAAATGATCCATCAGGAGCAACTTATAAAATAAGTCTTACAATTTCCTCGAGGAAGATAGGTCCTCCAGCCAGGGGGGTGCTAGGCATGACATCATATTACCGGGTCATCAAAGGACCAACATCATAACTCCTGGAAAGTTGTCCCAACCATCATATCTGGCCGAGATTCAGATCCGATTGGTGTCATGATACCTCAGACTCAGGATATCTGAGAAGAAAAGGGGTAACACAAATCGACGAAATGACATTGCAAGATTCTCGAGAAATGAACTATGGGAGCGGGTTCCTGAAACAATAGTTCATCATTAAACCAAGGAGGGGATGAGGAGGTGGCTGATGGGCTCAGCGACAATTCATTGAGTATTCCAACAAGATGGATTTCCACAATTAAGTGAACAAGGAGATAACATTTGTCCGATCAACATGATATAATGATGTATGCTCGAGGAAAACATACACAATTAGACATTGGTTGAAAGGGGCACCCGAAATATGGGCTCAGGTAGCACGATCAATGTTAGAATGGTGATTCAATAACCAATAGTCTAAGAATGAACGGTCGACCATTAGCTTCAAAGGTTGCTAGAAGGGCAGAATCTAACAGCACCATTCACTTCTTGATATTCCCGGTTTAGTCAATACGGGGACCAAGAAAGAATGGTGCTTGCGAGAAGTATCATCATACCGAGAATTTCTAAGAGGTGGAGCAATCCCCACAACATTCTTGACAGAAAAGACAGTAATACTTCAAGGCAGAACACCACATTAACTGGAGAGCAAGTTGTATTCATAATGTGGACAAGTTCGCGATGAAAGGAAGTCAAGGGTGTTGTCGATGATAATAAAAATCATTGAGGGCAAGGAGGGTATTTCTCATCATGAACACAGTTGACATCTCGGAAGAAGTCAAAGTGTTGAAGGTGATCCGACACATTTGTCGGGAGGTTTCGAGAGGATGCAATCAAACAACAACAGCAACAAGCAAGGGAATGACGAAGTGGCAAGTTATAGGATCAATATATAAGATGCAAGCTCGGAACCAAAGTTGCCTTTCAAGACAAGCAACATGATGTTGAAAGCTCGACGTAAGTCGTGCTCACACACTGAAGAATTCATGCACTAGAGAAGGATGAGGTAGTACAGTCAAAGATAGCAAGACCAGGATGCAGCCGATAGTCTAGGAATGACCAGATTGAGTTCAGAATTTCCTAGTAAAAATACTAGGGGTATTTGATTTGTAGTGCGGAATAATTTCACTAGTTGGTGTCCTCGGTTGACAACAACCCAGAACCCGTAGAGTGATTACGACAAGGAAAGACATTACTTCAACAAAGTTAGTAAGATGTGCTGCAATGGAAAGACATCTCCGAGATACCAGGGGGTAATACTCGAAGGTAGAACATGATAGAAGTAGAACTGGGTCATTGACCTATGACAGTAGATACTTCAACCTTGCCAAAAATAGATGAGGCACTGGAATGGATTCCCATCAGATATATCAGATCACGACAGCATAGTCGGAACCATAACTGTAAGGAATCAATTTCAAGAATACCGAAAGAATCATACAGCTGGATAATCATTTTGCAAGAAGCTTCCGAGACGGTCTACATCATTTTCATGGGCATGAACACAAAGTTCAAGGTCGAATTCCACTTCTTTAATGCATATCATTTCATTCACCTCTCTCTTTGATAGAACTGTAGTGCTAGAATTTTATTTGGTAGAACACCGAAAGAGTACGAATTGTGAAAACTTTCGGGTTCTCACGGATTAGGGGAAGGCATAGGTTCAACCCATCGGGCATCTTAGTAACATATACCACAAGTTTCAAAAGTAAATACACAAGCTCGAAAGCAGAGCATGGTTGGCCAAGCAGAGGATACAATTTACCAAAGGCACTATGTATCAAGGAAAGAACTCACAAGGTGATTGAATATGAAGGACACTGTCGGATAACAATCCAACAATGGATCAGGCGGTCCACAACGGAGCTGATGTGAGTATCGGTACTGAGTTAGAGGAAGAAAGAATGCAGAGGCATCAGATTCAAGAATCGCCTGATTAGTCTGATGCTTAAATAGAAAGAAATTATGGTTTCCAAAACAAACGGTCAGAAGCAGATGCTCTGATCAAGGATGGATAAGTTGAAAACACTTAGTTGGACAATCAATAAAGGTTTGAATTGCCAAGAACCAACTCATGTCCGGAATGATGTCTGAGTCGGAAAGATAATGTTAAAAAAAGGATAACCTGATGACTGCGTGCGTACGCACATATTGAATCCATAGGCTCAAAATTACTAAGACAAGGGATGTTATCAAGGACTACTAGTCATATGGAATTAACCATAATGCAAGAAGGCAAGAATTTCAAGAATAACAGGTTGCAGAGGATTTTCAAAAGATCGAAAAGTATTTCGAAGAATTTTGTGAGACACATGAACAATTGAGAAGAATGGATCCTTGATAAATGTGAGGAAAAACCCGTAAGGGTTTTCACGCGAAATAAAACTGCAAGACAGCAAACTCAAAGGATCCTCGGGACAATGGAGAATAGTTTGAGGCATATTGTAACAAAAAGAGCGATTTGAAATGATCATGAGAGTGACAAGTGCATGCAGATATCCATAGAGATGTATCGGTGGCAGTGAATTGCAAAGGCGATGAGCACAAGGGTCTCGGGAAAATATTGAGGGATATCCTTAGAATCTTCTGACGAAGCAGGTGATCTTCCAGAATGAGGGCTCTCTGGGAGAAGTAGTTACGAGAACCTAGAGTTAGAGTTAGCAAAATCATTTACCCCGAATAGAAGAGAGATCAGAGTCCCAGAGTATAGACGAGGAGTAAAAGATCCTAATACCAACCAATGGCGACGTGGGCCCGTAAGCCGCACAGCCAAGTTAGTAAAAAGTTTTGCAATGTCTAGACTCGACTTCGACCAAGGAGTGTGGAAGGGGGATTCCTACAGGCAGTCGGCTCTGATACCAACTTGTGACGCCCCCGATTCAATCGTACACTAATCATGCACGCAAATGTGTACGATCAAGATCAGGGACTCACGGGAAGATATCACAACACAACTCTAAAAATAAAATAAGTCATAAAAGCATCATATTACAAGCCAGGGGCCTCGAGGGCTCGAATACAAGTGCTCAACACAAACGAGTAAGCGGAAGCAACAATATCTGAGTATAGACATTAGTTAAACAAGTTTTCCTTAAGAAGGCTAGCACAAACTGGGATACAGATCGAAAGAGGCGCATGCCTCCTGCCTGGGATCCTCCTAAACTACTCCTGGTCGTCGTCAGCGGCCTGCATGTAGTAGTAGGCACCTCCAGTGTAGTAGGAATCATCGTTGACGGTGGCGTCTGGCTCCAAGGCTCCAGCATCTGGTTGCGACAACCAGGTAGAAGGGAAAGGGGGGAAAGAGGGAGAAAAGCAACCGTGAGTACTCATCCAAAGTACTCGCAAGCAAGGAGCTACACTACATATGCATGGGTATATGTGTAAAGGGCCATATCGATGGACTGAACTGCAGAATGCCATAATAAGAGGGGGATAGCTAATCCTGTCGAAGAGTACGCTTCTGGCCACCTCCATCTTGCAACATGTAGAAGAGAGTAGATTGAAGTCCTCCAAGTAGCATCGCATAGCATAATCCTACCCGGCGATCCTTCCCTCGTCGCCCTATGGAAAAGCGATCACCGGGTTGTCTGTGGAACTTGTCTGGGTGTGTTTTATTAAGTATCTGGTTCTAGTTGTCATAAGGTCAAGGTACAACTCCGGGTCATCCTTTTACCGAGGGACACGACTACTCGAATAGATAAACTTCCCTACAGGGGTGCACCACATAACCCAACACGCTCGATCCCATTTGGCCAGACACACTTTCCTGGGTCATGCCCGACCTCGGAAGATCAACACGTCGCAGCCCCACCTAGGCACAACACAGAGGTCAATACGCCGGTCTAAATCCTATGCACGTACGGGTCTGGGCCCATCACCCATTGCACACCTGCACATTGCGAGGGTGGCCAGAAGCAGACCTAGCCTCCCTAATACAAGCGCAGGCGTTCCAGTCCAATCCAGCGTGCGCCGCTCCATCGCTGACGTCAAGAAGGCTTCGGCTGATACCACGACGTCGAGTGCCCATATCTTTCCCACGTAGTTGGTTAGTGCGTATAGGCCAGTGGCCAGACTCAGATCAAATACCAAGATCTCGTTAAGCGTGTTATTATGAAATACCCGCGGATGCTGACCAGGGCCAGGCCCACCTCTCGCCTAGGTGGTCTCAACCTGCCCTGTCGCTCCGCCACATAGTAACAGTCGGGGGCCGTCGGGAACCCAGGCCCACCTCTACCGGGATGGAGCCACCTGTCCTTTCAGCCCCCACATCGGAATCACTTGCGGGTACTCAACGAGCCAACCCGACTTTAGTCACCATTTGTATAGAATGTATATATGTATAGTATATACCCGTGATCACCTCCCAAGTGATCACGGCCCGATAGTATAGCAAGGCAGACTAACAAGAATGTAGGGCCAATGATGATAAACTAGCATCCTATACTAAGCATTTAGGATTGTGGGTAAGGTATCAACGACTGTAGCAACAATGACAGGCTATGCAACAGAATAGGAGTAACCGAACAGTAACTTGCTACACTACTCTAATGCAAGCAGTATAGAGAAGAATAGGCGATATCTAGTGATCAAGGGGGGGCTTGCCTGGTTGCTCTGGCAAGAAGGAGGGGTCGTCAACTCCGTAGTCGAACTGGGCAGCAGCAGCGTCGTTGGTCTCGGGGTCTATCGGAGAAGAAGAGGGGGAAGAAATAGTAAATATGGAGCATCACAAAACATAACGAGGCAATACGCGGTGCAAGGTATGCCCTAACGTGGTACTAGGCGATGCCGGCAAAGGGGGAAACATCCGAGAAAGTATCCCCGGTGTTTCACGTTTTCGGACAGATGAACCCAAGGTGAAATATTGTAGGTTCTCTATGCTAGGGACGCGCGGCGAATGAACGGGTTGTGTATCCGGATTCGTCTCGTCGTTCTGAGCAACTTTCATGTACAGAGTTTTCCCATCCGAGCTACGATTTATTTTATATTAATTTTAAAAGATTTAATCATTTTTAGACTCTACTTAATTAATTTAATTCAATATTATCCAGAATAGTGTGTGCTGACGTCATCATGATGTCTGCAGTCGACAGAGGTGTTGACTGGTCAAACTAACGTGTGGGTCCAGTGGGACCCACCTGTCATACTCTGTTTAGGTTAATTAGGGTTTAGCTAAACTAATTACCGTTTAATGAAACTAAGAAGTTAATCAGATTAATTAACTTAAGAAATTCACTAATTAATTAATTAATTATTAATTTTATTAATTCATTTTTATTTTTATTTTTTTAAGTGTTCTGGGGCTGGGCCCCGACTGTCATTGGGTCAGGGCCTTAGCGGGCGCGCGGCGTTATGGGCGCGGGTGCAGCCCGGCGTGGCCGACAGGGGCGCACCCGACTGGGGGGAGCCCAGGCGCTGGGACTCGAGCGAGGCCATCGACGCTGTCGCCGGCTCCGACGGCACCGATCAGCACAGGCGGCGGAGAACACCGGCAGGCGAGCAGTGGTAGGAGGCAGGGGAGGCGCGGTGATGCGAGGGCGTCGCGCGCGGCATGGCAGAACGGCGCAGGCGCGGGTGTCGTGTGCGTGCGGACGGCGCGTGCACGGGACGAGGGAGCAATGAGGGAGAGGGCGCGGACGGCTCATTCAGGGCGCGACCTCGCGTAGAGGCGCGTCCAAGGGCACGACCAACACAGGTAGAGGAAGGCAAGGGCGCGACGAGTGCAGGACGAGACGCGGGTCGCCGGTGACAGATGGGCATAAGGGGAGAGGGAGGTCGTGGCCTCACCGGTGATGTAGGGCACGGGGCAGCGGGGCTCGTGGAGGGGGGTCAGGGACGTCGGTGCCGGAGAGGAAGCAGTCTAGCGAGGGAGGTCCGGCGAGGTGGCTCCAAAGACGGATGGCATTCCAGGCAGCAGCGGACTGCGAAGGGCGGGCACAGGGCGTCGGGGCGAAGGGATCGGGGCCGATCCTGATCCGGATCGAGCAGGGAG
>NC_041381.1:659497998-659517365 GCF_002162155.2 Triticum dicoccoides
ACCAGGGGTTAAGGAAGTGAGGGGGGCCGGCTGGCTAGGCCATGGCCCTGGGGGGGGGGGTCCTTGTTTTCTATTAATTTGTTCTATTTTCTATTTTGCCTTTATCTTTTTATTTATATTACCTTTTTTCTGTTTTAGTTTCGTTTCCTATTAATTTAAGTTTTAGTAAAATATACACATAACATCTAAATTAGTATTTTAACTTAGTCCATAGTCACAAAAAGTCTAGTTCTCAAATAAATTAGTTTGACATTTTATTAATTAAAAAGGTATTTAAATAATTGTTTATACGATTGTTTTATTCATCTTATAGTATTTAAACATTTTTTAAAGGTGTGGCCTCCCCACCATAATTACCTATGCAATATTTGGTTCATTCCGAACATTTTAGTTTTATTATTTGAAAACTTTTATTGTTTGCTTGATTTTGAATTTGAATTCAAACCGGTTTCGAACCAACGGGAGATTAGCAACAGTAATTGAGGTGATGTTGCATCATTAGCAGAAGTTTACTGTAGCTTGATTATCCGGGCGTCACATAACGATATTTGGAAGCACAAGTAGTATCTCTACTTGGTGCAAGGAATTTGGCTAGCATGAGGGGGAAAGGCAATCTCAACATGTTTGGAAGGTCAATAACAATATACTTTAACTGAGATGTGAGAAAACATAAACCATTACGTTGTCTTCCTTGACCAACGTCAACTCTTTAGCCTGTCATACTTAATGAGTGCTCCCAATCATAAAAGGTGTCCAAGATAATATATTTATATGTGAACCTCTCTTTCCTTATCACTTCCTATTAATTGCAACAATGGCCAGAACTATGTTTATCGACTCTCAACAATTTTTATGCCTCATACTTTTTATATGTGAAGTCATCACTAACCATAAGATCAATATGAACTCTTTAATTCTTTCTACTTTCTCAAGATCATAGCAACATAGCAAAGCCCTTGACTCAACACTAATCTTTATTATAGATAGCTCACAGACTCGATTACAAAAATAGATCACAAAGCAAAACTCAAAACTACTTGATATCAAAACTTCAGTCTACTAGATCAAGATACTACTAAAAAGATCGAACTAAATAAAATGGTAAAGATAGGAGCGTGATGGTGATACGATACCGGGGCACCTCCCCCAAGCTTGGCAGTTGCCAAGGGGAGTGCCCATACCCATGTAATTATTTCCTCGGAGGTGGTGAAGTAGGAGTTCTTGATGATGTAGGCTTGTCCCTCAATTTACGCTTGAGTACAATATTTTGCCCCTTTAGGTCCTCGATCTCCTGCTCAAGGCTTCAAACTCTTTTGCATAATTCCTGCTTATTTTCCTGCAAGAGACGAAAAGGGATAAACTCGATCTTTGGCTTCTTTGCTCTATCAGGGAGGCTTGACTTTTTAAACTCCACATGCATGTCCCCAGGCTGAGGTAATGGGGCTTCGTCTTCGTCTGAACTCGTCTGCTCCTTTACTTTAGGCTCATAGTCTTCCTCTTCTTCAGAGGTCCAACCATCATGGTCCATGTCCCCGTAGACCTTAGGGTCTGCGAGGTAATCAGCCACATAACTTTCTCCTTCCGAATCCTGAGATGACATATTGCTCTAAATCTAAAACAGAAACAGCTCGAAACAAAAGCAGAGGATATTTGCGTGATACATTGGTCAAAACCTTCGGGACTATATATAATGAATTTTTACCAACCAAAATACGTAACATGCAAGAAAACGGAGTCCGGGAGGCACACGAGGTGCCCACGAGACAGGGGGGCGCGCCAAGTAAGGGTGGGAGCACCCTCCACTCTCATGGGGGCCTCGTGTCCCTTTCGGACTACTTCTTTCTTCCTAAAATTCTTAAATATTCCAAAGCTGATAAAAATTGCCATTGGAGTTGTTTTGGAGTCGATTTACTTACCGTACCGCATACCTATTCCTTTTTGGAGTCTGGAATGTTCTGGAAAGTGTCCCTTATGTATTCCTCCGGGGTTACGGTTTCAATAATGTTAGTTTCAACATTAATAGGATTACCTGAAATATAACGTTTAATTCTTTGACCGTTCACCACCCTCGGACTTGTTCCTTCGAAGTTGTTGATTTTTATGGCACCAGAACAATAGACCTCCTTGATAATGTAAGGACCTTCCCATTTAGAGAGAAGTTTTCCTGCAAAAAATCTTAAATGAGAGTTGAATAATAACACATAGTCTCCTACGTTAAACTCACGCTTTTGTATCCTTTTATCATGCCAGCGTTTAATTTTTTCTTTGAATAGCTTGGCATTCTCATAGTCCTGGGTTCTCCATTCATCAAGTGAGCTAATATCAAACAACCTCTTCTCACCGGCAAGTTTGAAGTCATAATTGAGCTCTTTAATAGCCCAATATGCTTTATGTTCAAGTTCAAGAGGTAAATGACATGCTTTTCCATAAACCATCTTATATGGAGACATACCCATAGGATTTTTGTATGCAGTTCTATAGGACCATAATGCATCATCAAGTTTTTTGGACCAATTCTTTCTAGATCTATTCACAGGCTTTTGAAAAATTAATTTGAGCTCTCTATTGCCCAACTCTACTTTACCACTAGACTGCGGATGATAAGGAGACGCGATTCTATAATTAACATCATACTTAACAAGCATCTTACGGAAAACACCATGAATAAAATGTGAACCACCATCAGTCATAAGATATCTAGGGACTCCAAACCTCGGAAAAATAACTTCTTTAAGCATTTTAATAGAAGTTTTATGATCAGCACTACTAGTTGGAATAGCTTCTACCCACTTAGTAACGTGATCAACAGCAACTAAAATATGTGTGTAACCATTAGAGGCAGGAAAAGGTCCCATATAATCAAAGCCCCAAACATCAAACGGTTCAATAAAAAAGAGAATAATTCATAGGCATTTCTTGACGTCTACTAATGTTACCTATTCTTTGACATTCATCACAAGATAAGACAAACTTACGAGCATCTTTGAAGAGAGTAGGCCAATAAAAACCAGATTGTAGTACCTTGTGTGCAGTTCTATCTCCAGCGTGGTGCCCTCCGTAGGATTCAGAGTGACACTTGCATAGGATTTGTTCCTGAACATGCTCAGGCACACAACGTCTAATAACACCATCTACTCCTTCTTTATAAAGGTGTGGCTCATCCCAAAAGTAATGTCTTAAATCATAAAAGAACTTTTTCTTTTGCTGGTATGTGAAACTAGGAGGTATAAATTTAGCAACAGTGTAATTAGCATAATCAGCATACCAAGGAGCAGTACGAGAAGCATTAGTGACCGCTAATTGTTCATCAGGAAAGCTATCATCAATAGGCAATGGGTCATCAAGAACATTCTCTAACCTAGACAAGTTGTCTGCAACGGGGTTCTCACCTCCCTTTCTATCAATAATATGCAAATCAAATTCTTGGAGCAAGAGGACCCATCTAATGAGCCTAGGCTTAGCATCTTTCTTTTCCATAAGATATTTAATAGCAGCATGATCAGTGTGAATAGTAACTTTGGAATCAACAATATAAGGTCTAAACTTATCACATGCAAACACAACTGCTAAGAACTCTTTTTCAGTAGTAGCATAATTTCTTTGGGCAGTATCAAGAGTCTTACTAGCATACTGGATAACATTCAATTTCTTATCAACCCTTTGCCCTAGAACAGCACCTACAACATAATCACTAGCATCACACATAATTTCAAAGGGTAAATTCCAATCAGGTGGCTGAACAATAGGTGCAGTGATCAAAGCTTTCTTAAGTATTTCAAATGCTTCTACACAATCATCATCGAAGACAAAAGGAATATCTTTTTGCAATAGATTAGTCAGAGGCCTAGAGATTTTAGAAAAGTCCTTAATGAACCTCCTATAAAAACCGGCATGACCAAGGAAACTTCTTATACCTTTTTTGTCCTTGGGACATGGCATCTTTTCAATAGCATCAACTTTGGCTTTGTCAACTTCAATACCTCTCTCGGAAATCTTATGCCCCAAGACAATGCCTTCATTAACCATAAAAGTGACACTTTTCCCAATTCAGGACGAGACTAGTGTCTTCGCATCTCTGCAAAACTCGATCAAGGTTGCTCAAACAATCATCAAAAGAGGATCCATAAATGGAGAAGTCATCCATGAATACCTCACAAATCTTTTCACAAAAATCAGAGAATATAGCCATCATGCATTTTTGAAAGGTAGCAGGTGCATTACATAAACCAAAAGGCATACGTCTATAAGCAAAAGTACCGAAAGGGCAAGTAAAAGTAGTTTTTGATTGATCCCCCGCTAACACATATATTTGAGAGAAACCAGAATAACCATCTAGAAAGCAGAAATGTGTGTGTTTGGATAGTCTTTCTAGCATTTGATCAATAAAAGGTAAAGGGTAATGATCTTTCTTAGTAGCTTTATTTAATTTACGGAAATCGATTACCATCCTATAACCTGTAATAATTCTTTGCGGGATCAATTCATCTTTATCATTAGGAATGACAGTAATACCTCCCTTTTTAGGAACACAATGGACATGACTTATCCATTCACCATCAGTAACGGGATAAATTATACCTGCCTCAAGGAGCTTTAGTATCTCCTTTCTTACCACTTCTTTCATCTTGGGATTTAGTCGTCGTTGAGGATCTCTAACTGGTTTGGCATCGTCCTCCAATTTAATTTTGTGTTGGCATAACGTGGGACTAACGCCCTTAAGATCATCCAGAGTGTATCCAATAGCAGCTCGGTGCTTCTTCAGAGTTTTCAATAATCTTTCTTCTTCTTGCTCTGAAAGGTTAGCACTAATAATAACATGATATATTTTCTTTTCATCAAGATAAGCATACTTAAGATTATCAGGTAAAGGTTTGAGTTCAAACACGGGATCACCCTTGGGTGGAGGGGGGTCCCCAAGAATTTCAACGGGAAGATTATGTTTCAGCACAGGTTCCTGTTTAAGGAACACCTCATCTATTTCCCTTCTTTCCTTCATAAACATATCATTTTCATGGTCTAGCAAATATTGTTCTAACAGATCAGTAGGAGGCACAACAATGGAAGCAATACCAATAATCTCATCCTTACTAGGTGGTTCCCTATCACGAGGTTGTCTATGAAACTTAGCAAAATTAAACTCATGAGACATACCATCTAAGCCAATGGTGACAGTATCTTTTTCACATTCAATCTTAGCACTAGCTGTATTCAAGAAGGGTCTACCAAAAATAATTGGACAGAAGTCATCTTGTGGGGAAGCAAGAACAAGAAAATCAGCAGGGTATTTAATTTTCCCACACAAAACTTCAACATCTCTAACAATCCCAACAGGTTTAATGGTATCCCTATTAGCAAGCTTAATAGTAACACCAATGTCTTCTAATTCAACGGGTGCAATGGCATGCATAATTTGTTTATATAAATCATAAGGTATCGCACTAGCACTAGCGCCCATATCACATAAACCATGATAACAATGATCTCCTATTTTAACAGAAATAACAAGCATGCCTACGACAGGTCTATGTATCTTAGTATCTGGTCTAGCAATATTAGCAGTTTCATCATAGAAATAAATAACATGCCCATCTAAATCATCATATAAGAGATCTTTAACCATAGAAATACTAGGTTCAACATTGATTTGCTCAGGAGGTGTATAAGTCCTAGTATTACTCTTACGAACAACAATCGAAGTTTTAGCATGATCCTTTATCCTAACAGGAAATGGGGGTTTCTCAACATAAGTAGTAGTAACAATAGGATCACTATAGGTGATAGTCTTTTCTTCAACTGTAATAGGTGCATCTACTTTCACTTCAACAGGAGGATTATATTTAAACCACTTCTCTTTAGGGAGATCAACGTGAGTAGCAAAAGATTCACAGAAAGAAGCTACTATCTCAGAGTCAAGTGCATACTTAGCGCTAAATCCACGAAAAGCATCGGTATCCATAAAAGATTTAACACAATCGAACTTAGGTGTCATACCTGACTCCTTACCATCATCGGAACCCCAATCTTCAGAGTTGAGTTTAATTCTTTCCAATAAGTCCCATTTGAAATCAATAGTCTTCAGCATATAAGAACCAGCACAGGAAGTCTCGAGCAGGTTGCGATTATTAAGAGAAAGCTGAGCATAAATTTTTTGAATAATCATTTCCCGGGAGAGCTAATGATTGGGGTATGAATATAATATTGACTTAAGCCTCCCCCAAGCTTGAGTGATGTTTTCTCCTTCGCGAGGCCAGAAATTATATATGTAATTACGATCACGATGAACAAGATGCATAGGGTAGAACTTCTGGTGAAATTCCAACTTCAATCGCTTATAATTCCAAGATTTCGTATCATCACATAGCCTATACCATGTCAATGCATCTCCCTTCAAAGATAAAGGGAAGACCTTCCTTTTGACAACATCATCGGGAATACCTGCAAGCTTAAATAATCCACAAACTTCATCCACAAAGATAAGGTGTAAATCGGGATGCAATGTTCCATCTCCTGTAAATGATTTAGCTAGCAGTTTCTCTATCATACCCGAAGGAATCTCAAAGTAAATATTTTCATAAAGTTCAGTAGGTTGAGGAGCAACTCTTTTCTCTTATGGTCGGGGTGAAGATACCACGAAACAAGCCCCTGATAACCCACAAGTGTAGGGGATCGCAACAGTTTTTGATAAGTAAGAGTGTCGAACCCAATGAGGAGCTAAAGGTAGAATAAATATTCCCTCAAGTTCTATCAACCACCGATACAACTCTACACACGCTTGACGTTCGCTTTACCAAGAACAACTATGAAACTATAAGTACTTTGTAGGAGTGATAGCAAAGGTTTGCAAGATAATAAAGAACACATAAATAAAAGCTAGGGGATGTATAAATAAAGAAGCAAAAAGTAAATAAAGCGAGTGTGGAAAAGTGGTGGTAGTAGTTATGAAAGTGTCCCTAAGCAATTGACTACATTACTAGACCGATAGAAAGTTTTATGTGGGAGAGGCATCAGCTAACATACTTTCTCTTCTTTGATCATATGTACTTATGATTGGAACTCTAGCAAGCGTCCGCAACTACTAAAGATTCATTAAGGTAAAACCCAACCATAGCATTAAAGCATCAAGTCCCCTTTTATCCCATACACAACAATCCCCTTACTCGGGTTTGTGTTTCAGCCACTCACGCAACCCACTACAAGCGAATCATGAACGTATTGCAACACCCTACAGTGGGAATCCCTTATGCTTGCGCAACACGGATGGCACAATAGGACAACAACATAACCACAAGCAATTTAAATCAATCATCGCAATTCATCAACCACCAATAGGACAACAAAAATCTAGTCAGACATCATAGGATGGCAACACATCATTGGATAATAATATGAAGCATAAAGCACCATGTTCAAGTAGAGGGTATAGCAGGTTGCGGGAGAGTGGACCGCTGGATATAGAAGGGGGGAGGTGATGGAGATGTTGGTGAAGATGACGGCGGTGTTGGTGAAGATCGCGGTGATGATGATGCCCCCCGGCGGCGCTCCGACGCCACCGGTAGCAAGGGGGAGAGAGGCCCCCTTCTTCTTCTTCTTCTTCCTTGCCCTCCTCCCTAGATGGGAGAAGGGTTTCCCCTCTGGTCCTTGGCTCCCATGGCTTGGGAGGGGCGAGAGCCCCTCCGAGTTTCGATCTATCTCTTTGTTTCTGCGTTCTCTGATTCTACCCCTTCACTGTTTCCTTTATATCTGGAGATCCGTAACTCCAATTGGGGTGAATCTTTCGCCCACATTTTTCTCGTAAAATTAGCTTTCTTGCGGCACAAGAAGGGCATCAACCGCCTTACGGGTGGCCAACGAGAGCCCAGGGCGTGCCCAGGGGTAGGGGGTGCGCCCCCCTGTCTCGTGGCCACCCCGGACACCTTTTCGCGTTGATTCTTCCTCCGGAAAATCCCAAACATTCCAAAATAATTCTCCGTCCGATTTTATCCCGTTTGGATTCCGTTTGATATTGGTTTTCTGCGAAACAAAAAGCATGCAACAGACAGGAACTGGCACTGGGCACTGGATCAATATGTTAGTCCCAAAAATAATATAAAAAGTTGCCAAAAGTGTATGAAAGTTGAAGAATATTGGCATGGAACAATCAAAAATTATAGATACGATGGAGACGTATCAGCATCCCCAAGCTTAATTCCTGCTCGTCATCGCGTAGGTAAATGATAAAAAAGATATTTTTTGATGTGGAATGCTACCTAGCATAATCTTGATCATATGTCTAATCATGGCATGAATATTAAGACACGAGTGATTCAAAGAAATAGTCTATCATTTGACATAAAAACAACAATACTTCAAGAATACCAACCAAGCAATTATGTCTTATCGAAATAACATAGCCAAAGAAAGATCATCCCTACAAAATCATATAGTCTGGCTATGCTCCATCTTCGTCACACAAAATACTCCCATCATGCACAACCCCGATGACGAACCGAGCAATTGGTTCATACTTTTTAACGCGCTTCAGCTTTTTCAACTCTTACGCAATACATGAGCGCAAGCCATGGACATAGCACTATGGTGGTATATGGTGGTGGTTGTGAGAACAAAAAGAGGGAGAAGATAGTCTCACATCAACTAGGCGTATCAACGGGCTATGGAGATGCCCATCAATAGATATCAATGTGAGTGAGTAGGGATTGCCATGCAACGGATGCACTAAGAGCTATAAGTGCATGAAAGCTCAAACTGGAAGCTAAGTGGGTGTGCATCCAACTTGCTTGCTCATGAAGACCTTGGGCGTTTGAGGAAGCCCATCATCAGAATATACAAGCCAAGTTCTATAATGAAAATTCCCACTAGTATATGAAAGTGAAAGCATAGGAGGCTCTCTCTATGAAGAACATGGTGCTACTCTGAAGCACAAGTGTGGTAAAAGGATAGTAACATTGCCCCTTCTCTCTTTTTCTCTCTTTTTTTATTTTCCTTTTTTTCTCTTTTTTTCTTTTTATTTTTTTGGTGGGCTTCTTTGGCGTCTTTTTTTATTTGGGCTTCTTTGGCCTCTTTTATTTTTCATAAAGTCCGGAGTCTCATCCCGACTTGTGGGGGAATCATAGTCTCCTTCATCCTTTCCTCACTGGGGCAATGCTCTAATAATGATGATCATCACACTTTTATTTACTTACAACTCAATATTACAACTCAAAGCTAGAATAAAATATGACTCTATATGAATGCCTCCGGCAGTGTACCGGGATATGCAATGAATCAAGAGTGACAAGTATGAAAATTATGAAGGTGGCCTTGCCACAAATACGATGTCAACTACATGATCATGCAAAGAGCAATATGACAATGATGAAACGTGTCATAATAAACGGAACGGTGGAAATTTGCATGGCAATATATCTCGTAATGGCTATGGAAATGCCATATAGGTAGGTATGGTGGCTGTTTTGAGGAGGGTAAATAATGGGTTTATGCTACCGGCGAAAGTTGCACGGTAAAATAGAAACTAGCAAAGTGGAAGGATGAGTGTGCGTATATCCATGGACTCACATTAGTCATAAAGAACTCATATACTTATTGCAAAAGTCTACTTAGCCCTCGAAGCAAAGTACTACTACGCATTCCCCAAGAGGGATAGATTGGTAGGAAAAAACCATCGCTCGTCCCTGACTGCCACTCATAAGGAAAGCAATCAAAGAGCGCCTCATGCTCCAACTTCGTTACATAACGGTTCACCATACGTGCATGCTACGAGACTTGCAAACCTCAACACAAGTATTTCTCAATTTCACAGTTACTCAACTAGCACGACTCTAATATCACCACCTTTATATCGCAAAACTATTGCAAGGAATCAAACATATCATATTCAGTGATCTACAAGTTTATGTTGGTTTATGACTAACCATGTGAATGACCAATTCCTCTCATCTCTCTAAATAGGTATAAGTGAAGCAAGAGAGTTTAATTCTTCCTACAAAAGATATTCCCATGCTCTAACAAATATAAGTGAAGCAAAATAGCATTCTACAAATGGCGGTTGTCTATATGAAGAGAAATAGGCAATCCAACTTCAAATGATATAAGTGAAGCACATGAAGCATTCTATAAAGCCATACTCAAAAGATTTATGTGAAGTGCAATGAGCATTCTATAAATCAACCAAGGACTATCTCATACCAGCATGGTGCATAAAAAAAATGAAAACTAAATGCAGAAGACGCTCCAAGACTTGCACATAATGCATAAACGAAACGAATACAAAAACATACCGATACTTGTTCAAGAAAGAGGGGATGCCTTCCGGGGCATCCCCAAGCTTAGATACTTGAGTCTCCTTGAATATTTACTTGGGGTGCCTCGGGCATCCCCAATCTTGAGCTCTTGCCTCTCTTCCTTTTCCTCGTATCGAGACCTCCTCGTTTAGACACTTCATCCACACAAAACTTTAACAGAAAACTCCGTAAGATCCGTTAGTATAATAAAGCAAATCACCACTCTAAGTACTGTAGAAAACCAATTCATATTTTGTTTTTGCATTTTGTCTACTGTAATATAAATTTTTCATGGCTTAATCCACTGATATAAATTGATAGATTCATCAAAACAAGCCAACTATGCATCAAAAACTGAATCTGTCAAAAACAGAACAGTCTGTAGCAATCTGAAAATCCACCATACTTATGGTACCCCAACAATTCTACCAAAATTAGGAACAATAAACAAGTTTTAAAGAAAGACAGTGCAAAAGGAATCTGACCCACTTGACGTTCCAGTTAAAAATGTAAAATCGAGCACTACAGCCAAAGTTTTTGTCCTGCACCGTACAAACCAACAAGCATTGTAAACAAACCTAAAGGCAAACCTTGGCACATTATTTTTATAATACAAAGGAATTGTACATGGGGATAATTATTTTTATTGAAAAGTTTCTGTAATCAAGATTCACAAAGTTTCTGTGAGCATGAACAAAGTTCAAGGAGCTCTCCCACTTCAACAATGCTTGTCTTTCTCACTTTCACTTTCCTTTTTTGAAAAGTTTTTTGGTTCCCCTCTTTATTTTTTTGTTTTTAAACTATATAAAAGCACTCAACAGAAATAAATGACTCTCTAAAACTTCCGGGTTGTCTCCCTGGCAGCGCTTTCTTTAAAGCCATTAAGCTAGGCATATAGTGCTCAAGTAAATGATCCACCTGGATCCCAAGGTATATCAAAGACAATTTTAATTAACAATGATTTTTAATTTAGTAGTGAGCACAAAGTAACATACATCATGCAACAACGAAGTCTAACTCTCTTCCTATGCATCGGCATGTCATAAAAGAACAATTCATGCACACAAAGTAAAGGCCAATGCATAGTATAAACAGTTTCTTGCAATTCTATCGTATTGGAAACATAGAGAGGTGGAGATAAAGTTCCTCTCTCATAATAATTGCAAGTAGGAGCAGCAAGCACATGCATATTATATCTATCAAAATCATCATGTGCAATGGTAAAAGGCAACCCATCAATATAATCCTTCATAAGCACAAACTTCTCCGATATAGTGTAGTAGGGAGAATTCAAAAAGATAATAGGACTATCATGCGTGGGTGCAATAGCAACAATTTCATGTTTAGCATAAGGAACTATAGCAAGTTCATCTCCATAAGAATAATTCATATTGGCATCTTGGCCACAAGCATAGCAAGCATCATCAAAAGGGAAAATTTTAAGAGAATCAACGAGATCATAACAATCATCATAGCAATCATCATAGTAATCATCATAACAATCATCCTTCGGTAAGCACGAAGGGAAATTAAACAATGTATGAGTTGAAGAGTTACTCTCATTAGAAGGTGGGCACGGGTAGCTAATCCGCTCTTCCTCCTTTTGTTCTTCGCTCTCCTCATCATCTTTTTCATCCAATGAGCTCACAATTTCATCAATTTCTTCTTCCATAGCTTCCTGGAAAATATTAGTCTCTTCTTGGACAGCATTGACTTTCTTCATAAAAGCATTAATATAGTAATTGTAATCATAATTTTCATAGCAATATCCAAGTATAGCAAGATTTTCCGGCCTATAACCATCATCATCAAAAGCTTCATACTTTTCAAACAAAGCTTTAATATCATAAGCAGCCTTAAAAGCAACAAATTCTTCTATTTGTTCCACATCATAGTAATCATATATACCATTAGCATAGGAAGCTAAGGTTTCATTATCGTTAAATTTGCATGAAAAGGGGTGGTGTGGAGCCTCCATCCTAGAGCAACAAGTAATATCATATCTCAAGCATAGATTCCAGGCATACCAACGAAACATAATAAATTGATCCCATAATAGTTTCCCTTTTTGTGTCGAGTGATAATCCCTAAAGTATTCACGTTGATCCAACGTGTCTCCCATTATAAAGTTGAATCAGGCTTTCTCAGGATTATCAAAGTAGTACATAATATCTTTCGCATAATGAGAATCGATAGTTTTAGGAGTTACCCCATCTTCATGAGTAGCAAGTACAGCTATTTTTTTTGGTATTTTGCGTTCCATATCCATAACTAAAGATAGAGAACAACTTATAACAGCAAATAAAAATTACTTAGTGATAAAGCAAACAAGCACACACGAGAATATTCACCCCATGCTATGACTCCCCGGCAACGGCGCTAGAAAAAGGTCTTGATAACCCACAAGTGTAGGGGATCGCAACAGTTTTCGATAAGTAAGAGTGTCGAACCCAACGAGGAGCTAAAGGTAGAATAAATATTCCCTCAAGTTCTATTAACCACCGATACAACTCTACGCACGCTTGACGTTTGCTTTACTTAGAACAACTATGAAACTATAAGTACTTTGTAGGAGTGATAGGAAAGGTTTGCAAGATAATAAAGAACATATAAATAAAAGCCAGGGGATATTTAAATAAAGAAGCAAGAAAGTAAATAAAGCGAGTGTGGAGAAGTGGTGGTAGTAGTTATGAAAGTGTCCCTAAGCAATTGACTATGTTACTAGACCGATAGCAAGTTTTATGTGGGAGAGGCATAAGCTAACATACTTTCTCTTCTTGGATCATATGTACTTATGATTGGAACTCTAGCAAGCGTCCGCAACTACTAAAGATTGATTAAGGTAAAACCCAACCATAGCATTAAAGCATCAACTCCCCTTTTATCCCATATGCAACAATCCCCTTACTCGGGTTCGTGTTTCAGTCACTCACACAACCCACTACAAGCAAATCATGAACGTATTGCAACACCCTACAGCGGGAATCCATCACGCTTGCGCGACACGGAGGGCACAATAGGACAGCAACATAACCAAATGCAAATTTAATCAATCATAGCAATTCATCAACCACCAATAGGACAACGAAAATCTACTCAGACATCATAGGATGGCAACACGTCATTGGATAATAATATGAAGCATAAAGCACCATGTTCAAGTAGAAGGTACATCGGGTTGCGGGAGAGTGAACCGCTGGATATAGAAGGGGGAAGGTGATGGAGATGTTGGTGAAGATGACGGCGGTGTTGGTGAAGATCGCGGTGATGATGATGGCCCCCGGCAGCGCTCCGGCGCCACCGGAAGCAAGGGGGAGAGAGGCCCCTTTCTTCTTCTTCTTCCTTGACCTCCTCCCTAGATGGGAGAAGGGTTTCCCCTCTGGTACTTGGCTCCCATGGCTTGGGAGGGGCGAGAGCCCCTCTGAGATTGGATCTATCTCTCTGTTTCTGCGTTCTCTGATTCTACCCCTTCACCGTTTCCTTTATATCTAGAGATCCGTAACTCCGATTGGGGTGAATCTTTCGCCCAGATTTTTCTCGTACAATTAGCTTTCTTTCAGCAAAATAAGGGCATCAACCGCCTTACGGGTGGCCCACGAGAGCCCAGGGCGCGCCCAGGGGTAGGGGCGTGCCCCCCTATCTCGTGGCCACCCCGGACACCGTTTCACGTTGATTCTTCCTCCGGAAAATCCCAAATATTCCAAAATAATTCTCCGTCCGTTTTTATCCCGTTTGGATTCCGTTTGATATTGGTTTTCTGCGAAACATAAAGCATGCAGTAGACAGGAACTGACACTAGGCACTGGATCAATATGTTAGTCCCAAAAATAATATAAAAAGTTGCCAAAAGTGTATGAAAGTTGAAGAATATTGGCATGGAACAATAAAAAATTATAGATACGACGGAGACGTATCAACCCCTCAAAGGATTAGTTTCCATAGTGACAGGTAACAGAAAATTTCAGCACACTATATAAATGTTTCCTTACCAAGTTCCACTCACCAAAAGTGCTACACTCCCCGGCAACGGCGACAGAAAAGAGTCTTGATGACCCACAAGTGTAGGGGATCTATCATAGTCCTTTCGATAAGTAAGAGTGTCGAACCCAACGAGGAGCAGAAGGAAATGATAAGCGGTTTTTTGTAAGGTTTCCTCTGCAAGCACTGAAATTGTTGGTAATAGACAGTTTTGTGATAAGATAAATTGTAACGAGTAACAAGCAATGAAAGTAAATAAAGTGCAGAAAGGTGGCCCAATCCTATATTTAACAAAGGATAAGCCTGGATAATTTCTAGTAATGAGAAAGGAGCTCCCGAGGACACATGGGAATTGTCGTCAAGCTAATTTTCATCACATTCATATGATTCGCGTTCGGTACTTTGATAATTTGATATGTGGGTGGACCGGTGCTTGGGTACTGCCCTTACTTGGACAAGCATCCCACTTATGATTAA
Source organism: Triticum dicoccoides (assembly GCF_002162155.2). Taxonomy (NCBI): domain Eukaryota; kingdom Viridiplantae; phylum Streptophyta; class Magnoliopsida; order Poales; family Poaceae; genus Triticum; species Triticum dicoccoides. The sequence continues at coordinate 659,512,731 of NC_041381.1, forward strand.
CCCCTATTACAAGCGTCCGCAACTACAAAAGAAGTATTAAGGTAAACCTAACCACAACATTAAACATATGGATCCAAATCAGCCCCTAACGAAGCAACGCATAAACTAGGGTTTAAGCTTCTGTCACTTTAGCAACCCATCATCTACTTATTACTTCCCTATGCCTTCCTCTAGGCCCAAATAATGGTGAAGTGTCATGTAGTTGACGTTCACATAACACCACTAGAGGAAAAGACAACATACATCTCATCAAAATATCGAACGAATACCAAATTCACATGACTACTAATAGCAAGACTTCACCCATGTCCTCAGGAACAAACGTAACTACTCACAAAGCATATTCATGATCATAATCAGAGGATTAATAATATGCATAAAGGATCTGAACATATGATCTTACACCAAGTAAACCAATTAGCATCAACTACAAGGAGTAATCAACACTACTAGCAACCCACATGTACCAATTTGTGGTTTTGATACAAGATTGGATACAAGAGATGAACTAGGGTTTTGAGAGGAGATGGTGCTGGTGAAGATGTTGATGGAGATTGACCCCCTCCCGATGAGAGGATCGTTGGTGATGATGTTGGTGATGATTTCCCCCTCCCGGAGGGAAGTGTCCCCAGCAGAACAGCTCCGCCAGAGCCCTAGATTCGTTCCGCCAACGTTCCGCCTCGTGGCGGCGGAGTTTCATCCCGTAAGCTTGCCCCCGATTGTTTCCAGGGTAAAAGCCCTCATATAGCAGAAGATGGACACCGGAGGGCCAACAGGGGGCCCAAGAGACAGAGTGCGCGCCTAGTAGGGGTGGGGCCCACCCTCCTGGACAGGGTGTGGGCCCCCTGGTGTACTTCTTCCGCTCAATAATTCTTATTAATTCCAAAAATAGGTTTTGTGGAGTTTCAGGATTTTTGGAGCAGTGTAGAATAGGTTTCCAATGTTTGCTCCTTTTCCAGCCAGAATTCCAGCTGCCGGCATTCCCCTCTTCATGGTAAACCTTGTAAAATAAGAGAGAATAGCCATAAGTATTGAGATATAATGTGTAATAACAGCCCATAATGCAATAAATATTGATATAAAAGCATGATGCAAAATGGACGTCTTAGTGGCGTGAGTGCCTTGTGGGCATGAGAGCCCGAGTGCTCTTGGCCTAGTGGCCGTATGAGCCTGGCCAAGTTTTGACTGTGGATGGATGGATGTGTGTGAGCACAGGTGTGTGGCTAAGTGAGGCTGTGGGTGTGACGCCTCCCATGGGTCACTTTATACACTAGTGCACAGGGACAAGGGTTGGCCCACACACCCACTACACTATTGGGATGTCATATGATCTGATACATGATGCATTCTAATGTGCATCACTATTGAAGCACAGCGAAGTGACACATGATGCAGGCTATAGTGTTTGCTTTATTAGCAATAGTGTCCATGGTATGGCTGTCTTGTCGGTGTCGGGTCGGAGCTGCGGTTGATTTCATGTAGTAGGCCGGCTGGAGCAGTCAGACAAGGAGCCGGCCGGGCAGCCGGGATGGCGAGCCAGCCGGGGTGGCCGGACAGGTGGAACGGGGCGCTGGTCGCCCCGATGTTTTTGAAGCGTCGTTCGCCGTCTTGGGCCTACCTGGGGGTCATCCACCCGATAGTACACTACTAGGGAAAACCCTAGCAGTAGCGCGTGTTTGAAGCCTATCAGGAGCGCGGGGTATAGCGCTACTAGTAAGGCGCTACAGCTAAAGGTTAGCAGTAGCGTGGGCTGAACCGTGCTACTGCTACATCGACTTAGTAGCAGCGCTTTCTAAAATGAGTGCTACTGGTAATTAGTAGTAGCGCTTCTACTAGCACGCGCTACTACTATTATTCTGTATTTCTTTTTTATTTCATGTTATATTCATACACCTTTATACAAGTTTTCATACGCAGCAATTTAGAGAATGATTTTACATTATAATGAGTTATTACATCAGTGGGAGAAAGAACCGTGCACTAGTTTCAAGTGGATGGACATCCACTTGAAACTAATCCACGATTCTTTCACCCAATGATCTAATAAATATCATCATCATCATATCATTAACAACTTATCATCATAATACATCATTGTCATATAACACCTCCTCATGATAATCGTTTTCATCAATGAGACATCACATATAAGTTGGTCATTAGACATAATCACAACTACTCATCATCATCAACTTTCATAAAACATATTGTACCTCATAACCTACTACATTCTCTTAGGACCTACTATATTTTCTTGGGTAAAATAGCATAAAACAAGATAGCCCCTGACTATCCATTATGGAGAATGGAGATTATGCTGTCTCCAATCCTTGCCTTTCGCGCAATATTGCTTCCAAGAACCTCCTTACGAATGTCCATACATTTCTTCCATTCTTTGATTATCATGTGTTCACCGTTTTTAGAAACCCGGTATGCACAGGTGTGATTCGTAGGACGACCTGGCTGTATGTTCAAAACATTCAGGCGACCGTTCTAATACATCAAATGAGGCACACAATCCATCGGGATTTTCTGTTGAAAAACATATTAATAACTTTGTGGTTAGCAATGTAGTTCAGTTTTAGAAAATATGCAAAAGATGCATGGATGTCATAATAGTAAAAAATCTTACCAAGAAATCTCCGTGGTAGTTATCGTTGTTCAACACGTGCACTAGTGGCACGTATTCACCATAATTTGGAGGAGTTCGATAAAAGGCATTGTAATTCTCAATGTCAGTACAATATGCGACCAGATGATTTTTGTCTTGATAAGTTAACTCAGATCCATCGGTGTAGTTGGTTCTGTCTACCATCTTCTGCACACTCTTTGAAGCATGAAAATAAGCTATCAATGAAAATAAGTTGTCAATTATTTTGAAATAAACAATATAAATTACTTAATAACTATGTTTGAGGAACTCACATAGCGGAAGAATTGGAAGCATATCAACAAGAACCCAAATGTCCAAATTATCTTGGTCGCTGTCAGGATCACCAAGATCCATGGTGACAAACATACCCTCGTGAAAATCATACATCTTGCCAAGTGCTTCCCAACCTGGGCCACCAAAATGGGATACGCTCTCAGAATTGTACAGATTTACCTCAAAATCCATACCATGATGGGTCCTTAGGTTAAGTTTCTTTGTTTCATTCCTTCCATGATCTTCAAAACCCATCCTCTTTAAGACATAGCGCCTTGCATGGCTTGGGATAAGCTAGTCGAATTGTAGAAGACAAAATTACATGTTGAGGTAGTAGAAGTCGAGCTTAATTATGAAAAAAATACTTAGCGTCGTAGCGTATCGTTTCACAATCGAAGGCCTCCTCGAGCTTAATGCTGAAGTGCCGATCGTCGTCTAGGTGAGGCCTGTCGCAGAAGTCCCAGTTGTCGTCGCACTAGGAGCACTCCCTGGGACCTTCTTCGTCCGATGACATTTCCTATGTTCATAATTCAAACATTAAACTTGTACAATTAAATATATGTACTACAAAAACTAAATTAGATCATTATTATTCATCTTGGGTTGACTATGGGTCTGTCGAGTCTTTTCTTGAAAACTCTCAGCTCATGTGGTGTATATATTCGACCGTCGGTGATGGTAGCTCCTCCTTTCGTTCCCGAGTGCATTACACCAAATTGTCTAGCACATGGGAACGAAGGAGAAGCTACCCCCACAACAACAGTCGGGATTCTTCGTTCTCTCATATATGGTGGATACTCTCCCTCACTGATTCCTCTCTGACATTTGCGACCATCGGTGACGGTCGTTACTCCTCCTTCCCCTAGTGCATAACAAAGGTCTAGCACCAGCAGAAGAAGGAGAAATGACCCCCACGACAACAGTCGGTATTCTTCGGCCTCGACAGTCTTAAAGTCAACCCGAAATATCATTTAATTATCATTCTAGAAAATCTAGGCCACTTGATATTTCCTACATATTCTAGCACAAGTCATGCCAAAATTCACGAAAAATTCTGGCATGACCTTTGCTAAAACAGGACATATCGAGCACCTGTAATTTGCCGGAACAGAAATTAATCAACACTCCGGCAAAACATAGGCCACTCGGATATACATGTTTTTATCTACATAGGCCTATTTGAGCAACACAAGATATACATGTTTTTATCTACATCATATCTTACATGACTAATATTGACATGAAGATTTGGCTGGTCTGACCTCGAGGTCGAAGGGGGTCGATGATGGGGACGACGGTGGGGATGATGGAGGGGCTCCTTGATTTCTGCAAAAACAAAAACTCTATAAGTTATCACTAATACATCCCGAATAGTATCATACATATAACATCACTAATTGCTTAAACTAAAAAAATAACAACAAATGTGACATGTTCAACTAGTTCTATTAATTCAACTAGTTCTAACTAAAAATAAACTTACTATAAATAGAAATAAACTAGTTCTTTCTAAAAATAAACTAGTTCAACTAGTTATATTCATTTTCTTACTAAAAATACATTAGTTCTATTAATTCAACTAGTTCTTACTAAAACCGAACTAGTTCAACTAGTTTATTAATTTACTTACTAACTATTTTAAACACTTACTAAAAACAGTAAAAAACTACATTATACAATAGTAAAAACAGAAAAAAAAGATGGAGAGA